>NC_136068.1:79573566-80153566 GCF_964261635.1 Lissotriton helveticus | reverse complement strand
ACCCTTGGGGGCCAACGACCCCACCTGCTACCTCCTGTAAGTACCACACAGTAAGATTTCTGAGAGGTGATTCGAGGCCTGCCGCCTTTCTCCACCCCTATCCAAATGTGCCTCCTGGTGCACTACTGCATTGGGGATGAAGTCCCCTTAGATGCTGATAGTCCTTGAGGGACAACAAACCCTCCTGTTACCTCCTGTAATTCCACAAAGTGGAATTGCAGAGCGCTTGTGGGAGGCCCCGCCCCTTTCTCCACGACTCTGCAAACGCACTTCCTGGCACGCTGCTGATTGGGAGATGAAGTCCCCTTGGTTCCTAAGGGTCCTTGGGGTACAACAACCCCTCCAGAAAATTCTCATACAGTGGGATTGCTGGGAGGTCATCTGTGGCCCCACTCCCTTTCTCAACCATTTTGAAACACACTTCCTGGCAATTTGCTGGTTCGGAGATAAAGATCCTTTAGATGCTGAGGGGCCCTCCTGTCACCTCCAGTAAGTCTCACACAGCGGGATTGCTGGCACCTCTTGGGAGACCCAGCCCCCTTTCACCACCACTCTGCAGAAATGCACCTCCTGGTGCACTACTGGTTGGGGGTTGGACTCCCCTCATCTGCTGTGGGTCCTTGGGGGCCAATAACCCCTCCTGTTACCTCCAGAAAGTCCCAAATAGTAGGATTGCTGAGAGATCACCTTGAGGCCCCACCCCTTTTCTCCACCAATCGGCAAACACGCCTCCTGATCCAGTACGGGCTGAGGATGAAGACCCCTTGGATTATGAGGGTCCTGGGGGGCAAGAGTCGCCCTTGTTACCTCCAGGAAGTCCCACACAGCAGAGAGATCGTCAGAGGCCCCTCCCACTTTCTCCACCACTCTGCAAACGAGCCTCCTGGCGTACTGCTTGTTGGGGGATAAGTCCCTTAGGGTCCTTTGGGAACATCACTGGTGACATGATCTAGTGAGTGAAAGTGTTTTTAAGAGTTTATGGGTGTATATACTAATCTACTGCAAAAGTTAGTTTAGTTGTGTTAGTTGTACTGGTAATAAGTAATCCTACCTCTAACATGTATGATCTGAGTGAGTGTGTGACTGGGTGTGCGAGTGGCTGTATTGGTATGTGGGTGCATGCATGATTGACTGTAAGGACGAGTGAATGGATTTCTGACTAAGTCTGTAGGTGTAGGAGTGGCTATCCCAGTGGATTTATGGGTGTGTGAATGTGTGAATGGTTTTGTGGGTTTGTGAGTGGTTGTATGTGTGTGCGAGTGGCTGTATAGGTGTATAAGTTGGCTTCTGAGTAGCTGTGTGGATGAGTGGGTGTGTAAATATGTTGGTGAGGGAGTGGGTGTGTCAGTGGCTGTATGAATGAGTGAGTGACTGTATGGGTGAGAGAGTGGGAGTCTGAATGGTTGCATGAGTGTATAACTGAGTGTGTAAGTGACTGTATGGGTGAGTAAGTAGCTGTTTGAGTGTGTGCTTGGTTAAGTTAGTTGGTGTGTGAGTGGTTGTATTGGAGAGTGAGTGTCTGTGTAAATGACTGTATGGGTGAATGCTGCGGCAACAAATGATCGACAGAATGCTGAATGAATCAAACATTCACCCCTAGTCAAGAAATCTAGTTTAAACCAATCCTTCTTTTGCTCACTACACCACCCCAATTTGGACCCGGCCATACACATGTCAGCCTTGGCCCTGCTCCTCATGGGAACAGTTCAGCCTGAATTGTCAAGCCGGGTCAACCCTGAACCGGAAACAAGCATACTGGGACCGGTTTCGGGGAAACAGCACTCATCAGCCAGGCTAGCTTGAATTCAGTGACATGGAGAGCATTAGACCCACGCAGCTGCCTAGATTATACCTGTGTCAGATATAATGTATGCAGGGTGGGCGTTCACCCATAAAAAAGGCTTGTAGAAGTGGAGCAGTGAATTCTATGAGATTTCGCTGCGCCACTTCTACAAGTTGACTGCATCAAATCCTTACTCCTGCTTCACAGCAGGAGTAAAGACTGACACATGCCCTTTTACATGGGACTCACCCATGTGTAATGACACATTGCTGGAGTTGCGTCTGTTTTCTGATACACACCAGCAATGTGTCAATACTACGCCACCATATACATCAGGATTCCAGGTCAATCCTTGCAACGTGGAACGTTCTGCTGTATATACAGCACATCCAAGGTGTCGCAAGAAGGGCGCAATGAAAAGGGTTGCATCACTGTTTTCAACCAGCGATGCAACACTTTTCATAAATGAGGCCTTATTTATTTTTAATGCGTACTCTTACAGTTTCTAATAGATTATTTATGTCCATTCTGTTCAAAGATCTTGCTTGTATCAGGACTCTCTCCATTTTTAACCTGATCTGGTTGTAGAACATGGTTTGAAGAGGCTTTGAAGTCGCACTCATGGAGGGAGTATACATTTAATAAACTCCAATAAATTCAAAGTGTGCATGTCAAAATAAAACACCTTTTTTTTTGCTCTTGTTGCTTCCAGATGCCACGGATTCCCTGCTGACCCTTGCTGCTTGCCGCGGACCCGCCCGCCTGTCTCCCGCTGCCCTGCCGCTCTCTTTCCATCTGGAGCAGGGCCGCCGAGTGGAGACCGGCGAGGGGCGGACTACGTTTCCCAGACGCCCTAGCGGTGACCCGCATCACCTGTGAGCGCCAGGAGGCGCTTAAAAGAGTCACCAGCCCCATTGCGAGGGGGAACACCTTTTGTTTTTGCTCTTGTTGCTGCCAGACGCCACGAATTCCCTGCTGACCCTTGCTGCTTGCTGCGGACCCGCCCGCCTGTCTCCCGCTGCCCTGCCGCTTTCTTTCCTTTGGAGCGGGGCCGCCGAGTGGAGACCGGCGAGGGGCGGACTACGTTTCCCAGACGCCCTAGCAGTGACCCGCATCACCTGTGAGCGCCAGGAGGCGCTTAAAAGAGTCACCAGCCCCGTCTCGCGGGACGCCGGGCGAAGCCCGGGCCAAGGGCGGGCCCGTTTAAGCCTTTTAAAGACCGGGTAAGACTGGACTGGGCCACCCTATTGACATTTGCATTTCTGTATCACTTTACCGTCATACCAACATTGTATTCCTGTTGTCATCCAGTAATCTCTATATTTGGGTCCCATTACCCTGAGTATGTCACCTAGAGGGACCAGGAGTAACAAGGCAATTGATCAGTTTATTGCTAGGGCAAATGACGCCATCAACCAAGGCGTACTCCTGTTGGAACGGAGGGTTTCACAGAAATTGACTATGGCTAAACGCTCCTCGCTGGGCTTATTGGCTGCAGTCAAAACTCCCTTGCGCCCCTTAGAATCCGGCGCACTACCGGACGAACATGCTGACTCCCATACTGTTCCAGGTACTGTGGACTTGTCAGTATCTTTAGAGTTATCAGCCTCACAGTCATCACAGTTATCCTTGTCTCTGGAGAGAACTCCAGCTCTGTTTATTAGTCCGAGTAGGGACGACTCCACCACAACTACAATTCGGGGTTTAAGGGAGGGAGCGATACCAAAGAACAAAAAGAAACCTCAACAAAAGAAAATCCCATAAGCAGACCCAAACAACGTTACAACCTAATCATCAAACATTACCTACCACCCAGTCCCCCAGTAAAGCTGCTCCTCCTCAGCAAGAGCTAACTCCCATACCCGCAGAAATAATGTCAATAGTAACGTGGGAAGAGGGAGTGAAACCTGCGGCTTAACCAACCAACTATTGACCAGATTAGGGGCATTAATTAAATCTTATGTGCAACCTATTGAATTCACCCTGTTAAAAATCGAAAAGCAGATAGAAGAGCTGACCTTAGCCCTAAAAACTAATAAGGGATCTGTCCCCGGTCACACCGTGGTCCAAAAACCCAAACCCAAAAACACCAAAGATGGGGTGATAGTAACAAAACCGGCCTCCACAGCAGTGGCCGTACAACAAAAACCTACACCTATAGCAGTGAAGAATGGCCCTGCTTTAACTAAAGCTCCAGTCCCCCCATCCACTCAGGCCCCAATTCAAACAAAGACACTAGGGATTCAAAATACCACCTATAAGACCAGGAGGAAGGGTGGTCATCCTATCCACCTACCTCCAGAAGCCACTCCTTATGTTGTCATTATGACCGGGGTCCCCGAGTTGAATACAAATTCGGAGGAACCGGGCTGGTCCCTTAGAAATAAAGTACTACATTGGCTATCTGCCAATAGGCCCCTTCCCCCCTATTCTGATAACAGAGTCACAACGGTCCGCAGGGTCCCCTGGATAGGTAAAGAGCCAAAAACTATCTAGGGCGACTGTGTCATCGTCAATTTTGTGGATCTCCATACTGTGGGGCAAATATGCTCATGGGGTTCACAACTTACATCTGACGGGATAGGCACTAGAAGACTCTCTTACTTCTACCCTCCAGTACAGCATTATAATACTGGTCCAGAATGGAACTGGACACAGGTTGGAAACTGGAATAGAAGACGCGACTGGGCTGATTGGCCGGGTCATGGGGGTAGAGACGCTGCTCCAACCTTCGGATGGAGAGGCGTCCCACTGACAAACAGATATGACTGCTTGGAAATGGTGGAATGACCACCATCCGACAGTAATCAGGAATGCATAGACTCCCCTTCCCCTGGGTCCAAACCACCGAAACAACCCCATCGCTCCCTGAGCTTACTCCCCACGGACGGTACTCTAGCTACAGCGGAAGCACCAACCTCAATATCCACAACAGCACAAATCTCTTTTTCTAAGAAAGATGATCTTATTGCAACTCATCTCATCGCCCCATTAACACGTACCTCTCTTCGCCCAGGAACTTCATCTACTGACGCTTTGTCGAACACCAGAAATTCTATCTCTTCTATACAGACGCTTCCCGTACTATTCTGGAATGTAGCGGGTCTCCGTTCAAAGTTAAACCTTAAATCATGGTTGCACATAGTGAACACACACCAAATAGTCAGTGTACAGGGGATGTATGACGTTATAACGCATACTTTTACAACGCCTACCTTTACCACGCAATTTTACAACGCAGGATCCATTACAACGAAGTACCATTACAACGCATGTATTTACAACGAAGATACCTTTACAACGCATACCATTACAACGTAAGTATTGGTAAGTATATAATTTTTTTTAAATGTAAATTAATTAAAATTATTATAATTTAATTTAATTTAATTTAATTTAATGTAATTAATTTAATTTAATGTAATTTAATTTAATTAATTTAATTTAATGTAATTTAATTTAATTTTTTCTTAATTTTTATCCTGTACCCCTGCACCCCAAAAACCCAAAACTGACCCTAAACCCTAAAAATACCCCTTTACCCAAAAACCCAAAACTAACCCTAAACCCTAAAAATACCCTTTACCCAAAAACCCAAAACTGACCCTGAACCCTAAAAATACCCCTTTACCTAAAAACCCAAAACTGACTCTGAACCCTAAAAATAACCCTTTACCCAAAACCCCAAAACTGACCCTGAACCCTAAAAATACCCTTTTACCCAAAAACCCAAAACTGACCCTGAACCCTAAAAATACCCCTTTACCCAAAAAACCCAAAACTGACCCTGAACCCTAAAAATACCCCTTTACCCAAAAACCCAAACCTAGCCCTGAACCCTAAAAATACCCCTTTACCCAAAAACCCAAACCTTGCCCTGAACCCTAAAAATACCCCTTTACCCAAAAACCCAAACCTAGCCCCGAACCCTAAAAATACCCCTTTACCCAAAAACCCAAACCTAGCCCTGAACCCTAAAAATACCCTTTTACCCAAAAATCCAAACCTTGCCCTGAACCCTAAAAATACCCCTTTACCCAAAAACCCAAACCTAGCCCTGAACCCTAAAAATACCCCTTTACCCAAAAACCCAAACCTTGCCCTAAACCCTAAAAATACCCCTTTACCCAAAAACCCAAACCTTGCCCTGAACCCTAAAAATACCCCTTTACCCAAAAACCCAAACCTTGCCCTGAACCCTAAAAATACCCCTTTACCCAAAAACCCAAACCATGCCCTGAACCCTAAAAATACCCCTTTACCCAAAAACCCAAACCTATAACATTTAAAAAAAAATTATATACTTACCAATACTTACGTTGTAATGGTATGCGTTGTAAAGGTATCTTCGTTGTAAATACATGCGTTGTAATTGTACTTCGTTGTAATGGATCCTGCGTTGTAAAAATTGCGTGGTAAAGGTAGGTCGTTGTAAAAGTTGCGTGGTAAAGGTTGTATACCGTTTACAGGAAACTTGGGTCATCAAGCCCATACACATTCAGGGCTGTAAAACGTTTCATACACCAGCTAGCGTTACCACTCATGGCAGATCTAAGGGAGGTCTAGTGGTGTATATTTCAAATAATTTACCATCAAAGAAAACAACTGTTCTATATACCACTACGAACTTTCAAAATATAATGGTTGTATATAGCAATCGTATGTTACACCTTTTTATTAACTTCTATAATAACCTCCTCCCCGCTGAATGTGTTAAGACTGTAATTGAAATCTCCTCTCTTATAAATGAACAACGAAATAAGTACTCTTCATTTGTATGCTATGTGATCTGGGGGGGGGGGGATTTCAATGTTCCTCTGTGCACCAATCATAAGAAAGGTATTTGTGGTCTTTTAGACGAAAACGACTGCCCTCTGACTCATTTCACGCACACGCTCTTAGGCCATACACTGAATGATAGTCTTTTCTCCTTGGAATTAGATTATGCAAATGACCTAATGGACCCACCAGTTGAATTTAAACCCACATTCCATGGTAGGGGCTTGTCAAGCACCATCGATTACATTTTATGCTCACAAATACTGAAGGGCAAACTCCAACAGTTTAATACAGGCACCGATATTTCAAGTGACCATTTTCCCAACACCATCACCTTGTCAATTGACACTGATGCTTTCCACCCTACTAGGACTAGCCTACTAACCCGGCAATCATTGGCCATGGATAAAGTCAGCTGCTTTTCCGTGAAATGGTCCAAAATTGATCCTGTAGTAATCACTCGCAACGTCATATCCAAAGCCCTTCCTTGGATAAATAATCTGTCTGGCAGAGGACTCCCCACCTCAGCTGATTTTATCTAGTTTCTCGGAGATTTTAAAAGTTATGCGGGCTGAATTACTACGCCATTATAAACCTGGTAACCAGGAATCCTTACGGTGGTTTAATTCAACCTGTCGTAAAGCGTTATCCGCCCTAAAAAAGGCGTCACATAATCCTAATAGAAACCCAGTCGAGATAGCCAAACTTAGAAAGGACTACAAATTGGCACAACAAAATTGCAAAAAGGAATTAAAGAAAAATGTATGGGCCCAACTACATAAGAGCTGCCTAAGTAAAGACAGCTCCCAGTTTTGGCGCGTAGTTAAGTCACCTTTTTTGGTTGACGCCAAAACTCCCCAGCACCTAGATGTGGCCGTGACTGCTGATGAGTGGGTGACCCACTTCTCAAAAAATTTTGGTGGCTTCCCAGTTGATACTACAAAAACGGTCAAGCCGGTAAATGATTCTACCAAAGCGCAAGTATATCCCATCGAACTTCATTTTAGCTTAATTGAGGTCATTTACGCCCTAATGTCCTCCAAAACCGGTAAGGCCCCTGGTCCTGATGGAGTCCCACTTGACATCTTTGTAAATAATATAGAACTATGGTCCCCCATCGTCGCCCAGGTGATGGCGGCAGTCTCTAAAACTGGCCTAATAGACTCCTGGTCCTCTTCCATCTTGCTCCCTATTTACAAAAAGGGGGATCGCAACAATCCAGCCTGCTACAGGCCCATTTCTCTCCTGGACTCCCTGGGGAAAGTTGCAGGACGACTGATCCTGGAACGTCTCCAAGACTGGGCGTCGGGGAACAACGTCTTGACCGACCTCCAGTATGTATTCCAGGAGGGACTTGGCACTGTTGAACAGGCATTAAACTTAACCCTATTAATAGGCAAGTATGTCGGGGCTAAAGGAGGCAATTTATACCTAGTGTATGTCGACCTCAGCGCAGCGTTCGACTGCGTGATACACTCCAGGCTGTGGTCCATTCTCAGTGAACTGGGGGTTGATCCTCCTCTCATTAAATTCCTTCGTGAGCTTTACTCCGATGCTACAGCGTGCGTGAGATATGGGATTGGCGGTGAATTATCGCCCTCATTCACAGTAAACAAAGGAGTCAGACAGGGCTGTGTCCTGGCCCCTTTCTTGTTTAATCTTTATACCAATGGGCTGGAATCGGCCATGTTAGAAAGGAGCCAGGACCTACCATTCATCAACCATCGCCCCATGCCCGCTTTACTTTAGGCGGATGATTCCGTCATTTTAGCAAGGACATTAATCCAGCTGCAAAAACAATTAGACAAATACTGCCAGTTCATGCTCTCTTTGGGGTTAAAAGGTAACAAAAGTAAAACCTTTGTCATGCACATTGGTCCTAAGGCAAAGAACCCCAAACCTGTTTTCATAGAACAAGTTAGATTGGAACGTGCTAGGGAATATCCTTATTTAGGCATTTTAATGGACGATCAGTTATCGTGGAAATAAGCAGTGGCAAACAAAAAATTGCTCTATCAGAGAGCAACTTCAGCTCTTGTTTCCTTTTCAAGAAAACTGGGTAAACCAGCCCCAAATGAGTTGCTTAAAATTTATCACGCAAAATGTTATAGCATAGCAACCTATGGCGCTGGCGTCTGGGGATATGCTCCCGTAGACGATTTACAAAAGGTCCAAAACTGGTTTTTAAAATACATTCTGGCACTCCCCCAAAGTACTCCAACATACGGTTGCCACATCGAGCTAGGTATCGATTATTTAACTGACAACATCAGATGTCAGCCGATTCTTTTATGGCACCGTATTTGGAACAAACCCCAATGCCATTTAACCTGTTCTTTAATATCAGATTGCCTATCCTTGGCGAGTTGGAAAAAAATACCTTGGTTACTCTACGTTTCCAACTTCCTAAAGGATTTGAACTGCACATCTTACTTCATCGAGCCCTCTTCAACATCTGATATCAGTTACCTTCCCCAAAGAGCTAAATTGGTCTCATGACCTGACAAAATGTCCGTGTGATGGTGTATCATCTCAATCGACCATCCACCTAACTTTGTTCTGTCGCTAATATGAGCAACCTCGCAAGAGCTGGATCATCCCACTTCTTCGATCAATGGGGTTGAGAACCTGTCGGCCAGCCTACCTGGCACTTCAGTTGCTAGACTCACAACATGTAGCTAAATGTGTAGCTCTTTTCTTTAAATCATGTCTGAAATTATGCTGTAAAATTGGGTTATCGTCTCCTTGAATCTATGTTCGTTTGAATCAACTTGTAAATCGGTTTTTATCAAATGTTTTCACAACACTCAGTTTTTATCTGTACTATAATACTGTGTTTTAAACAATTCATTGGAATTTTATGATGTACTTTTTATGATTCACTAAATGTCAATCGAATAAAAGTTTTTGAAAGAAAAAGAAAAAACTTAGTTTAGGCAGTGGATGTCAAAGATGTTTTACAATGTGCACTGATTGTTATCCTTGTCAAAACAGCCTGCCAATTGCTTGAGTAGGGCTGTGAGGGGGATGACCTCGGGCTGGTCACTGATTGGTTAAAGACCAAGAAAATGTCTTTGGATTGGTCATCGCTCCCTATCTTGGATGCAATGCATTCTGGGACCTTTTTTCCGCTAGATAACAAGACATCTTGAAGTTTCTCTTCTTTCTCTGAATAAGCATTTCTAACAATCAGGAAGGTGCCTGGAGAGAGACAGGTGCAGGACAGTTCAACACCTCTGTACACCATGAAATGGCCTAAAATCATCTAATGACAACAACAACCTATAGACAAAGATGTGAACCCCCATCGGCTGCTGTTGATGTTCAACAATCCACAATGATCCTGGTGAGTGAGATAATTGATCTAGTGCACAAAAGGAGCAATCCTGGTGCCAACCTGAAAACACCTGCAGAAATTGGAAATACTGCCTGGCAGCAGACCGGTGCGACTATCATGGTTGCCAATTGAATGACAGCATGGGTAGTAGCTGGTTTCTACTGCTTGCACTGTAATTATTTTTTTTTTTATGCAGATTTATACAGCGCTAACTCGACCTGAAGGTATTGGAGCACTTTCCATGAGCACCAGTTACATTACACAAGGACACATTCATTTTTTTTGTTTAGGCACAGAGAGATTAAGTGATTATCCCATAATCATAGGATGTTGAGTCAATGCCGAAGACTCACACTTGGGGCCAGATGTAGGTAGGCTATTACCGGTCGGTAACGGATTAATTCGGCCGTTACCGACCGGTAATAGACTTTTCCTATGTAGGAGGCTTTTTTACAGATTAGGTATATAACGAATCGGTATTTACCGAATCATCATTTACCGATTCGGTATTTACCGAATCGGTAAATGAAATGTAAGAAGCACCTAAAACAGTGCTTCTGGGCTTTAAGGATTCGTTATTTACCACCAACTATTAGTTGGTGGTAAATAACGAATTCCTATGTAAATGCAAATCTGTGCATTTACACCTGTGCCATGTGACAGACATACATGCCCTTAGGGCACGTATGTGTGCCACATGTGCACACAAGCACTAATCAGGGGTGCAACAGGGTGTCCAAGTGACACCCTACCACCCTTGACTTTTTCCCAATTTTACCGAATCGGTAATTACCGATTTGGTAATTGACATTCATTCCTATGGGCCTCCAGGCCCATAGGAATGAATGGCAAATACCGAATCGGTAATTACCGATTCGGTAAATACCGAATCTTAACGATTCGGTATTTATTACCGATTTTTTACCCACATAGCATTTACCGATTCAAAAAAAATACAGAATCTGTAAAATTCGGTATTTTCGAATCGCTAAATTTAAATTACCTACATCTAGCCCTTGGTTCCTCAGTTCCACAGTCTGCAGCTCTTTCCGTTAGTCACATCTCTCTTTCTAGCCCAGGTCCCATTGGCCATAAAGGCAGCGACAGGAGGAGCAGTCAATACTGTGATTTCAAAGGGTGTGTGATGTTGCTTCTGATACCAAATCATTTTGGTGAGTCCAAAGCTCCTTTTGCATGTCTGCCGAACAGCCGAAGCCACAAGCTGCCTTGAGAGATGAAGCGCTCCCCAATTCACTGTAAAGACACAGCTCAGTCAGTCCCATTGAACCCACTCTAGGCCCTCATTATTTAATGCAGTGCTTAATTTGTAAATGAATAAATGCCAGCTCCCAAGGTTTTGCTCAGAAACCCATGGTAGCCAATAGCGAAGGTCGGGGTGCCAAAAACCAAGGTTGCGTGGACTTGATTCCACCCCAAGCTTCTTTCGTCATCAGCAGATACTCCCTGCCCCCTTATCTCACCACCAAGGTTCTTTTTCATCCTTGCTTTCTTTCTCTGTCAATGTTTTTCCGTCTTTCTCTTCTTCCTTATTTCCTCCTCTTGTGCTTTTCTTTCTCTTACTCTGGGTATAAGTCTAATAAGGACAAACATGAGTTGGTCCCCAGAAATGAGTGCCAGTGGTCCCACCTGCAACACATGCTCAAATTAAGCACTGGTGTAATAGGTTTTTGGCCCCTAAGGGCCATATGTATCAACATTCTGTTTTGCGATTTCTAAATAGCGATTTTTAAGGAATCGCTATTTAGAAATCGCAAAATGTTATGTATGTAGAAATCCTCTTCATTTTAGCGATTCCTTAAAATTCCTTAATTGCGATTAGCAAATTGCTAATCGCAATTAAGGATTAATTTCCCATTCATTTCTATAGGCCAGAAGGCCCATAGGAATGAAGGGGAAATTTGTGAATCGCAATTTGCTAATCGCAAATTGAGAATATTTTCAAGGGTGCAGGGGTGTCCAAAGGACACCCTGTTGCACCCCTGAAATCTGCATGGGTGCACATGTGGCGCACATACATGCTCTAAGGGCATGTATGTGCGTCACATGGCACTTTGAAAAATGAAAAAATATGCATTTTGAAAGGAATTCACAACTTACCACCAACTAGAAGTTGGTGGTAATTTGCGATTCCTTAAGGCCAATTTGCTATTTTTTTTGGCTTCTTACATTGCATTTAAGGAATCGCAAAATTTGCGATTCCTTAAATGCAATCACAAGATAAGGAATCGCAAATTCTGCGATTCCTTATTTTTAAAGCAGATTTCCTTGATGCATACCATTAGTCCAAATTGCATTCGCAATCGCCAAAATTCTGCGAATTTCGGCGTTTGCGAAGTCAATTTGGCTTGATACATATGGCCCAAAGTCATGGCCAAACGGACCATT
Organism: Lissotriton helveticus; assembly: GCF_964261635.1. Lineage (NCBI taxonomy): Eukaryota > Metazoa > Chordata > Amphibia > Caudata > Salamandridae > Lissotriton > Lissotriton helveticus. Next base: position 80,141,261 of record NC_136068.1, on the reverse strand, counting down.
CTGCCACCGTAAAATATTCTCAAAAGGATGAAGCAGCTGAGGCTGCTTTCAGAGCAGGGCTCCCATGGCTCAACCATAAACCTTATGGCCCCTTTATGCTCACAGCCTCCTACAGTGTGGGGCTGGTCTGAACATTTGGTTGATTTTGGTTTCTATTACAGCCATGCCCGAATAATCCTCCCCCAGCCTTAAATCTGTTCCCTGAAAGAAGTAAAGCAGATCTGAATCTGATGCCTGTCAGCTTGGAACACTGCAGCAAATGCTATGTCAGGACCGGAGGCTCAGATTATGCTTCTCGTTCTGCAATATTCACAACAGCCAATAAGAACTGGGGAGAGGAGTTGGCCAAACGGCTAGGGCGGTCGACCATGAATCTGGGGAACTCGGTTCGAGTCTCAGCAATGATGCTGAACATCCTGTGATTCTGGGCAAATCACTTCATCCCCCTGTGCCTCCCAAAAATGAATGTGTCCTCATGTAATGCAACTGGTGCTATGTAAAGCGCACCGATACCCAATTTGGGTCAAGTTTGAGCTATATAAAATTCTGTTTAAAAAAAAGGACAGTCAAACACAAAAAAAGTACATTTACCACAAACTCAGTAACCGATCAGAGCATATATCTCCTTTTATCAACAAGGGGCACCAAACATCCTATTTCTTAGCTACTGCAGGCAAAAGTTTAGTTGCACAAGTGATTTAAAGAGTCTAAGGGGTACCAAAAAAAATGGTTTAATGTTGCAATTGCTCCCTTGACTCAGTAAAAACAGGCGAGCTGTTGTTGGTAATAGTGCACTAACATAGCTTTAGTGAGTATTGCATAAGGTCAACATGTTTCATGCCTCGGTGCCTAGAGGGTCAGTGAAATGTCATCAAGAGCAGGTTAATGCCTACACTATGGAGGTTTGGACCCCAGAGGATGGATTCCAATCTAAATCCTTTTTGTGTGGCCTGGGTGATATCAGGACTGATCGCCACCTGCATTCCAAGGCCCCCGAAGAGGCTTCAACAATTGTTGGAGAGGAGGTTGGCATGACCCAGGCAGGAGCACCTTCTTCCCTGCAAGATCCCGCGACAACAGAGGAAGGTATGGCAGAAGCGGGTTCCGAGCTATTAATCAGTTTGGACCACAAGCCTCCATTACATGTAAAACTGATTCTGTTGTCAGAGGTTGTTTGGGGGGGGGGTGCATTCAATACTTTTTACACAGTTGGTATTAGATAACTCAAGATGCATGGGTCCTGGATATGGGTTAAGGGCTCAAAATATAATTCCATGTCTTTCCCATTCAATGGGCCCGACCTAGACAACTTTGTTTTTTCCCTACGCAAAATGACCTTTAGAGATGCAGACATTCGAGAATTGTCGTGCAAAGAGTGATTCACCTATTGTCTACTCATCACAGAGGTGTTTGATGTACTATTTTTCTCGTAGTCAAGCAAGGAGGACATTATCGGTTGGTGCTGAATATAAGGGAGTTCAAAGTTTGAGTTCTTTATCGTCACTTCAAGAAGGAGAGGATCCATGTTCTCAGGGACCTTCTCAGGAAAAACGATTGGATGGTTCGCTTGGATTTAAAGGATGCCTAATCGACCATCCCTATTTGTGTTTCCACATGCGAAACAAGTGGTACGAATATTCAGTTCTGCCGTTTGGCCTATCTTCGGCCCTCTGGTATTTCACCGAAATAACAGAACTGGTGGCAGAGTTTCTGAGAGCCAGAAATGTGCGCATTATATTTTACTTGGGCAAGCTCATTCTCTTGGCTCAGGACAAGCCTGTCCTCCTGACCCATTTGTAGCAGAGAATACACCTGCTTTAGCAGTCAAGGTTTCTCCTCAAGAAGAAGAAGTCTGTGTTGACTCCGTCTCAGTTTTTGCAATTTCTGGGCTTCAGAATAGATTCAGTGATAGCATAATTATTGATACTAGACCAGATGAAACAAGATGTCAAACTGGACTTGAGAAGGATTTTGAGCAAGCTCCTAGTATCTTTGAGGTAGATAGCCAGGACTGCGAGCTTGCTGGCTTCGTCCTTCCAAGCCACATTTCTGGGCCCTCCTCATTTCAGAGCACTTCAACTTTTTAAAATCCAGCATCTTCAGAAGGGTTTTACTTTTGGAGACAGGGTTTGTTTATTGCAGGAAGCCAAAGCGGGGATGTCCTGGTGTCTTGAGCATGTGGAGACGGATGTATGATGGTACAACGCGGTACATAACACCGCAGTACGATCACAACGCAGCTTTTACAACGCCAGTCGTTACCACGACTTGCGCTGTAGGATGTTGGACTTAGGAATAGTATGATTTACTATTCTAACTCCAGCCTACGTACAGTAGGGAAGGTGTTGGAATAGTAAATCACACTATTCCTTAGTCTAGAGCGCCCTCCAGCACAAGTCGTGGTAACGACTTCCGTTCTAAAATGCGCGTTGTAATGGTACTGCGGTGTTATGACCGCGTCGTAATGGTTGTTTCCCGTGGAGACGTGGAGCAGCAGGGCTATAGTTGCTTCCCAGCCAGATATGATCATAGAGATTCATGCATGCCGGTGTGGCTGGGGCGCCAGGTGTGGTCCGATCTCCACCGGCAGATGCCGGACAGCGTCGGCGTTTCATCTTCCTGCCAACTGCCAGGAGTTGTTGGCATGGTCCTTCGCCATCAAAGCTGTGTCCGTCCGGAAGACGAGTTGTTGCATCCTCCTTTGGATGGACAATGTTTTGGCGGTCTGTTACACAAACAAGATGGGAGGCACGAGGTCGAGGATGGTGGTGGGGGTCCAGAAGGACAATTCTCACCTCAGTGGCTTTAACCTGTTCAGCGTGGCGCGAATTTTCGCGCTGTGCTGAAGGTTCTATTGAGCGGGCGGGGCCATGACGGAGTGGTTCCGTCATTAGCACAACTCAACCGGCGCTCATGACGGAACCACTTCGTCATGAGCACCGAAGGGGTTAATAAAAAAGAATGTTTGTTATTCACGAAAATGATGATGGGTGGAGTGGATTCCTCTGGGGGAAAGTCCCAAACGGGGTGAAATATGACTCTATCCTCTAGAAACAAGGTGCACGCAGACCACGCCCCCATTACTCACTGTCATTCACAAGCTGTCATTACTCAGCCTTTCTGACAGCCAAGCTATAGCATCCTGCCAGCTGGCAGCCTGGCACTGAAGCCCCGTGGCACAGACCGAGCGGGTGCAGCCGGAGCGTCTGGGCACCGTTTCACTCGTGAACCGAATCATACACCATGCCATCCGTCAGCCCACGAAATAGTTGCGCCCCATTATAGCACAGAGCAGATGAATGATCGAGCTTTTCCTGGGTAAACTGAGCCTTCACTACCAAAGTCAAAAATTACACGCAAAAAATAACAAAAAATTGGCTGGGTGTTTCCAGATGCCAGATGGAATATAGGTGCCCCTGTTTAAGACGAAGACGAGCCCATAGCCACGGTGACGCGCTGCGGCGGGGATCCCCCGCTGGGAAGAGCGCCGAGCCGGCACCCACAGGACGAGCGTCAGCCCCCCAGCCCCCGAGACCAGGAGCCGGTGCTACGCGCTCATTATCTCTCTCTGAACCGGAGTGTGGTTATTTCCATCAGCAACAAGAGAACAATCTCATCACCATGGAAACGGACAAAGATGCTCCAGCATCAGGCTGCGGACTAGGGAGGCTGACTTACAAGTGGCCTGTTTCTATCCCTCTCACTACAGACCTTCCTTCTATCCCATGCAGGAGAGTGCCTCCATCCTTCTCACCACAGACCTAATGCATCTCACACAGGAAAAGGCAGACTCTGTCCCTCTCACCACAGACCTCCGTCCTTCCCACTCAGGAGACGTAATCCATCCTTCTCACCACAGACCTAATGCGTCTCACACAGGGAAGGCAGACTGTCCCTCTCACTACAGACCTCTTTCCTCCCCACAGGAGACTGCTTCTATCCTTCTCACCACAGACCTAATGCGTCTCACACAGGAAAAGGCAGACTGTCCCTCTCACCACAGACCTCCTTCCTTCCCACAGGAGACTGAATCCATCCTTCTCACCACAGACCTAACGCATCACACACAGGAAAAGGCAGACTGTTCCTCTCACCACAGACCTCGTTCCTCCCCACAGGAGAGTGCATCTATCCTTCTCACCACAGACCTAATGCGTCTCACACAGGAAAAGATAGACTGTCCCTCTCACTACAGACGTCCTTCCTTCCCACAGCAGACTGCTTCTATCTTTCTCACCACAGACCTAATGGTCTCACACAGGGAAGGCAGACTGTCCCTCTCACCACAGACCTCCTTCCTTCCTATTCATGAGACTGCATCCGTCCTTCTCACAACAGACCTAATGCGTCTCACACAGGGAAGGCAGACTGTCCCTCTCACCACAGACCTCCTTCCTTCCCACAGGAGACTGCATCTATCCTTCGCACCACAGACCTAATGCGTCTCACACAGGAAAAGACAGACTGTTCCTCTCACCACAGACCTTGTTCCTCCCAACAGGAGGCTGCATCTATCCTTCTCATCACAGACCTAAAGCGTCTCACTCAGGAAAAGGCAGACTCTGTCCCTCTCACTACAGACCTCCTTCCTTCCCATGCAGGAGAGTGCATCCGTCCTTCTCACAACAGACCTAATGCGTCTCACACAGGGAAGGCAGACTGTCCCTCTCACCACAGACCTCCTTCCTTCCCACAGGAGACTGCATCTATCCTTCGCACCACAGACCTAATGCGTCTCACACAGGAAAAGACAGACTGTTCCTCTCACCACAGACCTTGTTCCTCCCCACAGGAGACTGCATCTATCCTTCTCACCACAGACCTAATGCATCTCACACAGGAAAAGACAGACTGTTCCTCTCACCACAGACCTCGTTCCTCCCCACAGGAGACTGCATCTATCCTTCTCACCACAGACCTAATGCGTCTCACACAGGGAAGGCAGACTCTGTCCCTCTCACCACAGACCTCCTTCCTTCCCACAGGAGACTGAATCCATCCTTCTCACCACAGACCTAAGGCGTCTCGCAAAGGCAGACAGTCTCTTTCACTATAGACCTCCTTCCTTCCCACAGGAGACTGCATCTATCCTTCGCACCACAGACCTAATGCGTCTCACACAGGAAAAGACAGACTGTTCCTCTCACCACAGACCTTGTTCCTCCCCACAGGAGACTGCATCTATCCTTCTCACCACAGACCTAATGCGTCTCACACAGGAAAAGACAGACTGTTCCTCTCACCACAGACCTCGTTCCTCCCCACAGGAGACTGCATCTATCCTTCTCACCACAGACCTAATGCGTCTCACACAGGGAAGGCAGACTCTGTCCCTCTCACCACAGACCTCCTTCCTTCCCACAGGAGACTGAATCCATCCTTCTCACCACAGACCTAAGGCGTCTCGCAAAGGCAGACAGTCTCTTTCACTATAGACCTCCTTCCTTCCCACAGGAGACTGCATCTATCCTTCGCACCACAGACCTAATGCGTCTCACACAGGAAAAGACAGACTGTTCCTCTCACCACAGACCTTGTTCCTCCCCACAGGAGACTGCATCTATCCTTCTCACCACAGACCTAATGCGTCTCACACAGGAAAAGACAGACTGTTCCTCTCACCACAGACCTCGTTCCTCCCCACAGGAGACTGCATCTATCCTTCTCACCACAGACCTAATGCGTCTCACACAGGAAAAGGCAGACCCTGTCCCTCTCACCACAGACCTCCTTCCTTGCTATGCAGGAGACTGCTTCTATCCTTCTCACCACAGACCTAAGGCGTCTCGCAAAGGCAGACAGTCTCTTTCACTATAGACCTCCTTCCTTCCCACAGGAGACTGCATCCGTCCTTCTCACCACAGACCTAATGCGTCACACACAGGAAAAGGCAGACTGTCCCTCTCACTACAGACTAGTGTCCGTGATGGTTGTGATTTCTTCGTACGACATGTTTACGGCGTAGGTGCTCCCACCTAATGTGTCAGAGATTTGAAAACTATAGATGTCAGCGTGGTGAGGCACTCTGGGTCCGATATAGGTAAATCTGATTTACCGACTCTAGAATACCGAATTTTACCGATTCGGTATTCTAGATTCGGTAAATCAGATGTAGGAACAAATTCGGTAATTTTTACCGAATCTGTATGATTCTGTAATTACCGAATCGGTATTTGCTGATTCGGTAATTTACAGAATCGGTATATTTACCGAATCTGTAAATATACCGAATCGGTAAATTTAAGGCCCCCTATATCTGAAACTCCAAATACCGGTCGGTAATGGCCGAAATCGTCCGTTACCGACCGGTATTTGGCATCCTACATCTGTGTGTTGTTCAATATGTTCTAAATCTTCATTTCATGTAAGTTCATTTAGGTGCAAATGGTAAAATATCACTAGAATAGCACTAGGTGTAGCACACCTCACGTACCCAAGTTGCACTCTGGAGGATTGAATGACCCTTCAAAAAACGTAAACCACATGTAATTCCCCAAAAATTGGTTGTTGTTCTTTCAGTATTCAGTGATTTATTGACAGTTTTTTTGCGCAATGTTAATCTTCACATGTGCTTTTAAACATTTTTCTTCAGAAACAATAGTTTCTTTTAGCATTTGTTTGAGACATTGCCATGTTCAAATTTCCAATGCATTTCGGGATTAACCCTTCATCAGGGAAGTCATTACTCTGAAAAAAATGAATAATGTGCTGTCAAAAGCTGGACACTCCCAGTCACGTATCTACTTACAATTATTCCATGAAGGGATTAAAGCAGTGGAATCATTCTCATTGAACTACAACGTTAATGTAGACCTGAAGGTTTTCTTGTTAGAGCTTTTGCATTTTACACTGTTCCACAGTTACTTTCTATGGAATGATGACTACTATCAACAACTGTCCGGAACTTCCATGGGCAATTGCGCAGCACCTTGTTATGCTAATCTCTACATTTACCGTTTCGAAATTGATCACATTTTATCCAACAATGCATGGAGTACCCACCTGATGGCATACTGGAGGTCTATCGATGATATGATTTTAATATGGAAAGGACCTAAATCTGTCTTATTGCAATTTTTTGAGTATATCAATAATATTGAAGACCGCTTTAAGTTTACCAACAGCACTGACCAATATCAACTGCCATGTCTAGACATATTGGTTACCAAATAGGGGAGCAAATTGATTACCCACATGCACGTAAAAAGCACTGACAGGAACAATACCTTACATTATAATAGTTGCCATCCCACATCTTTGAAAAATCATCTGCCATACTCTAATTTTTTGAGAGCCAAAAGAATCACATCCAACGATGACCAGTATGAAGTTAACAAAAACAGATTGTTTAACCGATTTAAGGAAAGGAAGTATCCGACAAACATTCTGGAAAGCCCCATTAACAGAGTTGACCTCACAGACAGAAGTACATTATTAAAGGTTTCCAAGAAAGTGGATACAAGCGAAAGACCTGTTTTTGTGTCTACATTTTCATCTAGAAGCAAGCAAATACAGAAAATAATGTTAAAATATTGGCCAATGATCATGAATGAACAAGATTTTAATAGAATCTTCAATACTAATCCACTATTCGCTTATCGACGAACAAAAAACCTTAAAGAACTCCTATCCAAATGGAAGCAATGTTTTGAAGGAGCTTATAAAGGCACCATCCCTGGTTTGAACTGTGGACATTGCACCAATATTATAAAAGGAACAACCATTAAACATCCTACCAAGGGTACCTTGATCCAATTGCGAACAACAGCCACATGCGATTCTAAAAATGTAATTTACCTGCTTAAATGCACATGTGGCCTGATATACGTCGGCAAAACTGAAAGGAAAATAAAAGTATGCAGCCATGGTGTTTGGATTCTTCATTTAAAATGGGTTTTTCTATCATTATAAATTGTGTTATGATGTTGTGTAGTGAGATGACTGTTGGGGAGCATGGCTCCCGGGATGTTGGGGTGTTTTAGTGTGGTGTGATTTGAGTTGCAGTCGTGGGATGATGCAGTAATATCACCCACTGTTGGTGTTGTGGGATGGTGTAGTAATATCACCCACCTTTGGAGTTATGTTTGTGATGACTTTAGGTTGTGAAGTCATTCAGGTTTACCAAGTGGTATAGTGTTGCTTGGTGTTCTGGGATTGAGAGTGTTTCCCCTTTTGTGTTGATATGGGGGGGGGTCCCTACTGCTGCATTGGAGGTTTGTTCTCTGCATGGTGTCTTTCATGTTGACTTAGCCAGCTGGCATGTTTGTGGCATTAAGGGTTTGGTAGAGGAGCTGTTATAGGGAGGAATGTGTTGTGTCTTTGTAATTGAAGGGGAAAGATGTGCGAGGTATGCTTGTGTTATGTATTGAGTGTGTGATCATAGGGGCAGGCTGAAGTGTACCTTCTCTCCATATTTATAATGGAATTTTGCTATCAAGCTCTCAACAAGTTATTTGCATGTATTTTTGATGTAATTGTATATCTTCTTTTCTTCTCTGTAATTAGTATGCATAGTTCTTTACTATCAGATGTAACATGCATGCTTTTTTACAGCTTATTTTGCGACGTGTTCCATCTCTACATGAAAGTTGGTGATTTGTTGCTTGCTTAGTTTTGCAGTAGTTGCCACTGTTATTTCAGTGTTTGTAAAGAAGGGAGATATGCTGTATCTGCTGCTCAGCCAGTGTGACTGGGGTTGTGGCATGCTGGTGTGGTGTTGCTGTGAAATGTGGATGTCTGAGAGAGTCAGTTGGAGGATGGGCTGAGCAGCAGGAAGGCTGCTCCTGGTGGGGCTCTTCATCTTAACCCCTTCACTGCAGGGCTGATTCCTCCGCTGTGCTGGGGTGGGGGGGGACCCACAGCGCCCCGGTGCTCGTGTGATCATGACGAGCTCAGCTCGTCATGGCCGCATCCGTTGGTGTAGAACGCTCAGCACAGCAGGGGAATTAGCCCCGCGTGTGAGCGTTCTGACGGTCATGACGAGCTCAGCTCGTCATGAGCACACGGGAACCGTGGCTCATTACAAGCTGAGCTCGTCATGAGCATGGGAGGGGTTAACATCAATCCTAATAAATCAATTTACTTAATCTACTCTGCAATTGGATGTCTTTCATTTAAAACACATGGCAAATGCCCCCGGTTGCTCATGCTTACAACCGCCCAAAGGACTAGCGGGGTGCCGATGTTTTTCAGCCAGGGTCCTGCCGTAAAGACTCCTAGGATTTGGCATAAGGTACCCCTATTGTGCTCCTGAAAGGGTACCCCTCTGTACCAATCGGCCTCCGGATCGCCCTGTATCTCCGCCTGCAACTCAAATTTATACAATAGTACGTTCAATTCAATTGTCAGCCATCCCCCCGGCACGCAAGGTAAGTGGTTTGAGGGTGACAGCGTGTCCAGCGGGAACAAAGAGTGGCCAGTGGGTGGGGTAGATATAAATACTTGTCCCCAACCCAAAGCGTACTGGAAATGACGCCGCAGAGGCGCCGGACAAGGAGGGACTCCCATAGGAGGGGTCCCAGCGATAGGGTGCGGGGATGTGCCTAATGCAGCACTAAGGGGGCGGTCCTCTTACACGCCCACTGCGTGCACCGCGGGCAGCCGCAGATTTGCACTGAATAAGCCAGAACTCTGGCTGGGTGTGATGGGGGCAGATCTGCCCCAGGGACAGGAAAAGCAGGAGTTTGGTGGGGGGACGTGAAGCACAAGCAGAACAATATCTGAGCTAATAGTGAATCTTCCTCTGGAAGAGGTGTGGGGCAGTGGCCAGGGTGCCTGACTCTGGACAACAGGGTTCACGGTTCGATCCCCTGCACTGTCAGCCCAGCACCATGAGACTCTGGGCAATAGCTCGCTTAATCTTCCCGAGGGCCCACAGCGCTCGGAAACTACTTTGGAGGTAGCTGTGCACTTTACAAATTCAAGGTTATTATTATTATTATTTCTTCAGGCGCAAAGTGCCTTTCCCACATATGCTATATTCACAGGTCGTGCGTGTACAGCTTCCCTGTGCACTTTACACAGGAAGAGGAACCCTGCTTTGACGTCAGCACTTACCAAGGCAGGGCGAGAGAGTCCTGTTGGGGTCACAGTAAATCACAGCCTACCCATTATCCCGTGGCTGCAGTGCGTCGCAGTGCGTCACGCCGCGGTTGGTAAGTGGCTTCTTGTTATCACTCTATTCGCTGCAACACCACGCCGATCTCACCCCCACGGGCCAGTTTCACCGAGGCGACCAGGGCACAACTCCTACAAAAGACTAATGGAGGGACTAATTAGCGTTGCCAATGCGCAATGACGCTACACAGTGACGTCACAAGAAGTGGTCACAGTGGTAGCGTATCCATGACTTTAAAGGGAATAGAAAGTTTTCCCACTTCCTGTGAAAGACTGAGCAGGGCATGCACATTCAAAAAAATTTTTAAGGCATCCTTTTATGTGTCCCTCACTTGAGCAGAGTTCTTCAGAAGGTGTCTGGGCTGCTCCAGATAACAAGCATCCAAGGGTCTCCAGTGTAGTGTCCTGGCAATCACACAAGGACACAAGGCTTATTGTTAACCCTGCTCTTTATTCTCCACGTCCTCTCCCCAACCGGTCCCTACTCTAACTGCCCTTTCCTGTCCTGTCCCCTCCTCTTACCCTCTGCCCACCTAGCTCCGCCCACCCCAGCTACTGGACTGCTAACTTCGTTACATCTCCCCCTTTCTTAATAAAGTAACAAATGAAATAGAGATTAGTCCATCTCTGCAATCAGTCTCTTGGGAGGCCGCACGTGACGACGGGGTCTCGCTGGTGTGGACACGACACCTTCAGGTGAGGGTTCTTCTATAGGTGAAAGTCCGGTGTCGGGTGCGACAGTCTCAGGGTTGTCCTGGCCTACAGGTGTGGGGACCACAGGTGTACTTTCATGGACTTCAGGAGAGCACTTCTTGAAATGAGAAGCGTTGCGGGTGACTCTTCGTGTCTCTGATTCTGCTGTCACCATGGTGCCCTTTTGTTGGGTAATTGTTAGGGGCTCATCCTTGAAACGACAATCAGTCTTTTGGCGTTGTTCCTGTTTCATTTTGTCTTTGCGGTGCCGATCTGTTATGGCCATTTCTCTGTGTTGTTGATCCGACGGAGGTTTTCTCAGTGCTCCGTCCCATGTGGGGATCCGATTCCTCATTGTCCCCCCGAGCATGAGAGTCGCAGGGCATTGGCCCGTTGTAGAGTGGGGAGTGGTCCGGTAGGCACTAAGGACCTCGTTCAGTGCTGACTGAAGATCTTTCTTCTCGGCCGTGGCTTGCTGGAATGTTCTCTTAATGGTGGACATGAATCTTTCCACAGTGCCGTTGGCCTGAGGCCAGAGTGGCGTGACTTTGCGATGTTGAAAGTCCATGTGTTTCGCGAAGTCGCTGAATTCATGACTGTTGAATGGAGGCCCGTTGTCCGTCTTGATGACCCTGGGAACACCCCAAGTCGCGAAGACTTCTTCAAGCACCTTGAGGGTGCAGGCGGCACTGGTGGATGATATGAACTGGGCCACTGGGAACCTGGAGTATTCATCCAGGATGACAACTACATACTTCCCGGATTGCAGGGGGCCATAAAAGTCCATGGCAACTTCTTGCCATACCCCGTCAGGCAATGGGGTCATTTGTCATTTGTAGGGGTGCAGGTGGATTACTGTGGCTGGTCAGTTGGCATGGGTGGCAGTCTTTCAACGTGTCCTCAACCATCTGGTCGAGGGCTGGGAACCAGACACGTTCTCTCAGTGCTCTTTTGGTGGAGACGACTCCTCGATGGCCTTCGTGGGCCAAGTCGATTACTCCTTGTCTCAGTGTCGCTGGTATAACTAGTCTGTGATCTCTGAGGAGGAGGTCGTCACCGGTTACAGAGAGTTCGTCGGAGACATGTCGGAAGGCTTGGAGTTCTTTCTTGACAGCAGGGCTTTCCTCTTCCTCCTGCGGGTGGTATCTCCACCTGTTGGTCCGGGTACGCTTTATTACTGCTTGTAGGATGTTGTCTTGATTGGTCGCTTCCCGAATGGCGTGCATGGGGATGGCTGGTGGACGAGCATGATTAGCCACAAAGTGAATGTATTCTTCCGCAATGGAGGGCGCAGTCTCTGATGAGTCTCGGGGGTGGCGAGACATATAGTCAGCTGGATTCTCATCCTTCCCCGGTTTGTGAATGATCGAGAATGTGTACTCTTGCAGCCGCAAGCCCCATCTTTCGATCCTGGGGGGCATCTTGCACTTGGGATTCCCATAGATCGTGACAAGTGCCTGATGGTCGGTTATGAGTGTGAAGTGCTTCCCGTATATGAAGATGTGGAAGTGTTCGCACGCCCACACGACGGCCAGGCTCTCCTTCTCCGGTTGGGAGTATCGTTTCTCAGGGTCTGTTAGGCTCCGACTGGCATAGGCGATGATTCTCCTCTGATCCGACTCATGGTCGTACTGTGCCAGGATGGCCCCTAAGCCCACGGGGCTTGCGTCCACAGTGATTTCCGTTTTCCTCTTGGGATTGAAATAGGAGAGGCACTTGGCTGATTCCACGGCGTGTTTGATGTCCTTGAAGGCACGCTCACACTCCGGGGTCCACACAAATTGTGCGCCAGCTTTCGTGAGGAGCCTCAGGGGGTGACTTACGGTGGCGTAATCACGAATGTAGCGGGCGCAGTAGCTTGCCATTCCAAGAAAGGAGCGCAGGTCGTTGACGTCCGCCGGACTCTTGGTGTTGTTGAGCGTGGCGATTTTGTCCGGGTCAGGTTTCATGCCACTCGCTGAGAAGATGTGTCCGAAGAATTTCAGGGTCGACTGATGAAATTCACATTTGTCCTTGTTGAGGGTCAACCCAGCTTCCATCAGAGCAAGGCAGACACGATCGAGGGCGGTGTCATGCTCCTGCGTGTCCGAACCGTAGACCAAGATATCATCGCTGTAATTAAGGGCGTTAGGGATGTGGTGGATGACGAGACGTATGGCCTCCTGAAAGATCTCGGCGGCTGATGAAACGCCAAAACTGAGACGTTTGTAGCGGAATAGACCAAGATGGGTGGCAAACGTCGTGATGGGGCGAGAGCTGTCGTCCAGCTCGAGCTGATGGTAGCCCTTGTTTAGGTCCAGCTTAGAGAACACGGTTGCCCCGTTGAGCGCCGTGATCATGTCACTCAGGAGTGGGCCTGGGTGTCTCTCCCTCTCAATGGCCGTGTTCGGCAGACGCATGTCCACACAGAGACGGACTTTGTTTTGGGACCCTTTCTTGGGGACGATAACCACCGGGGACACCCAGGGAGTGGGGCCCGCAGTGCGCTCAATGATGTCGGCGTCCAAAAGTTCCTGCAGTTCACATTCAACCGCGGATTGCAAGTGAAATGGCACTCTTCGCGGGTGTTGAGCCACTGGTTTGATTTGTTCGTTGATATGCAGATGGATTTGACGGCCTTTCAGTTTTCCCAAACCTCTGAAGAGGGAAGGGAATTTTCCAGCGCAGTCCGAAATGTCATGGACATTGAAGAGGATGTGCACCAACTGAAGACGTTCAGCTATGGGGAGGCTCAGCAGACAGTCAGCCTCAGGTCCTTTAATGACATGGATAACTGCTGGGATGGAGAGCTTGCCATGCGTGAGGGTGGTGTCAAACTTGCCCAAACATTGGAGAGGTTTCTTCGCCATCCAGGTGTAGACGCGGACAGGTGCAAAGTGCAGACGTGGTTTGGGGTCCATTCGGTCATGTTCGGCAACTGATATGTAGTTGAGCGATGCTCCGCTGTCCATCATGAATTTGGCGGCGTGGTTGCCAACTTTGATGTTGAGGCGTGGATAACGTTTGAACTGATCATGATCAGCAAAGTTGACATATTCGGTGGTGTACGACGAATGCCTGGATGAGGACGATCTGGAGTCTCTTGACGGAGAACGACGGTCCCACCTGGAGCATCGAGAGTCGTGGCTGGAGTGTGAGGACGTGGGAGATCTCGGAGGCTCTTCCTGAACTGCTCTGATGTGATGACGTTTGGCCTCCGATCGTGAGGGCCGCTGCGACCCATCCTGTCTGTCACTGTCGTTGCGTTTTTCTTTGTGGTAGTCCCCACACATGGCCTCAAAGTGGTTGGATCGTCCACATTTTCTGCACCGTTGGCCCATGGCAGGGCAGGAGTCAATGTGAGGGTAGTCGTATCCACACCTAAAACATTGCCTCGTGCGTTCAGGTCGGCGATCTCTCCTTTCGGGTACTTTCCTCCTGTAGTCCGGGCGTCGCCTGGGCGAGTACTTGGAGCGCCGCGATCTGTCTCGCGGGTGACGTCTTCCACTGTCGCGTCGATCCTGTCGCCCCTGTCGTCGTTCAGTGATGCGGTTGGCGTGTTCACGGCTGGTACTGGGTCCGGTTTCAATTTCCGCCGCGTTTTCTTCGGCTTGGTCATAGAGCCGGGAGTTCTCTTCAATCTCTGCGAGTTCCTGTGGCTTTCTCAGGAGTCGCCGCCTCAGCGATTCCGAGTGACACCCCGTGATTATTTGAGATTTGATGGCTGCATCCGGCGAGAAGTTTGTAAAGTCACAGTGTTGGGACTGCCGGCGCAGTCGATGTATGAAGGAGCTCAGTGGTTCTTCCTTTCCCTGGCGCTGTTGGTGGAATTTGTGTCTCTCATAGTCAACATTTCTCTTGTGCAGAAAAAGGTTGTTTAGGACGGTTCTTACTTTGTCATAGGTGTCACTATCTGTGGCTGGGATCTCACGTACAATCTTGCTTATCTCACGCCCCCCAAGATTGCGGAGGGCTATTATCTTGTCTTTGTCTGGTTCTATTTTGGACCCTTCAATGTAGTCCTCAAAGTCCTCTAGCCACTCTTGCCACTTTAGGCCCATGCTGCTTCCTGTTGTGACTGACAATGGCTCCGGGGCTCGCAGGTGGGTGCCTCCCTTGACGTCCTTCTGCGCGGGAGGGTTAGACATCTTGGCAATGGGTTTTGGCGCCCGCGTCCGCTTCTTGCGTCAGCGACTGGCGTGCGTTTCCAAGGTTTGTTCTCTTGTGGTTAGCACTGCTTGTTTGTCTCTTGTGGCTATCAATGCTTGTTTGTTTTCCGATGCTTGTTCCTTTGTCAGTGCTTGTTTTCTCTTTCTTTTTTTTTTTTTTTTTTTTCTTCGATGGCCAATGCTTGTTTTCTTTTCTTGATGCCTGACTTCAAAATGGCCGCCTCTATTTTGCCCAGGGAGGATGTCCCAAAAGTCGCCTGACTCAAAGATGGCCGCCCAACTCTCACGAGACTTAGCCACATGCAGCTCTTCTCACCATGCAAGCTTCACAGCTCTTCACAGGGACTCACCCCGGTCTTCATTTCAGTCCTACGCCTTCCTGCTGGGTTTATTTCTTCACTACCACCAGGTAGGCTCACGGAATTCACTCCGACGCGATCGCCGGACACAGATGCGAATTCCCATGCATCGGGGGTGAGGTTTTCAACAACGCGGCACAGTCTTTCTTTTACGGGACGGCGCTTCTTCTCACAGCGCTCAGCCAGTCCCCAGCATTTATTTCAGCAGCGCAGCAGGGTCGGGGTGAGCTCCCGAGCCCTTGTTCAGCTTCCTTGAGCCTCGCTTCAGCCCGTACTCACGTGGGCACCTGCAGTCTTTCCTTGGCGCGAACAGCGCTCGATTACAAATTCCTCCCTGGTACTCGAGCAGCACTTTGTTCAGCTGCGCCAGGGGTTTTCATGAAGTTCACTGATCGCGACGTGTAGACCTTCTTCTCTGGTCCTCGTGACGGCGATCTTTGGCGGGCTCGCGTGTCACAACCGCAACTCGGTCGGCGCGACGCCCAGGGACCGGACACTGCTCAATTGGGGTTCTTGGGATGGCGAACTGCCATATCCCGTCCTCGTCGCCAGTTGTAGTGTCCTGGCAATCACACAAGGACACAAGGCTTATTGTTAACTCTGCTCTTTATTCTCCACGTCCTCTCCCCAACCGGTCCCTACTCTAACTGCCCTTTCCTGTCCTGTCCCCTCCTCTTCCCCTCTGCCCACCTAGCTCCGCCCACCCCAGCTACTGGACTGCTAACTTCGTTACATCCAGCTGCATAAGCAAGCTTCGATAATGGAAAACTAAAGTACCAACAAGCAGCTTTTCCTAAATGCCCAAAAGCTTTTATTTTGCATCTTTCTTTTTTAAGACTAAGTAGCTATGTTTCATCGCGAAATAATCAGGGCATTGATTTATATCTACAGTCTTGCACAATATTTGCTCTAGACATTATCAGCAGGGCCTCGAAGTTGGTGGGGCAGATGTACGACCGTTTTTCGGTCGCAAACGGGAATTTGGCCTGTTTGCGACCGCAAAATTGGATCTGCCCTGTGCACAAACCATATTTTGCCTATTACCGACTCATAAAATATGGTTTGCTACTCGCTATTAGGAAGGGGCATGCCAAGGGCATTTCTTCCTAATGGCAAGTCTCAATATAATGTATGATTATTTTGCGACCGCATTGGCGGCCGCAAAAAATTCGCAGTTTACCACCTACTTCAAGTAGGTGGAATACCACTTGCAAACGGGTAGTGGTTCCCAGGGGGCCACTTCCCCTTTCGAATGTGTGTGAAAATATTTTTTGAGGGCAGGCAGTGGTCCCAGGGACCACTGCCTGCCCTTAAAAAGTGAAACTGAAAAGTTTCATTTTTCTTTTTAAAATACATCCCATTTTCCTTGAAGGAGAACGGGCTGCATTTTTAAAAATAAACTTCTTTATTAACAAGCATTTACACTGCAACGGTCTCGCCTTTGCCAAAGTTAGAGCTATTGGCATTGTAAATGACAAAATTTTTATTTATGTGTTGGTTTTGAAAACAGATAAATAAATGGCATTGTCATTTACAATGCCAATAGCTTAATCTCTCGCAAATGCGAGACCTATTGCATTTGCACCCACCCACACACCCACAGAGAGCTCCACACATATACACAGAGAGCCCCCCCACACACAGAGACCCCCCCCACACACACACACACAGAGCCCCCCCCACACACTCAGAACCCCCCCACACACACACACAGAGCCCCCCACACACACAGACACACACACAGAGAGCCACACAGACATACACACACACAGAGAGCCACACACACACACACACACAGAGTGCCACACACACACACACACACACACACTGAGTCCCCCACACACATACACAGAGAGCCCCCCCACACACACAGAGCCCCACACACACACACAGAGCCCCCCCACACACACACAGGGCCCCCCCACACACACACAGAGCCCCCCCCACACACACAGAGCCCCCCCCACATACACAGAGTCCCCGACACACACACAGAGAGCCCCCCCACACACACACAGAGCCCCCCCCACACACACACAGAGCCTCCCCACACACAGAGCCCCCCCACACACAGAGCCCCCTCACACACACAGAGCCCCCCCCACACACAGAGCCCCACACACAGCCCCACAAACACAGCCCCACACACACAGCCCCACACACACAGCCCCACACACACACAGTTCCACACACACACAGTCCCACACACACACACAGTCCCACACACACACACAGTCCCACACACACAGCCCCACACACACAGCCCCACACACACAGCCCTACGCACACACAGAGCCCCACACACAGAGCCCCACACACACACAGAGCCACACACACACACAGAGCCACACACACACACAGAGCCCCAAACACACACACAGAGCCCCCCCACACACACAGAGCCCCCCACACACACAGAGCCCCACACACACAGAGCCCTACACACACAGAGCCCCACACACACACAGAGCCCCACACACACACACATAGAGCCCCAACACACATACAGAGCCCCCCCACACACACACAGAGCCCCCCCCACACACACACAGAGCCCCCCACATACAGAGCCCCACACACACACAGAGCCCACCACACACACAGAGCCCACCACACACACACACAGATCCCACCACACACACAGAGCCCCACACACACACACAATGTCCCCCCCCCACACACACACACACAGAGCCACACACACACACGAGGAACAGGGGGGGCAGAAAAGCGAGTACAACGAGGCAACAGGAGGGTGGGGGGCAGAAAAGCGAGCACAACGAGGAACAGGGGGGTGGGGGGCAGAAAAGCGAGCACAACGAGGAACAGGGGGGTAGGGGGGCAGAAAAGCGAGCACAACGAGGATCAGGGGGGTGGGGGGGCAGAAAAGCGAGCACAACGAGGAACAGGGGGGTGGGGGGACAGAAAAGCGAGCACAACGAGGAACAGGGGGATAGGGGGGCAGAAAAGCGAGCACAACGAGGATCAGGGGGTGGGGGGGCAGAAAAGCGAGCACAACGAGGAACAGGGGGTGGGGGCAGAAAAGCGAGCACAACGAGGAACAGGGGGTGGGGGGGCAGAAAAGCGAGCACAACGAGGCAACAGGGGGGTGGGGGCAGAAAAGCGAGCACAACGAGGAAAAGGGGAGTGGGGGGCAGGAAAGCAAGCACAATGAGGTACAGGGGGTGGGGGCAGAAAGGTGAGCACAACAAGGAAACAGGGGGTGGGGGGGACAGAAAAGCGAGCACAACGAGGTACAGGGGGGTGGGGGCAGAAAAGCGAGCACAATGAGGTACAGGGGGGTGGGGGTGCAGAAAGGCGAGCACAACAAGGAAACAGGGGGGTGGGGGGGACAGAAAAGCAAGCACAACGAGGTACAGGGGGGCAGAAAAGCGAGCACAGCGAGGGAACAGGGGGGTCGGGGGCAGAAAAGAGAGCACAATGAGGAACAGGGGGGTGGGGGGCAGAAAAGCGAGCACAGCGAGGGAACTGGGGGGGGCAGAAAAGCAAGCACAACGAGGAACAGGGGGGTGGGGGGGCAGAAAAGCAAGCACAACGAGGAAACAAGGGGGTGGTGGGCAGAAAAGCGAGCACAACGAGGAACAGGGGGGTGGGGGGGCAAAAAAGCAAGCACAACGAGGAACAGGGGGGTGGGGGGGCAGAAAAGCGAGCACAAATAGGAACAGGGGGTGGGCGGGCAGAAAAGCGAGCACAATGAGGAACAGGGGGCTGGGGGGGCAGAATGGCGAGCACAACGAGGAAACAGGGGGGTGAGGGGGCAGAAAAGCGAGCACAACGAGGAACAGGGGGTGGGGGGCAGAAAAGCGAGCACAACGAGGCAACATGGGGGTGGTGGGCAGAAAAGCAAGCACAACGAGGAACAGGGTTGGCAGAAAAGCAAGCACTCACCGGCTGGGGCGCAGGACTCGGCAGCTTCTCTACTTCTTCCGGCGGAGGTTCAGCAGAAATGGCTCTCCAAAAAGCCCCAACATTTTCGGACTGGGGGGGCGTGTTTTTCATTCTCTCCTCTTCCCATTGGCTGGAATGTAAAATTCCAACCAATGGGAAGAGGACAGAAAGAAAAGAGAAAGAACCTAAAAAACACACCCCCGAATCCCAAAAAGAGGGGGCTTAAACGGGGCAGGAAAGAGCACATCGGAGCCCTTTGAAGTGCGGTTGTCGCAAATACTGCCAAAGAGAAGACATTAATACTCATGTGAAAATGTGAAAGAAAGAGAGATGCTAAAACACTCCTCACCCAGAATACTGGGGGACAGATATACAAGAAACTAATGCAGCACGGTGCCGCAAGTCATTTTGCTGCGCCGCGCTGTTTTAGTGCTGAAGCACAGGGATGCGGCATATTTACAACATATTGCATCTCTGTGCTTCCCCCAGCGCTGGCGATGAAACTGCTGCCATGCACCGGCGCCCTAGCACCATGGTGCAAGGATGTCTGAGTCGTGGGGAGATTGTTTTTGTGCAGGAATGGGCACCTTCCTGCACAAAAACAATCAATTGGGGTGATTTCCTCTTCCAAAGTGTGTTGTAGAATGCAGCACGCATTGAAGGGAGAATAAAACGAGGAGAAATGAAAACATTTCTCCTCATTGCACCTCACTACGCCACCCCTAGGGTGGCGTAGCATTCTGACGCATTTCTAGATTTACGATTTCTCATAAATCTGGAAATGCATCAGTGGACACGGGTGTTGCGTAGGAACAAACCAACGGTGAACCATCTGTGGTTCCACCAAGTTGCACAGCCACAAGTCTGAGTGAATCCAATGAATTAAATTCCAATTTTGTATCTTCTATTTTAGACATATTTTTTAATGCTTTTCATCCTTCTTTACTGTTCATTCAATTCGTTTTATTCCTATCAATGTTTTACTACGAAGTTCACACACGCTCAAGAGCAGAGATAGGTTCCATATGTCATGATTTTATTGCACACAACCCAATGCATTTCGGGAAGAAATCCCCTCGTCAGGGGCATGTAAAATACAAACACATTTATGTTTAACCTGTAGCATGCTCATGACAAGCTGAGCTCGTCATGAGGCACGGTCGCGCTGTGCTCATGACGAGCTGAGCTCGTCATGACCGTTGAGCCTCACCCACGCGGGGATAATTCCCCTGCTGTGCGGGGCGTTCCATTGGAATGGGCGTGGTCATGATGAGCTCAGCTCGTCATGAGCACAGTGCCATCGTGCTGCATGACAAGCCGAGGTCGTCATGAGCACCGGGGCATTGAGCGCGTCCCCCAGCACAGCGGGAGAATTAGCCCCGCAGGGGAGGGGTTAAGCCATCGTATATGGACAGCATGGTTATACTCAACTTGGTTTGGAAAACGAAATGCATATATTACATATGAGAAGTAAAAATCCACTACAAATTAAAGTGGCCATTTCCATGAGAGTTACACTGAATAATCCAAAAAAATAACACCGATCCTTTTGATAACACCCATTATTCAATGTTCTATGAAGCAAGTTAACCCTTGGTGAATCCAACCCTATTATCTTATTCAATAATTTAACCTATTAATTAGTACTAAGAAGTACTCTGATCGTAATCTCTCTTACCGTGACATATGGTGCGCCATATTCCACTAAAAACAATTTAGGAAATGCAGACTTCCTTTAAAACATCATGGCAAGCAGCCGCGGTCAGTAGGGGAGTACCTGCCGGGGCGGTGACGTGGGGAGGGGGAGGGGTAGGGTGGGGGGGGGAGGGGCAGGGTGGGGGTTAGTAATGTATGGACATGGAGGAACTGGGTTCGAGTCTCGGTAACGACGCCAGACATCCTGTGATTCTGGGCAAATCACTTAATCTCCCCGTGCCTAACAAAAATGTAACGTAACTGGTGCTATGTAAAGCGCTCTGATACCCGATTCGGTTTGGGTCTAGTTCGCGCTATATAAAACTCTGCAAAAAAAATGTAATAAATCAAATGAATTTCGTTGCGCGCACTGCAATGCATTTGGGGATGCAGTGCGCGCAACGAAATTCGTTTGATTTATTTAAATGTTTACTTACCTGCAAACCTCCATTATCCATACATTACTAACCCACACCCTGCCCCTCCCCCTCCCCACGTCACCGCCCCGGCAGGTACTCCCCTACCGACCGCGGCTGATGGCGGGTTCTATGTTGCAATGTTCCTCTTTTATTGCGTGCCGAGGGGCGGTTACATACAAACTGAATCAGTCGATGAAGAGCTGTTTTGTCTTTCTCCACCCTCGTTAATTACTCGCAGGTGGTTCACTCCGTGTATCTATAACCAGCCTCTAAACCAAGCTAAACAACGGACTGTGTATGCAACCCATTCATTCTCCCTTTTAAATGCAACTACACGTCCCAGAATGCATATTGCATTGACCTGCTTGACATGGTGTAATTCACAGTCCCTGATCTTCCCTCCGATGTTTCAATAAGACCAGTGTTACTAATGACAGTAAAACAAAAATACACCCCCCCTACAACAATGTTCGTGATGGCCTCATATTACATTTAAAAAGATCGTTTTTATTTACAATAATGGTTATTTCTCCTTCCTCGATTAATATGTCCGTATTAATCCATCATGAAAGAGAACAAGACAACAAGTATGCATGCCAACACAGTTTGAATTGGTTTAAGCATGGATAAAATGTGATTAACAGGTGTGCATCTCCCCCCTCTTCAACTTGTTGTGTGGGAACGCCCACAGCAACACCCATTTCACACCCCTAACATGCAAAGTATTGCATGACCAGGGGCAATATTTACAAGCACAGGTTAAGCCACGCAGGGTGGCTTTACCTGTTCTTGTAAATATCACTTAGCAGGCTGCTCCACCGGTGCGTCACGCAACGTGATGCACCGGCGGCGCAAGGTGCTTGTAAATCTGCCCCTGGAGTCTGCGCTCTGTAAACCCCCTTCCCTCTTCTAAAGACACTGGGCCTGTTTAGATCTCGGTGGACCTGTTATTCACAACGTTGACGGATATATCGCCCGCTGAAATATAAATCTCATAGGATATAATAGGATTTATATTTCGGTGGATGAGTTATACGGCACAGTTGCGACGGAGTAATCCGTCTGCCGAGATCTAAATCAAGCACACTGTCTAACAGCAGCTATGACCTGTCTAAAGAGACACAAAAAGAGACCCGTGTGCTAGCACTGAAAGTTGCGCCAGTGCCGTCTTACAATAAAAGAAACACCACCAATCCCCTCTTGCCATAGAGCTAAGAGGGCGGCGTTCCCTCTCTACAATTTGTGAGCGGAGTGCTCACTTATGGGTCTCACACACTCCTCCGAGTGCCGCACATATGTGCTGCAGGCAGCCCCCATCCACTTCCTCCAGGGGTGGACGAAAGCAGCAACAAACACAACCCGTTGCGTGCGTCGGACGGCCCCCGGCCGACCGACGTCACAGTGGGCCTGTGCGGAGGACGGCCGGGGGCCGTCCAAAACACGCCCACTCATTAATTCCCCAGCACCGCAGCGGAATTTGCGCCGCAGTCAAGGGGTTAAAGAAGCAACATACTAACAGAACACTGGAAGCGAAACATCTACGTCACGGTGACGACAGAACAGATACAGGACGCGATGATTGGTGGTGTGAGGCATTTATTCCCTTCACCCCTGTGGGGAGAAATTTCGTTTAATGGTTTATGAAATATTAACGAATCCTGTTACTAGATGGATCACCTCAGATTTAAAGAACTGGAGTGAGGAAGAGGAAGGACGGGCTAACGTGTGTCGCTATGACTTGGGTACAGTTATTTGGTAGTGCTGTACTACTAAAGTTGCCACTTTTAACTTTAGGCTTACAGTTCCATATTACGCAGCTCAATAAATCGCAACAACCGTGTAGTCCGTACACGTCTAAGCACCCTCGGACCCCTGCCCTCACCATGTCTTCATCAAAGGGGAAAGTATGTGGCGAAACGGCTAGAGCTATTGACTGTGAAACTGGGGAGCCAGGTTTGAGTCTACATTGCCTCAACATCCTGTGATTCTGGGCAAATCACTTAATCTCCCTGTGCCTAAAAACAAAAATGAATGTGTGCTTGTGTAATCTAACTGGTGCTTATGTAAAGCGGTCCCAGTGCTTTAAGTAAGCCGGTACTCACCAGTACTGAGTACCGTCACTTCATAATTTTCTACTTTTGAGTACTGGATCTTGTCCTCGGCTGAGGACAGTACCGGTACTCATACGGGCAAAAGGGCAGCTACAGTGGAATGGGAATGTTCAACAGCGCGGCTACTGCTCGACTGCTATTGTTGAGGCTGACAGAGTGAAGGCTTTATGTGCACCACTCGGACCTCTGAGTGCAGGGCATCTCCACAGACTCCAGTGGCGCACGCACCTTATGTCACTCTCTCCGCTCTCAGATGTCCCCTCCCATCTTGCCAATAGTGGTACCAAAAATGCCAACCAACTTGCGTTTCCTGCAGCCAGTAAAGATACACAGCTGTTCAAGAAAACACAATAGGTACTTATCAATTATTGAGTCGACATTGTAGGTGTGTGTTGCATTTTCTACCAAGAGGCCACTCTAACATGTCAGATGTAGAGCCTGATTTGTTGGAGCACCAAGCTTGACTCCGCACATCTGCCTTAGCCTCTTTAACCCGTTTCATGCGCCGCCGATTTTGCGGAAGTGCGGCACTTCGGCAAAACGGGCGGGGCTGCGTCGCCCATTGGCCGACGGCAGCACTGGGCAGGTAATGCTGCCGACGGCAGAATGGAAGGGGTTAACGCCTGGTTACTTACCGGTACTTCCATTACTCCGAGTCTGTGACCTCCCCGTCACAGTCCTGGTTCCCATTCCTCCCTCCCTGTGTTAAGCTTCATTTTAGTTTAGGATTACAGGTTTTCAGGATATGAGGTCAGGGTTTTTATATCTCACAAGAAGTGGGTGTGGCCTGGAAGGATGGGAACTGTATGTGTTTTTGGTTTTGCTTGATTAAGGCTGTGAGGAGGAGCCGACACTCCTAGATGTAAGGACTGTGACGGGGAGGTTGGACAAGGAGGTAATCGGCTGAGTAACTCTTATCATCTCCTTAAGAACCTGCGTGGAGGAATTCTGAAACGTGTGCCGCAGCTGGCACATTTCGGGCAGTCATCTACCCCATGAAGCCCTGCCCAGTTCCTGAGTCCCTTGTGAGTACCACATAAACCTTCTCACGGCAATTGGCTTCTTTTAATCTTTAAATCAAATATCTTTATTCGGCATTATACAAAACACCATAAAAGTACAATTAAAATTGCTAAAAATACCTGTATTGTTTGTAAACTATACAGCAGGAAAAAGGAGATACAGAGGTATTCATTACAGATCATTAATCCCCCATCTGATCCCCCTCCTTCCATCCAATCCTCTAGCTTCTCTGAGTTTGAATGCTAGTCTTAAAAAACTCATCATAGAGAGCCGGGTCGGGGGGTCTTGGGCCATTTGTAAGTGCAAAAGAGCGACCTTGGCATGTCTAAATTTCAGTCTAGCTCCGTCACTCTTGAGCCTCCCGAATTATAGAAATTTACCAGGCTTATATTTAGACACCTATTTTTAAACCCAAGACCTATCATATATTCAGAGTTCCATTTTAGATCAACCCAACCTCCTTCCAGGCTCACATCAACAAATATTAGGAGGCCTCCCCTCGCTCTTCCGGCCATGGACTTACATGCTGCGATCCCAAATGACTTGTACCCAACTAAGTGAAAATTAGAGTGGTCTACCTCCCAGGTCTCCTGGAGACAAATTATTTTAAATTTAATCATATATTCCAACCACTCCTGATTCTAAAATTTGGCTGACAGACCGGCTACATTCCAGGATACTAGTTCAATGGTACTCCCTAATGTATCTACCCCGGTGCCCGGGTCTGTCCGTACTGTAACGGTACCTTTGGGAGCCTCAATACTGGGAGTCCTTATGTTACAAGGAACAAGCTGGTATCTATTTGGTGTGGCTTCTCCTGCCGGCTCCCCCGCCTGTGATTTTGCATTCCGCGGGGCCACGCTCAGGGCGTTTTCTTGGCCTAGTTTCTCTCCCTGCAGTCAGTCTACTTCACTAGGAAGTCTTCCCCAGTGGAGTGGTGCATACCTATTATGTAAAGGGAGTGCCGGCCCTCCCCCCTCCCTCATTAGCACTCCCTGCTGGTCATATGTATTTGGTCCCCCTGAGGCTCCTGGCCAAGGTTCGTTCCATGCCCATTGCACCCCCCCTCTTTGCCAACCGGACTGACCCAGCCTGGCTCTATGCGCATCAAATTGCTCGGGGTTGTGTGTGTGGTCCGGTGGAATATAAAAAAAACTTACATTCCTGGCCTGGATGAACGATCCTAAGTGTGTTCCAGGGCCCCAACAAACATAATCCACCACCCTAGGGTCATCAAAATTAATAATAACACAGTCTCCTGATGAATTTTTAGTCCTGGCTCCTACCCAACTGACTCTTCTAACAAGGAGGATTTTAGACTTTACATCATGTGGCAATGGCCTATTTTTGTTTAGCCAATGGGTTGTCTTATTTTTTAGTTGGTCATGAGTTTGAATTTTGCCATTTTCCAGTTCAGGGACACCTGTCAGAACTACAACATACGGCGTACAAGCAGGGGGTAGGTCTAAGTGGGAGCGAGAGTTTAATACCTCATTCTTATCTCTAACCCTTTCATCATTATGACTTACTCCATGTGAATCTGAGGGGACTACATTGCCTCTACTCGCTATTCCTCCCCTTAAGATGTCTAAGTCTGACGGGTGGGAGACCGGGCCTGTGGGCGATGCTACCCTGATACCTGAATAACAAAAATACAAAGCGTCCACCTAGGAATTGTTTTACAATTATTTATAGTTTCCAATCAGTCACAAAAGTGATCACACGTTACCCAATGCAACCAATTATAGTTTTGTACTATTATTTATTATTATTATTTAAGAATGCAACATGGCAACACAAATACTACTAGATTTGCAGACCTAATTCCACGTAGTATATAACACCTTTTGCTTTTTGTATGGTGAATCAAAGTACCATACATAACAGAACTTTCAAATCATAATACATCAATTTCAAGATCATAAAAGATTCATATGTGAGCAAAACGATGTAGGGCGTCGACGTTTCGGTCCACCGTCGGTTTACACAATCCACAGGACCATCATCAGGACGAAGACGTTGCACATATATATCAGTCACTTCCAGCCGGAAGTTGATAAGCTGCAAAGGACACCAATGTCCCAAAATAGATATGCTGAATAGATTTTCTCATCTACATTTCGAAAATTCAGACCAGTATCCTCTATCAATAGCAGGACTCTTCTTAATTCTGCAACACACGCCGTTAACTTCCACCCGACTCAAAAGGTCCGAGTAAAGCGAATGACCCTGATACCTGGACATGCAATTGTATCCCTTCCCTCCTCCCTCGCTTGGTCATTTACGTGGTCATAATTTGATGCTTTATTCTGGATGCCTCCCCGGGTGGTCATTATCAGTCCCTCCATTTTCTCCAGTCTATTTTCAATTTCTAAGAGTCTTTCCATTAGTGGCTCCAGGGATGATGCGACTGGAGCACCTATTCTCTTCCAGTGCGCTTCCCCCGGCTCCCCAGGGCCAGTCCCAATAAGATCCGAATTGGGTACCGTTGCTTCAGGCACAATTTCTGGTGAGACTTCAGTGATTGATGTATCTGCGTGTGGCAACTCCCTCTGTTTGTTCGATTTAGAGGTCTTAGATTTCTTCCCCTTTTGCTGTATGCCTTCACGTGTGCCTCCTCTTTTTCTCTTACCTCCTCCCCCCTCCGTAAGATCCGGAGATTGAACAACCTCATTATGGACTTCTACTACGCACGTAACCGTGTTCTTTGTTGTCTCAGGCAGTGTCATTCCGGGAAGTGAGGGGGGTTCAAGGGATCTCCTTTATTGCTAATTAAAATCGGAGTTTGATGTGGTCTCACAATTTCCGACTGGGGACCCCTTACAGTGCCCAGCTGGTGGAGTTTTTCCGGGGAATGCACATTAATTATGCTCCCCAAAGATGATCGTTTTGGAAACACCGGGTCTGTAGAAAGACGTTGTTCCGTAATCGCAATCTCATGTTCAAGCACTGAGCTGGGTCTGGTTATGAACTGGTCAAGTGTTCCAGCAACATGCCCGGATCCCATTCCTTTCCTCCCTCTTCCCTCCCGTGCTGTCATGCTGGATCAGATTAGTTACTGTTATTAGGAACAAAAGTTATAACAGTAGCCACAAATGCTAGTCCCAGGAGTCACTTACTAGAATAGGACATCCGCCATTGCTATCCGGCGCCTTAGAAGGGGGCCCAGCACAGTCTCTCCCTGTCTCGAACGGACTCAAACGGGCCCGCCCATGGCCCGGGCTTCGCCCGGCACAGGTCCGCGTACGTCCCGCGAAGCGGGTGCCGCGAGCAGCTTTGTAGGCTCCTCTCAAGGGCGCTCAGGTGCTCAGGTGTGTGAAGGCAGGGCGTCCTGGGACAAGCAGTCCCCTCTCCAAGATGGAGATTTTTGGCAATGCGGCTCCCGCGAAGTGGGTGCCGCGAGCAGCTTTGTAGGCTAATCCCAAGGGCGCTCAGGTGCTCAGGTGTGTGAAGGCAGGGCGTCCTGGGACTAGCAGTCCCCTCTCCAAAATGGCGATTTTTGGCAATGCGGCTTCCGCGAAGTGGGTGCCGCGAGCAGCTTTGTAGGCTAATCCCAAGGGCGCTCAGGTGCTCAGGTGTGTGAAGGCAGGGCGTCCTGGGACTAGCAGTCCCCTCTCCAAAATGGCGATTTTTGGCAATGCGGCTTCCGCGAAGTGGGTGCCGCGAGCAGCTTTGTAGGCTCCTCCCAAGGGCGCTCAGGTTTGTGAAGGCAGGGCGTCCTGGGACTAGCAGTCCCCTCTCCAATATGGCGATTTTTGGCAATATGGCTCCTTTTTACTCAATTGTGCAACAGCTGGTCAAGGTGCTGATGGCCGCTCGTGTAACCTGAAGAGGTAGAGTGGGAGCGGGGATGTATGGGTGAGCGAGGTGGACCCATCTCTGGTTAGGGTTCCAGGTCACTGCATTGATCTGTTATTTCATTGTTCCTTTCTTTAAGGTCATGGAGCCTGGACCCGCGTGACTGACAGGCCTGCAGTAACTTACTCTAATGCACCTCTGCACACAAAATTATTAGAGTGGAGGCTAAGCAGCAATCAAGTTGTCAGAACAGTTAACCTGCCAGTATTACAATGCTGTACGACTAGATACGGCAGTGCTGTGGATGGATGGATGAGCAAACTATCGACAGGAAGAAAAGAAAGGGAAGAGAGAAGCTGGCGAAAGGGCCTGGGGTGTAAGGCAGTTAAACAAGGATGGGAAATGGGTAGAAGAGAACTAGAAAGAGGTGAGTTGGGAAAAACTAACGAGGATTAAGGAAGATGGGGAAATAGAGAGAAGGGAAAAGAGAAACAATGAAGGAGTGGGAAGAAGAGAGAAGCAGTGGGGAGAGAGGCAAGGAGAAAAGGGAAGTAGTAAGTGATAAGAGAGATGAGGGAAAAAGAAGAGATGGAGGAAAAGAGTGGAGAGAAATATGAAAAGGGGTAAAATATCCAAAGGGCAAGGAAAAATATACACCTGGGAGATAAAGGAGTGGCTAAGGGAAAAGCCATAAGGAATGTGACAGAAATACTGTATCTGATCATAAAACGATTCGGAAGACTGCAAAAGAAGGTTATTTAATTGCTTATCTCCACGCCATTATATCTGCCCTTGGCTCTACCGCTAGTCCACAGCTTAGTGGGGGTAAGTACCTGCACTTGTTTTTTTCTAGTTAAAGGACTGAGCACTTTATACCTTTGGTTTGAGTTTGCACTATATAAAAAAATACCTGGAAAAAAGGGACTGGATCCCATCGAAGCAGCCCTCACCCTGACCCGCAACAACTCAATCATCACAGCCACCTACCTGGACACTTGGAAACATCATTCTCAACAATGTTTCTCATATATATATATATATATATATATATATATATATATATATATATATATATATATATATATATATATATATATATATATATACATACATACATACATACATACATACATACATACATACATACATATATATATATATATATATATATATATATATATATACATATATATATATATATATATATATATATATATATATATATATATATATATATATATATATATATACATATATATATATATATATATATTACCTACTGGCGGTCGCCAGTAGGTATATATAGTTAGGATTTTTTCTCTATGGGATTTTTGAAAATTCTATGTCTAATAACTTTGGCGTTTGTGGACGGAATTGGCTGAAATTTTCAGGAAAATGGCACATTTTGTTTCTGAGCAGCCCTTGAAAATTTGGGGGGGGTTCGTCAAGGGGGGGCCGAGAAAAAAGGGGGGTCCCAAAACGTGTTTTTAACATTGAGTTTTCCATAGGGCGGTTGGCCTCACTTTTAGCCCGAACGGCTGAATGGATTTGCACGAAACTTGGCAAAATTGTAGGGACTGGTAGCCCGATGTGCCTTTGCTAGGTCTCAATATATGTGCTCCAGTGGATTTTGAGAAATTAACGTTCAAAAAAAGATATATATCTGTAACAGCGGACCGGGCAGCGCTCCGGTTCGCGGACTTTTCGCGGTACGGAG
The DNA here is from genome assembly GCF_964261635.1 of Lissotriton helveticus. Lineage (NCBI taxonomy): Eukaryota > Metazoa > Chordata > Amphibia > Caudata > Salamandridae > Lissotriton > Lissotriton helveticus. Next base: position 80,111,273 of record NC_136068.1, on the reverse strand, counting down.
CTTTGTGAAGCGAAGCTGATTGGTTCTCCGGCGTCTGTGAACATTCCAAACAGTCCGTAGCGGCCGCCATCTTGTCTCTCGGTAGGATCGAGAGACAAGAGGAGGCCAAAGCGAAGGGGCAAATGACCATAAGGGGGCATAGTAGATCCTCGCTGACCCCCTAGGTTTGATGTGGAGGTTTTAAAAGGGCCCCGCGGGGCAAAAAAAAAAAAATAATAATAATAATCGAACGGCTGAATGGATTTGCACGAAACTTGGTAAAATATTAGGGACTGGTAGCCCGATGTGCCTTTGCTAGGTCTCAATATATGTGCTCCAGTGGATTTTGAGAAATTAACGTTCAAAAAAAGATATATATCTGTAACAGCGCTCCGCTTCGCGTAACGGAGGTTTGCGAAGCTGATTGGTTCTCCGGCGTCTGTAAACATTGCAAACAGTCCGTAGCGGCCGCCATCTTGTCTCTCGGTAGGATCGAGAGACAAGAGGAGGCCAAAGCGAAGGGGCAAATGACCATAAGGGGGCATAGTAGATCCTCCTTGACCTCTTAGGTTTGATGTGGAGGTTTTAAAAGGGCCCCGCGGGGCAAAAAAAATAATAATAATAATAATCGAACGGCTGAATGGATTTGCACGAAACTTGGCAAAATTGTAGGGACTGGTAGCTCGATGTGCCTTTGCTAGGTCTCAATATATGTGCTTCAGTGGATTTTGAGAAATTAACGTTCAAAAACAAGATATATATCTGTAACAGCGCTCCGCTTCGCGGAGATAAAATTATATCTGTATTACCTAGCTGTTGCTAACACCAGTTAGCGACGGCTAGTAGGAGATAGCGACCATCTTGGGCCCCACTTTGCATGTGAGTGATATTTATCACTAATGACATGCAAAGTGGGCATGCCAAGATGTTAGCGACTGGAAACAGTCGCTAACATCGCTATCTCCTATTATCAACTTTTGGAAATATTCGCGATAAGCGCGAATATCTCCAAAAGCTAGCACCTGCCCTGAGCAGTTCTTAGCCATGTTATCCAATGGGAGGTGGATAACATGGCTAAGAGCATTAGCTCGGTAATGCATGAATATCGCTGAGTTTTCAGCGATATTCATGCATTGCGGTCGTTTTTTATCGTATTTGCGATAAACCTTGATAATAGCAAGGTTTATCTGCGATAATTTCTGACGATGCTTAGCGGTAAAAAAATCGTTGCTAAGCATCGTTAGGGATAAATATCGCTTAACTTTGGTAATATGCCCCAACGTCTGTTAACGTTCGATTAGAAGGAAATCAGGAAGTGTTGAAAAACATTGTCTGCGCCATCTTGCCTTTTTTCAAATGCCACACTTTTGTCGTGCACGGCAGTCATTTTAGATGCCTTGACCAGACCCACTCTGTGCACGCTGTCGATCCTTAGCATGGCTCCCCACCCTCGCAAGCATCTCCCCCAGGCAGTGGTCACCCCCGCTCTCTGTCTTATGCATGGGTAATAAACCACCCCCCATCTGGGCTGCTCTTCCCTGAGAATCACACCCTGTGCCCGCCCGACACCTCCCTTTCGCCCTATTCACTACCGCACCCTCTGACACTCCTTTTCCTCTGTGTCCGATTGTCCAGGCCGGTCCCAGGGTATCAGCTAGCCCTGCAGATGTAGTTTATGGCCCCAGCTGTAAAGAATCACCCCTCTTCAAAGGAGTTATAGTAGATCAAGGCCCACACTCGATGAGATCCGTCACAGCAGACGCGTTCCTATTATCTGAAAACCATCCTGTATTGTGATTGGGGAGGGGACCGAGCCTGAAGCGGAAGATTCCAGGGATGACTCTTTGTACATCAAAGTTTTTACAATTATGTGTCACATTAAAAATATATAGCACTCCAACAAAGTAGTAAGATTATAAAACTTTAATAACTTATAAATATATACAAGAAAACAAAAACAGTAATAACATATAAACATTTTTAGGGAAAAACAACGAAGTAGCGGTCGGCTGTGCGAATAGTCCCAACGCAGCACAACGTCCAGATTTCTGGCGTGGGGCGTCGCGGGGGGTGGGTCATCAGTAGCAAACTGTTGTGCGAATAGTTCCAAGGCAGCAGAACGATGGCACCAAGGTGATGTCCAGTAAGTTGCCGCACTGGTTTTGGTATCCTACAATGCTGCTCCGAATAACGGCGTGGGGCGCCCCGGGGGAGGCGGCGTGAACGGGCCTCTCCAGGTGGAGTCTTGTCTGTTGTAGTGGGGCGCCCCTTTACCGTTTCAGTTGCCATTCCGTCCGCTTTTGGTCCACTGTGTCAAAAGCCGCAATTCAGCTGAGTTGCGCCCACTCTTGCGGTGCAGCGATAGGCGGCTGTCACAGGACTCTCAAAATGGCGGCAGGCTGTTTCCTTTTTGGGCCTGGTCCACTGAAATGGCCCTGGGACACCTTGGAAATCGGACGCTTGTCTGCTAGGTCTTGGACCCCATTCTCGAAAGCGTCCCCTCCGCCTTGAGGATTCATCAAAAGTTTTGGGGGCCCCCGACTCCTGTAGGCTTCTGGTGGGGAGCGGCTGCCATGATTGCTCGCGGAATGACCACGACGGAGCTACGAGATGGTGGTGCTCTCATGCTGACGCGAGCTTCAGTCTGAAACATCCAGAAACAAGGTGGGGCTTTCATCGTTTGGGAAAAAAAAAAAGTTTTCATCCAATGAAAAGTGTTGTTTTTAGGTCATATGATCAAGCCTTCCATCATTAGGAAACCAAAAGTAAAATGAACCAATGAAAAGTTTTATAAACAAGTCACATGACCTGTTATTCGGCATAGGGTATAAAATGCGGAGAAAATACGTTGGCACGTGAGGCGGCGTCAGTAGCGGACCGATGTGCGAATAGGCCGAAGGCAACACAACGCGCCAAGATCCGGATGGCACCGAGGTGGTGTCCAGCAAGTTGCAGCACTGGTGTGGCCATCCTACAATGCTGAAAGTCGGCGTGGGGCGCCCCGTTGGCCTGTGAGTTTGCGTCAGTAGCGGACCGATGTGTGAATAGGCCGAAGGCAGCACAACGCGCCAAGATCCGGATGGCACCGAGGTGGTGTCTAGTAAGTTGCCGCACTGGTGTGGCCATCCTACAATGTTGAAAGTCAGCGTGGGGCGCCCCGTTGGCCTGTGAGATGGCGTCAGTAGCGGACCGATGTGTGAATAGGCCGGAACCAGCACAAGGCGCCAAGATCCGGATGTCACCGTGGTGGTTTCATAGTTGAGAGGCACTTCATCTGCAGTGGGGCGCCGAGATCCGGATGGCACCGAGGTGATGTCTAGCAAGTTGCTGTACTGGTGTGATCATCCTACAATGCTGAAACTCGGCGTGGGGCGCCCCATTAGCCTGTGAGATGGCGTCAGTAGCGGACCGATGTGTGAATGGGGCAAAGGTAGCGCAAGAATATTTTCTGAATAGAAGACACCACAAGGCGCTGAGATGCCAAGATCCAGATGGCACCGAGGTGGTGTCTAGCAAGTTGTGGCACTGGTGTGGCCATCCTACAATGGTAAAAGTCGGCGTGGGGCACCCTGTTGGCCTGTGAGATGGTGTCAGTAGCGGACCGATGTGCGAATGGGGCCAAAGGCAGCGCAACAATATTTTCTGACTAGAAGACACCACAAGGCGCTGAGATGCCAAGATCCGGATGGCACCGAGGTGATGTCTAGCAAGTTGCTGTACTGGTGTGGCCATCCTACAATGCTGAAACTCGGCGTGGGGCGCTCCATTAGCCTGTGAGATGGCGTCAGTAGCGGACCGATGTGCGAATGGGGCCAAAGGCAGCGCAACAATATTTTCTGAATAGAAGACACCACAAGGCGCTGAGATTCCAAGATCCGGATGGCACCGAGGTGGTGTCTAGTAAGGTGCACTGGTGTGGCCATCCTACAATGCTGAAAGTCGGCGTGGGCCGCCCCGTTGGCCTGTGAGATGGCGGCAGTAGCGGACCGATGTGCGAATGGGGCCAAAGGCAGCGCAACAATATTTTTGGAATAGAAGAGACCACAAGGCGCTGAGATTCGGTTAGCACCGAGGTGGTGTCTAGCAAAGTATGCAGCTGAGTTGCGTGCGCACTTGTGGCGAATAGGTCGAAGGCAGCATAACAATGTTTTCTGAATAGAAGACACCACAAGGCGCTGAGATTCGGTTACCACCGAGGTGATGTCTAGCAAGTTGCCGCACTGGTGTGGCCATCCTACAATACTGCTCCGAATAACGGCGTGGGGTGCCCGAAGGGGGGGGGGGAGGCGGCGTGAACGGGCCTTCCTAGGTGGAGGCTCGTCTGCTGTAGTGGGGCGCCCCTTTACCGTTTCAGTTGCCATTCAGCTGAGTTTCGGCTGCTCTTGATGCTACAGCGACAGGCGGCTGCAACAGGACTCTCAAAATGGCGGCCTGTTCTTTGGATTTGGGCCTGGTCCACTAAAATGGCCCTGGGACACCTTAGAACTCGGACGCTCGATTTTTTTTTCCTTTCCTGTACATGCAAAAAAAGGTAAATGCCCGGTACGTTACACGCTTCATCTGCCACGATGAACTCTCCAGAGGAACCGAAAAAAAATATAGTTATGGTAACTATACCATGCATCGTCATATGGAGAGGTGGCACCAATTAATTATAGTGCTGCATAAAAGAGAGATTTGGAGGAGAACCCCTGACCTGCTAGTACATTCATCAAAGAAGTGGCACTGACAGCATCAGAGGCAAGGGAAACGGTCCCAAATATTTAGAAGAACTTTGGAAAGATTAAAATGACATGTTTAGATTGTGGCAAATTAATTTCATGTGGACAGATGAGTGTTACTCTAATAAATACAGCATATGAACATCATCATAGTCAATGGTTGGTAGAGACATTTTGACTATATCCTGGACCTGCCCGTCCTCGCCCAAAATGGCGCCGGAATAAATGGGACTCGTAACTCCTTGTTGTGTACTGGTTGCAGAACCTTGAAATCACGAGATACGTATGCAGTTTTGAAGCACATGGCGGGCGGGGACGAGAATTGATTGAATATTTCGACATCCCTATTGATATTAAGTTCTGATGTGTTATTGATTACTGTACTATTGAAAGTTCGAATTAACGTCACCCATGGTACTTGCCCGCAAATGTATATCTAGATAATTTTATTGTAACTGGCCCTGTCGTATTTTAATTATAAAATGTACGTCCACCGATTCCGTAACTGTTAGACACCTTAGTTCTTGCAACCTAATGGCCCGCCCGTTACGTTCCTCTACAGTGTAAATGTCTACTCATCATATACGATTACAGTTTGCTCCGTGGCCGGCCCACGTGGTTATAGGCTCGTATTTGTATAATGAAATTTTCACAATAAAGGTTTTTAAAAGAAAACATGGTAGTAGTATATACATTGGTAAAGTTTTTAATAATAGTCACTGTTTTAGAATCATTAAAAGGCAAGTGAAATAAAGCAGACCAATTACATGAAGGGTAAAAGGTATAATACGAAGGAACGCAGTAAAGATAAATGGTCAAGGGCTGTTGTGTTTTCTACTCCTGCAACATAAAGTGATCGATAAGAATCTCATATTCAGGCGTATCGGCGACTAAGACAGCAGGTCGACCCTCTTTTGCTCAACGGCTCCGTCATGGGACGAAGAAACGCTCTTTTTCTCGAAAAAAGAATATATTTTACTTGCAGGACAGTTGTAAATTTTCCGGGAAAGTACGTTAGCCTGGAACATTATAACATATATTTAAGAAAAAATAATGTTCGGAAGTAATAAAAAGCGTAATTTTTAGGTCATATGACCAAGCCTTTCATCATTAGAATAAGAAAAGTAAAATGAACCAATGAAAAGTTTTATTAACAAGTCACATGACTTGTTATGCTTACGTTACGCGCTGCGCGCCCCGGATGACTTCCGGATGCGCTAACGCGGCGCGTCATATGACGCATTACGCGACAACGCAGGTCCAGAATATAGTCAAAATGTCTCCACCAACCAGCGGTCGGAACACAACCCCTTTCAGCAGGCTAAATAGTTCTGTTAAATGACAACAGAAGGGACAGGCAACAAGAACCATCAGTCAAAGAGGGGAGGGCTAGTTCTTCTCTACCGGGTTACATTGGGGCGCTACCGGAACTGATCGAATTGGTAGTCTACAGTGTTTCTGGATGTTTCAGACTGAAGCTGGGGTTAGCATGAGAGCAGCACCATTTCGTAGCTCCGTCGTGGCCATTCCGCAACCAATCATGGCAGCCGCTCTTTATCGTTATTTTGGGCGGGGTGGGTGGCGGAGCCGAGCTGTTTTGCAGCCATCATTGTGTGGAGTTCAGTTCATCTCACTAGTTTTGTATTTGTCATGAGGGGTTGTTCCTAATGTTTCTATTTTAGCGAGGTCAAAAAGAGATCCCATTAGTGGCCTACTGATTTTGCTCGATTCCTTTTCTTTTTTTTTTACACGATTTTTCGTTATCTGCAAAGACTAAACAGAGTATTGCGACTCTGTGTTTGTTTGTAAATAGAGAATGAACCAAGGAGAACCAATTCTAAAACAGTAAATACTTGGATAACAATCAATCAAATGGAGAGAGAAGCAGGCACGACGTATTACAACGGGGGCAAAGGCCTGCGTTAACTACCCTTCACTATGTGCAAAGAGAGAGTACTCCTAATAGAAATGAGGGGGGGGGGCACCATTCAAAGCAGATCAGTGTGCATGAACACGAAAATGTTTTCACTTACCACGTACTTGACATTCGACAGCTTATGATATTTGCTATTAAAAAACCATTGAAATTCACTGAAAAAACCATAGGTTATAGACCATATATAGTTAGGAATTAGCATTTACAAAACCTTGAAAATTCACTGAAAAAACCATAGGTTATAGACCATATATAGTTAGGAATTAGCATTTAAAAAACCTTATTTTACTCACACAAAAGCATTGAAATTCCATATATAGTTAGTTGCACTAACTATATATCGCGCACCCGCAATCCACTGCTGATGATGTCACATATTACATCATTCATGACATGGTCAGTGACATCACTGATGACATCACTGATGGCATCTCAAATGACATCACTGATGACATCACTGATGACATCTCAAATGACATCACTGATAACATCTCAAATGACATCACTGATGATATCTCAAATGACATCACTGATGACATCACTGATGACATCTCATTTGACATCAATGACCACATCACTGATGATATCATTCATGTGACAATACAATGCATCTCCTCACACTTTAATATAACCTCTGTTACACCCAGTGTTAAATACAGAGTATAATTTTTGAAACCATTGACACACCAATACTAGTTACTACATACGCACTCAGTGATTCCTATGTTTACACACACATTCACTCATTTACCCATACAATCATTCATACATACAATCACTCATCTTTACAACACTATCATATGCACTCATACACCTATACAGACTCTCACACTCTGTCACTCATCCATGGAGTTACTCACACACCTAGTCAGTCCTGTAAATAATCAATCACACTTCCATTTTCTAATCTATACAGTTAAACATAGAGCACCTTACATTTTGAAACATATACTAACACATACTTACTCTCTTATACAATCATTGATACAAGTACACATTGATCTGCACAGAGTCACACACCTCCCAGCCAGCCACACACACACTCAGTCTCCCATACAAATACTTGGGCAATCAATCAATAACCCATATAGTTACTCATATAGCTACTGACCAACACATGCAGCAGTTTACAGAACAACAGACATAATGATGCACAAATTAAGACAGTTTAGTCACTAACCCATGCACTCAGTGAGACACATTTAATCACTCACTCATACAGTCAGTCACGCACCTACTAAATCCTTCATCCAGACACTTCTACATCTACTCATTCTTCAATATGTAAAACATATTTAAACTTTACAGAAACACACAGTCACTGGATGATGTCATCAGTGATGTCATTTGAGATGTCATCAGTGATGTCATCAGTGATGTCACTGACCATGTCATGAATGATGTAATATGTGACATCATCAGCAGTGGATTGCGGGTGCGCGATATATAGTTAGTGCAACTAACTATATATGGAATTTCAATGGTTTTGTGTGAGTAAAATAAGGTTTTTTAAATGCTAATTCCTAACTATATATGGTCTATAACCTATGGTTTTTTCAGTGAATATATATATATATATATATATATATATATATATATATATACTACTACTATTATAAAGAGAGAACTGGGAATCTTTGAGGCTGGTAAACTCAAAAAGTACAGCACCAATCATAACACCCAATACACCATTGTAAAGGGTAGTTTTAGCAGATGGACATAGGCTATACATCTGGGCACCAAATACATTAGAAAGGTAAAACAACATAGGGGGGTAAAGTAGTCCCTTCTGGGCTTTGTAAACTACAGTGGGCGTGTTGTGGGCGTCATTGGGGGGCGTGGCGTCTGCCGTCTCATCGACCTCAAACTTAGCCACCTTCACTACCGTGGGCAGGTCGTATGCGTCGTGGCGTTAGCGTCATTGGGGGGCATGGCGTCTGTCGTCTCATCGACCTCAAACTTCGCTACCTTCAATAGAGTGGGCGGGTCATGTGCGTCGTGGCGTTATGGTGCACTACATTGTATCGTGGCCGTCAATAATGCCTGCCGCGTACTAACATTACCATAAAAAGGGGTGTGGCTTACAATAACAATCGCGTCATAACATCCCTTTCTCATCATGTCGGCGTATCGTCCCCGTAAAACATATGGCCGTCTCAATGGGAGCAAAAAACAAGGCTTACTATAACAAGCGCGTCACAACAGACCTTTCTGATGATTGGACGCGCCGTCAATGTGGGCGGATCGTGCACCTAACAACCACTAATTCAGGTACAACTTTCTTCATATGGCACGCAAAATAAACGCGTACTAACTTTCTCAGAAAAAGGGGCGCGGCTTACAACACCATTCGCGTGATTGGACGCGTCCTCATTTGACACGTCAACGTACGCAGAGGGGCGCGTCAACGTACGCAGAGGGGCTTGCAATAGCAGGAAGTTAAGGAAAAAAAGCCGCATTACGGAAATATTCAGGATACGAGCGGAACGTAACATTTTGCTGCTTTGATAAACACTTGCAGAATTACTCATAACGCCTCCGTCACAGGGCTACACCGAGGCAGCCAGAGTAGGAAGAAAAAGGACACATTTATAACATTAAAAGAAGCCCAAGAAAACATTCACCACGGCAAACATTTCAATCTCGAACTTCAACACGCACAAACAACTATGCAGAGGCACTCAAACAGGCACTCGACAAGGCACATTGATAGCACACAGATACAAAAACGGACAACGTGCAGGCACAAACAAGGAGTGACAAATACAGGCAACAAGCAGCAAATAAAACCAGCCATCAAAAAGGCACTCAAACACATCATCAACAAAGGGATTAAACATACGGACTATGCAGAGGCACTCAAACAGGCAACTCCACAACGCACATTAACGGCACACAAATACAAAAATGGACTACTTGCAGGCACAAACAAGGACATACAAATTAAAGGAACGCACAGAAAATAAAACCAGCATTAGAAAACACACACAAAATGCCACAAAATATATAACTACAACGTAAAAAAAGACACAGAAGGAGCAACTTCAAGGGACAACGCACAGGCACTGAAACAGGCACACAAAAACACACAGTCACGCTGGCACAAACAAGGAGTGACAAATACAGGCAACAAGCAGCAAATAAAATCAGCCATCAAAAAGGCACTCAAACACATCATCAACAAAGGGATTAAACATACGGACTACGCAGAGGCACTCAAACAGGCACTCCACAACGCACATTAACAGCACACAAATAAAAAAACCTGACTACTTTCAGGCACAAACAAGGACATACAAATACAGGCAACGCGCAGAAAATAAAACCAGCATTAGCAAAAACACAAAAAATGTGATGAGATATATAACTACAACGTAAAAATAGACACAGAAGGAGCAACTTCAAGGGACAATGCACAGGCACTGAAACAGGCACACAAAAATGCACAGTCACGCTGCACTAAAAAAAAAATACAAAGCACACAGTACTTACATACACACATATTAACGTCACAATTACCAACAGTGCATTCACAAGCACACTCAATAACACTTACTTTTCAAACCACTCATACACGCAGTTTCAATATTAACAAGCTAACAGGATTTACATACTCTATTGCAAGATAAACTTTACAATGGGAAAGCGCAAAACACAACTTGCAAGGACAACTTATAAAACACGCGCCCAAAAAAATAAACGCCTACGCCAATCTCAGGAAAATAAGGAGGAAATGTTAAACACCGTCTCCAAACCCTCGACCTCTGCTGTTTCTCAGGGCCAAAATATGCTACGCTCAGAAGCGCTTGCTCACACCAATGATGGCGCCACAACATCCACCACTACACACACAAACAACATTGTCAATGACAGACCTATACATTACACTCATACTCAACATAACAACACACACAACATACCTCCAGCAGCAAATTTCAGAAATACCACAGAGCAACATGAACAACAAGTTACAACTGAATTTGACAGAAATACCGCACACGGTACACCGTCTCAGATCTGCATTCCACTACAACCCACTTACAGACTACATAAACAATCCACATGTAAACATTGAGAATATGGACAATGTCTGTAACAAGTGCAACACACTTAAATGGAAAGCTGAACCTCAAGGGCTTTGCTGCTCATCCGGCAAGGTCATTATCAACAACATTCAGGATCCACCTCAAATCACTACTTGATGGGACTCACCCACTTTCTAATCATTTCTTAGCAAACACACGCCGTTACAATACTCTATTCCAAATGACATCCTTTGGGGCTAATGAAGTAAAAGAGGGAAATGTTATGCCCACTTTTAAAATACATGGGCAATTATACCACTTAATTGGCAGTCTGACTCTGCAACCAAGCAAGCCTCCACAGTTTTTACAAATATATTTTCTATCTCAACAACAACAAATTGACCTACGCTCACACATGATGCCAAATCTAAATACCCAGCTTCTTGAACAACTACAAGACACATTACACAACCATAACACCTACATTCAGTCTCTCAAATACAACTATGAGTTACATTCACATGAGGAAGATTTCACTATTATTATACATGCAGTTCAACGTCCGGCAAATACTCATCCTGGAAGATATAATGCTCCAACAACTGATGAGGTTGCAGTTTTTTTAGTCAACGAATACAAAGGTCCACGCGACATTGTCTTACAGACCAGAGATGGATAATTAAGTAAAGTATCAGAATTACACAGATCATATGATCCTTTACAATATCCCCTTCGATTCACTAGAGGTGAAGATGGTTACTGTCTCAATATACCACAGACACACTCTCTTAAGAAGAAAACAATTACATGCATGCAGTACTATGCCTATACTCTTATGGTTTGAAACAATACTTTCAATACCTTGCATTGGTTCAGGAATCTATTCAATCAATACATTGTGGATATGATGGCAAAGATGATCACAGAAAGACTAGACTTTATCCGCTGCAATCAAACACAACTACGTGCAGATAACTACATCAATTTAAAAGATGCACTCAATCAAGAAGAAAGCATTCATGCTTTAGATATTGGACAACACGTTATTTTACCAGCTACCTTCACAGGCTCACCAAGGTACATGCATGAAAAGATACAAGATGCTATGACATACGTCAGGCACTTTGGCAGACCTGATTTGTTCATCACTTTCACATGCAATCCAGAATGGCCAGAAATTAAAGCACAATTATTCCAAAAACAAAAATCATGCGATAGACATGTGTTGGACAGGCCACCTGAAGGGCCGCTCTCCCCCGGCCCAACCAGGCCCGAGCCCAGCCACGCAAGTACCACACACCACCATCGCACGTCCACCGTCCCCGCAGGGACCCCTACACTCGAACCTGTTGACCGCGTAGGCCGACCCACTACCGGCCTGCGCGCCCATCCTGGGCGCCATCTTGGACACTCCACCACGAGGCCGCCTGGCCCCCGATCAACCTCAACCCTGGGCCTGGCCAGGCCTCAGACATTCCGGCACCAACATCCACCCAGGAGGTGAGCGGGCTACTTGGTCAGTCAATGGGAGCAAAAGGTGTCGATGGCTCTCCCCCGCCAAGTGCCGCTCGCCCATCGCCTCCCCGGGCGCTGGCTCCACCCCCCTGCTGGGTGTCTGGACCCCCTCATCCCGGACCTCCCGACCTCCAAGTGCGAGGGTCCGGACATCAAAGGACACCAGCCCTATAACTGGGGCCGCTCCAGGGCAGGACGGGAGTTGTATCTTGGAGTCGAGAGACGCAAAGAAGAACTCATCCTTGACGGACTACTGGCGCTGCCGTAGCTCTGTCTTGTGCACCCTCGTCTTGCCTGCTGGCGCTGCCGCGGCTTTGGGAACCACCCTATCCTTCACCTTCATCGGGACCTGCTGGCTCTGCCGCGGACCGTCGTCTTCCTTCATCCATCTCGGGACCGGCTGGCTCCGCCGCGGCCCGTTCATCTACACCACCGAGCTCGAGGATTGAGAGCTATTTCCACCTTTTGGGTAACAAGACTGTCCCGCTACCCTTTTCCCGAACAGAGACCAGAATAGAGGGGACCCCTGAGTCCAGACCTCCTTGTACCATTCTACCGTACTTGAAGAATTCCCTATAAAGTATCGTTGACCTTTATCCTTGTGTGGTGTCCGTCTGTGGGGGGGAAGTTACTTGTCTGTACGATTCACTGGAGACGGCTCTCCCCGGAGACCTCTCCCCTTATCCTCGGCCGACCCTCCCGGTCCGTCTAACATTGGTGGCCAGCGGCGCGATTCGAATCACCGCATAAACCATACAGAGAGTAGCTCACCCCACGGCGAATCACGATGTCAACTAAAGACAGCGGATCAACGGAGAGATTCCAGATGGAGAAATTGGACGAGTACAGCCATCGTGAACTTAAACAGTTCTGTATCGAATTAGGTATCGCTACCACCGGACTAAATACCAAAGATGACTTTAAGCAGGCCCTAGAATCTTGGGCAGAAACCGGGGCGGCCGGAACCCCCGATCAAAACATCGCAGCACAAACCCCCATGGCCCCTGAAGAGCGAAGAACGGGTCTCTCACCAGACGAGATCCAGGAACGAGAAAGAACTCGACTACACGAGCTGGAAATGGCCCGGCTCAAAATGGACGTTGAACTGAAGTTGGCCGAACAGAAAATCAACTTAGAGCACCTGCGTCTCCGAGAAGAAAGAGAAGAGAAACAGAGACAAAGGGAGCTCGAAGAAAAGAAACTGGCATATGAACATGAGCGGAAACTAGCTGAAATCGACCTACGCAAACAGAATAAAGAAGCAGGGGTGTCCGAGCAACCCCTCACTCCAGGGGCAACAGAGAAGAAGGTACACATCCCCAAGGATGTCGTTCGAGAATACTTCCGAGAGGACGACATCCAGCAATGGTTTAAGGCCTATGAAATCGCTATGACTGCACACCGGATCGATAGAAGCGATTGGGGGGCCGGTCTATGGGGGAGATTCCTCAATGAGGGCCGCGACGCCCTGCTGCAACTCCCGGACCACCAGATGACCTCCTATGACCATATGAAAGCTGCACTCCTCACCCGCTATGGCCTCACACCCGAGATGTACCGTCAGAGGTTCCGAGACTGCACCCGCATCCCGGGTACAACTTGGGTGGACTATGTCAATTACTTTAGCCGAGCCTTCGAGGGCTGGATCAAGGGAAGCAAGGTCACAACCTACGAACAACTGTTCAATCTTATGGTATGGGAGCATCTGTCGAACAACTGCTTCATTGAACTTCGCCAGCACCTCCTCGACAGCAAGTTAACGGATCCCCGGCAGCTCGCAGCCGAAGCTGACCGGTGGGAGATCACCAGAGTGGGTCGAAATGGGTCCTGCGAACAGAACCGGAACACCACTGGTCAGCACCGTCCCCGAGGAGGTGGAGGCCAAGGACGCGGAAGAAGCAACGCTCCGGTCACCCCCACTACCAGCACCACCCCCCCGGCCAATCGGGGCAGCACCCCAGCGCGACCGGGATATCGAGCCAATGTTACCTGCCATCGATGCCAACGAGTCGGACACTATGCAAACGACCCAAACTGCCCCCAGTACCAGAGCCCAAGACCCCGCCAAGTAGCCGCTGCTGCTCTGGGGGAGGAACAGATCTCAGAGGAACAAGAAGGATATGAACAAGAACACCAAGAATGGGAGCCAGCCGCCATGGCTCTCGCCTGCCTAGGGGGGAGAGACATGGTCCCGCGGGTCCCCCTACCCGCTAATACCCAGAAGTACAGCCAATGGGTGGGCATCAATGGACGCCGGGCTGAAGCCCTTCGTGACACTGGGGCCAGTGTAACAGCCGTCCGCTGTCACCTGGTGACCCCCGAACAATACTTACCAAACATTCTCTGCCCTGTACGTTCAGCCGATAACTCAGAAAGTCTGTGTCGGATGGCCTGCGTCCCCTTCGAATGGGGAGGGGTCTCCGGCATGTTAAAGGTGACGGTCCGAGATGATGCCCCCGTAGACTGCCTCCTGGGTAATGACCTGGAAAGCTCTCCATGGGCAGCAGTCGAACGAAAAGAGCACCTGGGGATGCTGGGCGTCCCGGACTGGGCGTGCGTCACCACCCGGTCCATGACCGCCCGTGCCAACCCCCGCCCAGAAGAACCCGAATGGCCGGCGCCACCGCCTCCGGTCGCCCCCGCCGAAACCACCGACCGTGACGTCCCCCCCGAACCAGCTCAACCGCCAGACCTCGCTAACCCCGACCAGTGGCCTCAAGAGGGGGGGCCCACGCAAGAACAATTTCGCCAAGAACAAAAGACCTGTCCCTCCCTCGAGGGACTCCGCCAGCAAGCGCTAGCCCAAAGCGCAGGGGATACCTCCGGAACTCACTGGGTCTACTGGGACAATGATCTGCTGTACAGTGAGCAAAGAATCGCGGAGCTGGGGGCCAGCCGAGTCCTAGTGGTACCCCTCCGTTTTAGAGACTTTCTGCTAAACCTGGCCCACGATGTCCCTCTGGCAGGACACTTGGGTCAAGACAAAACCTATAGCCGCCTGGTGACCCACTTCTTCTGGCCCAAAATGAGGGACAATGTACACCAGCATTGCCGATCTTGCCCCACGTGCCAAGCCAGTGGAAAGAGCGGCCGCAAACTGAAAGCCCCCCTGCAACCTTTTCCCGTGGTCACCACCCCGTTCGAGAGGGTCGGAATCGATATCGTAGGGCCCCTGGACCCGCGCACAAAACAAGGCCATCGATTCATCCTGGTGCTAGTGGACCACGCCACCCGCTACCCGGAGGCTGTTCCCCTGCGGACTGTGACAGCCCCGGTAGTCGGCCGGGCTCTGATGGGGATCTTCTCCCGGGTGGGCTTCCCCCGGGAGGTCGTCAGTGACAGAGGCACGAACTTTATTTCGAAATATATGAAGTCTCTCTGGCAACAGTGCGGGGTTACCTACCGGTTCACGACCCCCTATCACCCTCAAGGAAACGGACTCGTTGAGCGGTTCAACCGCACGCTCAAAGGGATGATCGGGGGGTTGGAAGAGCCCCTCCGTCGCCAGTGGGATGTGCTGCTGCCGTGCCTCCTCTTCGCCTATCGAGAGGTTCCCCAGAAGTCCCTGGGCTTCAGCCCATTTGAACTGCTATATGGACACCCCGTGCGGGGGCCGCTCAGCCTAGTCAAGGAAGGCTGGGAGATGCCCCCTCTAAAGAACCCACCAGATGTTTTCCGCTACCTCCTAACACTCCGCAACCAGACCCGGCGATTCCGAGAACTAGCGAAAGCCAACCTAGAGGCCAGTCAAGAGGACATGAAAAGGTGGTATGACCGGAATGCCTCCTCCATCGAATTTGAACCTGGGCAACAGGTATGGGTGATGTCCCCCACCGAACCCTGCGCCCTACAAGACAAGTGGACAGGGCCCTTCAAAGTGGTCGAGCGCAAGGGTCCGGCTACCTATCTCATCGACTTGGAATCTTCCCGGAACCCCCTCCGGGTCCTCCACGCTAACAGACTGAAACCGCACTTTGTACGGACAGAACTCAGCCTCCTGATGGCCACAGACAATGGGGCTGAAGAGGACTCCGAGCCCCTCCCTGACCTCCTACGAACTCGGGAGAAAGACGGCTCCGTAGATGGGGTCCGACTCTCAGAGGCCCTCACCCGAGAGCAACGCCAGGAGTGCAGAGTTCTCCTGTCACAATTCGCCAGCCTGTTCTCCCTCACCCCAGGTGTCACTTCCTGGTGTACGCACGATGTGGACACGGGGGACAGCCCCCCTATCCGCCACCGGGCCTACCGCGTGCCAGATCGGGTACGAGCCTGCATCCAGGAAGAAGTAGCCAAAATGCTCACGCTCGGGGTCATCGAGCCCTCAGACAGCCCCTGGGCCAGCCCTGTAGTACTGGTCCCCAAAGCAGCTGCCCCCGGCACCACACCAGAACTCCGGTTCTGCGTCGACTACCGGGGCTTGAATGCGGTCACCAGGACAGACGCACATCCCATCCCCAGGGCAGATGAACTAATCGACCGCATGGGAGCTGCCCGCTACCTCAGTATCTTCGACCTGACGGCGGGCTACTGGCAAATCGGCCTCACCCCCCGGGCACAAGAACGTTCTGCCTTTTCCACTCCCGATGGCCATTACCATTTCACAGTCATGCCCTTCGGCATGAAGAATGCCCCAGCAACATTCCAACGGCTCGTCAATCAGGTCCTGGTGGGGCTCGAAGGATTCAGCGCCGCCTACCTAGACGACATCGCTGTATACAGCAACCAGTGGTCCGAGCACCTCCACCACCTCCGAGCAGTGCTACAAGCCCTTCAGCGAGCTGGCCTCACGATCAAGGCCAGCAAGTGTCAAATTGGGCAAGGGTCTGTAACCTACCTCGGGCACCAGGTGGGAAGCGGCCTGGTGGCCCCTCTGCAGCTAAAAATTGCCGCCATCCAGTCCTGGCAGCCCCCCATCACCCAGACCGAGGTACGAGCCTTCCTGGGCCTCACGGGCTATTACCGAAGGTTCGTGAAAGACTATGGTACTATCGTGAGGCCCCTCACAGAACTCACGTCAAAAAATCAGCCCCAGAAAGTCAACTGGACCCCAGAGTGTCAAGCTGCATTTGAACAATTGAAAGCCGCCATGTGCTCCGCCCCTGTGCTCCAGGCCCCCGACTACAGCCGGGAGTTCATCGTCCAGACGGATGCCTCCGACCATGGCATTGGGGCAGTCCTGTCTCAAGTGAACACCGAAGGCCGTGATCAACCGGTGGCCTTCATCAGCCGGCGACTCCTACCACGGGAACAACGCTGGAGCACCATAGAGAGGGAGGCCTTCGCGGTGGTATGGGCCCTCAAGAAGCTCCGGCCCTACCTTTTTGGCACACCCTTTCGGGTACAGACCGACCACCGACCCCTGCAGTGGCTGATGCAGATGCGGGGGGAAAACCCGAAGTTACTACGCTGGTCCATCTCCCTACAAGGGATGGACTTCACAGTTGAACATCGGCCTGGGCCAGATCACGCCAACGCAGATGGCCTGTCCCGGTTCTTCCGCCTCGACGAGAAGAGTCCCCAAGAGGATGGGTAACTCTCCCCGCCTTCAGCTGGGGGGGACGCATGTTGGACAGGCCACCTGAAGGGCCGCTCTCCCCCGGCCCAACCAGGCCCGAGCCCAGCCACGCAAGTACCACACACCACCATCGCACGTCCACCGTCCCCGCAGGGACCCCTACACTCGAACCTGTTGACCGCGTAGGCCGACCCACTACCGGCCTGCGCGCCCATCCTGGGCGCCATCTTGGACACTCCACCACGAGGCCGCCTGGCCCCCGATCAACCTCAACCCTGGGCCTGGCCAGGCCTCAGACATTCCGGCACCAACATCCACCCAGGAGGTGAGCGGGCTACTTGGTCAGTCAATGGGAGCAAAAGGTGTCGATGGCTCTCCCCCGCCAAGTGCCGCTCGCCCATCGCCTCCCCGGGCGCTGGCTCCACCCCCCTGCTGGGTGTCTGGACCCCCTCATCCCGGACCTCCCGACCTCCAAGTGCGAGGGTCCGGACATCAAAGGACACCAGCCCTATAACTGGGGCCGCTCCAGGGCAGGACGGGAGTTGTATCTTGGAGTCGAGAGACGCAAAGAAGAACTCATCCTTGACGGACTACTGGCGCTGCCGTAGCTCTGTCTTGTGCACCCTCGTCTTGCCTGCTGGCGCTGCCGCGGCTTTGGGAACCACCCTATCCTTCACCTTCATCGGGACCTGCTGGCTCTGCCGCGGACCGTCGTCTTCCTTCATCCATCTCGGGACCGGCTGGCTCCGCCGCGGCCCGTTCATCTACACCACCGAGCTCGAGGATTGAGAGCTATTTCCACCTTTTGGGTAACAAGACTGTCCCGCTACCCTTTTCCCGAACAGAGACCAGAATAGAGGGGACCCCTGAGTCCAGACCTCCTTGTACCATTCTACCGTACTTGAAGAATTCCCTATAAAGTATCGTTGACCTTTATCCTTGTGTGGTGTCCGTCTGTGGGGGGGAAGTTACTTGTCTGTACGATTCACTGGAGACGGCTCTCCCCGGAGACCTCTCCCCTTATCCTCGGCCGACCCTCCCGGTCCGTCTAACAACATGACATTGTTGCACGTGTTTTCAATTTAAAGGTCAAAGCACCGATGAAATTAATAACACAAAAAGGTATATTTGGATATGCAAAAGCTTATATATTTACTATTGAATGGCAAAAAAGAGGACTGCCTCACGTACAATCTTATTGTGGCTTGAGCCAAAAGTACAACCAGACGAGGTGGATCACATTATATCTGCGGAGCTGCCTCATCCCATCAACGATCCAAAACTATTTATCGTTGTAAAAAACACATGATACACGGTCCATGTGGTGAACACAACATTCTTTCCCCATGTATGAAAAATGGGATTTGTGCTAAAAAATACCCACGCACACTCACAAATGAAACTGAAACTGGTGTTAATGGTTATCCTACTTACCGTCGAAGGAGCCCCCAAGATGGTGGACATACACTCACAATGACTATTAGAGGGCAGGAACTCACTATCAATAATCAGTGGGTAGTTCCATATTCACATGTACTGTCTCGCACTTTCAACGCTCACATTAATATTGAATACTGCCAATCAGTTAAAGCTTTAAAATATATTTGCAAATATATTAACAAAGGATCAGATCAAGCAACTGCTACTGTGGAAAACAAACACAATGAGATAGAAACATATCTATATGGAGGCTATATTAGCACTTCTGAAGCTGTGTGGCGCCTTCTAGAGTTTCACATTCATGAAAGGCATCCCACTGTCACACATCTAGCTGTTCATCTACCAAATGGACACAGAGTATACTTTAATGATAAAAACATTACACGCGTAGCAGACAAACCAACACCCACAACGCTTACTGCCTTTTTCAAATTATGTGACACAGACACTTTTGCAAAAACATTGCTATACCAAGAAGTACCACAATACTATACCTGGGCTAATTCGACATTTACACGTAGGAAATAGGGCCAGGACGTTTTAGGGCACCCTGGGGTTAAAAAAGACTCAGCTCTTGGAAGAATGTACACTATTCACCCAAACCAATCTGAGTGCTTCCACTTACGACTACTTTTGCAACATGTTCGTGGGCCTACAGGATTTGACAGTCTTTTAACAGTTAATGACAATTTATTGCCAACCTATCAAGCAGCGTGTAAAGTTCTCGGACTCATTGAAGACGACGAACATTGGAAACATACATTACGTGATGCTGCTCTTTCCGATTCACCATTAAATCTAAGTCAGTTGTTTGTTACTATTCTGTTGTTTTGTAACCCATCAGATCCTATGGCTTTATGGAACGCATACAAACATCATTTATGTGAAGATATACTACACACTAAACGTATACAAACACATAATAACTCAATACCAATCACTGATGACATTTTAAACCAAGGACTAATAGAAATAGAATACTCTATCTATCTCTTGAGTGAAAAACATTTAACTGATTTCAAACTGCCAACAACAGACAGGACAAACCATACACTATCCAACCCAACAGAAAACTCTGATTCTATACAAAACCTTCATGAATACGTTCAACAACATTTGCCAAATTTAGTCCCTGATCAGACACTTGCCTACAACTCCATTGTTCAAAGAGTTGAAACAAAGCAAGGGAAATTATTCTTTTGGACGCACCTGGTGGGATTGGAAAAACTTACTTAATCAACCTTATACTTGCCAAAGTACACACTTTAGGGCTATTAGCTCTTGCAGTTGCATCATCTGGAATAGCAGCTACTTTGCTTACTGGAGGCAAAACGGCACATTCAACTTTTAAACTACTGTTAACTCTTTCACTTGAAAAGGAATCTACATGCTCTATACGGAAAAATGGACCTTTAGGCATGCTACTACAAAGTGTGTCTCTTATCATGTGGGGCGAATGTACTATGACACACCGCGCACATATAGACGCCGTTAACAGAACTCTGCAAGATATGAGGAGTTCAACTCTCATAATGGGTAGTGTCACTTTTGTGTTTGCTGGTGACTTCAGACAAACTCTTCCCGTTGTTCCAAGGGGAACCCGTGCAGATATAGTAAAAGCATGTTTAAAAGCTTCCCATCTGTGGGACTCAGTGCAAACTCTAACATTACGCACTAACATGAGGACACATTTAGGAGGTGGAGATAGTCACTTTGCTGATTTTCTACTATAAGTTGGATGGAGACCTACCGAACAGTAATGACAACATTAATATTCAACAATTAGGTACGCCTGTATTTAACTTAGATGAACTCATACACCATGTATACCCCAACATAGAACATATTTTTGATAAACACTACCAATGGATTTGCGAAAGAGCTATTGTTGCACCCAGAAACACCAATGTAAACCATATTAATGATCACATACTACTAAAAATACAAGGGGAGACTAAAGTCTATAAATCCATTGACACAGTGTTAGAAACTCAAGACGCCGTACATTATCCACAAGAATTCCTAAACTCACTTAACCCTTCAGGACTTCCACCTCATTTGCTCAAACTTAAAGTTGGCATTCCTATTATGTTATTACGGAACCTACATCTGCCAAATCTATGCAATGGTACACACCTAAAATTTGCTGATCTTTTGCCATATGTCATTAAAGCAATTATTCTCTCTGGCCCTGCAGCAGGCCAATTAGCTCACATTCCACGCATACCCATGACACCGACTGATCTACCATTTCAATTTAAACGCTTGCAGTTCCCTATTAACATTGCCTTTGCTTCTACCATTAACAAATCTCAAGGTCAAACTTACAAAGTCATAGGCATAGACTTACGAGAAGACTGCTTCACTCATGGACAGTAATATGTAGCACTCTCTAGGACCGGCAATGTTCTTAATCAATTTATTCTACGCCCACATTCAAATGAAACAAAACATGTTGTATACCGTTAAATATTACAATAATTTTTACTTTAACATTACAAACATTACACACATACATTTTAAACCCCGATTAACGTCGGGCGGGCTGCTAGTATATATATATATATATATATATATATATATATATATATACTCACTGAAAAAACCACAGGTTTCACGGACGTTATAGTTAGGCTGACGTTTCACTCATACAAAACCAGAGATAGCTGAGCTAACTATTACTAGCGCCCCCGCAATGCACTGCTGATGATATCACATATTACATCACTCACTCATGACATGGTCAGTGACATCACTGATGACATCACTTATGGCATCTCAAATGACATGCCTGATGACATCAGTGATGACATCATCCAGTGACTGTGAGTGTTTTTAAAAAGTTTGAGTGCTAAATATATATATCAGGGTGTATTGGTGAACCAGTGGGTATATGAGTGATTGTATGGATGACTCAGGTGGGTGTGTGACTGACTGACTGTATAAGTGAGTGATTAGGAGATTCAGTGAATGTATGGGTGAGTGACTGGTTGTGTAAATGTGTGTATCTGTCTGTCAGTTAATGTCTGAGTGGGTGTATGAGTGTGTTAGTGGATATGTGAATGGCTATATGGGTGATTGATTAGTTGTTTGACTACATCTATGGTTGTCTGGGTGCCTGTGTTTGTGGGTGAGGAGGTATGTGACTGCCTGTATGGATCAGTGAGTGGGTGAGTCAGTAGCTGCATGGGGTACTGTTGTGTGTGTGAGAAGTTGTATGGGTGAGTTGCTGTCTTTACCGCTGTGTCGGTGATTGAGTGCATGTGTCAGTATGGTGAGTATAGTATGTGAAAGGCAGTATACGTGAGTGACGGGGTATATGAGGGACTGTATGCATGAGTGAGTAAATGTGAGAGTGGCTATATAGATGAGTGCATGCTTCTGTCAGTGACTGTATAGCTGAGTGAGTATGTGTTACTATTTGTATGAGTAAGTAAGTGGGTGGGTGTGTAGCTGTTTGGGTGAGTATGTGGCTGTATGATTGACTGTATGGGTGAGTGCCTAGGTGTGTGAGTAGTTCTATGGGTGACTCACTCAGTGAGTAGGCGACTGTATGCCTGTATGAGTGGATATGTCAATGGCTGATTTAGTGAGTGAGTGGGTCTATGGCTGCGTGGCAGTATGGGTGAGCGAGTGGATGTGAGTATAGATCAATGAATCAGTGAGTGGGTGTGTAAGTACTGGTATGGCTCAGCGAATTGGTTTGTGAATGGTTGTGTGGGATTGGCAGTGGGTGTGTAAAAGTTTCTATAGGGGTGTGAGTGGGTGCATCAGAGATGCTGTGTATGATGTCATCACTGATATAATCACTGATGTCATCAGTGATGTCATATGAGATGTCATCCGTGATGCCACAGACCATGTCATGAGTGATGTAATATTTGAGGTCACAAGCAGTGCATTGCGGGTGCACGAGTTATAGTGAGCTCAGCTAACTATACCAGCGGAATTACGGCTGAATTTCTCTGGTTTTGTACTAGTGAAATGTCAGCCTAACTATAACGTTCCTGTAACCTTCGTTTTTTATGTGGATATCTAAGGTTTTTTTAATGCTAATTTCTGATCATAACGCCCTAAAACCTGTGTTTATTTCAGTGAATTTCTAAGATTTTTCAAATGCTTATTTCTAACTATATTGTCCCTGAAACCAGTATTTTTTCAGTGAATTTCAAAGGTTTTTTAACTAACAGTCACGTTTGCAGATTGATGAAGAAAGGGGTCTGGGCCTTCGACCAGTTCTCAGGAATTCCATTGCTTAGGACTCACAGGAGGTACCAGGTGGGCTTCTTGGCCCCCAAGGTCCCTCTACAGAAAGGTGGACTTCATCCCCCAACCAGAAGTGCGTCAGGAGGTGCGTTTGCAGAGTGGTGGACAAAGGGGGCGTGGCCTCCGAAGACCTCTTAGCAATCCTACTGTCTGGGACTTACTGAAGGTACCAGGAGGGGTAGTTGACTCCCAAGGACATCCTTAGGTGGCAACTACCCCTGCTATTACCTCCAGTAAGTCCCACACAGCAGGATTCTGATAGCAGGCCACGCCCCCTTTGTCCACCTCTCTGCAAACGCGCTTCCTGGCATGCTCTTGGTTGGAGGGTGAAGTCCCCTTTGCTGCTAGGAGTCCTTAGGGGCCAACTATCCTACCTGTAACCTCTAGAAAGCCCCACACATTGGGATTGCTGAGAGGTGGGCGCAGGCCATGCCCCCTTTCTCAGCCATTCTGCAAACATTCCTCCTGGCATTCTCTTGGTTGGGGAATGAAGTCCAATTGCCTCTTTGGGTTCCTGGGGGCCAGCTAGCCTTCCTGTTACCTCCAGTAAGCCCCACAAATCTGGATTGCTGAGAGGCCACACCTCCTTTCTCCACCAATCTGCAAATGCGCCTCCTGGCGCACTGCTGCTTGGAGGGTGAAGTCCACTTTAGTCCTGAGTCCCTCAGGACACAAGGGGACCTCATCCTCCCACCAGCAGTGAGCCAAGAGGCGCGTTTGGACAGTGGTGTCAAAAGGGGCATGGCCTTCGACCACCTCTCAGCATTCCCACTGTGTGGGGCTTACTGGAGGTATCTGGTGGGCTAGTTGGCCCCTAAGGACCCTAAGCAGAGAAGGGGACTTCATCCCTCAATAAAGAGTGCGCCAGGAGACGCATTTGCAGAGTAGTGGAGAAAGGGGGTGGGCCTCCGGCGAGTTGCTTTCTTTGAAAAGACCCTTTTTAGGGCTCGCGCCTGTGTTGCAGTGCACAGCACTGCTCGTGCAGAACGAGAGTCCTTTTGTATGGGGTTTTTGAAAGCTTTCCGCGGCTGCCATTGGCTTTCCCGTGCTTTTTTAAAAAAATGCATGCACGCAATTGGGCAAAGGCGGGCGCATGTCCTGCCTTTGCTCCGCCCATTTCCGATGGTGGCTAGCACGCGCAGCAGCACGCGTTTGCCTTGCTGCCGCTGCCGAGCTCCCTCCCCCGTTCCTCTGTGGTGCGCGCGCACCACTGGTTTACAATAGCAATGGCTTTCACTTTCGCTTTCAGTGCCGCTCGTCTGAATCATGGAGTGAACACGCCTTTCACGTTTGGGCCGGAGCCACCAGCACAAGACAAGCAGACGGGAAAAATCGTACGCGAAAACTTCCCGGGGCACCGTTTTTAACACCCTCTATTCGTGCTTACGGACACTACAGATGCTTAGTATCAACAAAGAGGTGGGCTCTTAAATTCCAGAGAACAGAAGCCTTAGTTCATACGGTCCTGAACCCAAACTGCCTGCATTACAAATCTACAAACAAAATGTTTATTTCAAGCTGTGACGCCTCAACGAAGCTGGCAGGGGGCACTGGCGCTGTTCACAGGCAGGAGGCGAATGAGGTGTGAGTTTGCCCTCCGCCCACTGGTGTCTATGACTGTTTTGGGGTCGAGGGGGATCGGTGTTGTGCAATGTTTAGGTGTCTCCCTCTGACCCAGTAGCACCTGTTGTGCACGAGGAGCCGCAGGGCACACGGAGCGCAAAGTCCACACACAAGAGTTTTTTGTAATAAGGCACCAGTTAGTTACCCCGGTCGGCTGACATCTACTTGTACCCCCAGCACACGCACCAGGTAAACGCCCACCTCCCATTGCTCAGTTCCGCTCACCATAGATAGCAGGAGGATGGGGAGGCCGTGGAAGCCGCGAACCGCGCCGGCCGGCACGGAGGTGTCACCGGGCTAGAGGGCGCCGGGCGCAGCCGATGCAGCTGTCTGGCTGTGACAGCGGGGCTTTCCCAGCCCTTCGTTCCTGCTTCGGCTGTTTGGGAACCACCCGAGACTGTAAGGGCACCAGGAACTTTTAGTTTCGTTCTGAAAATGGGAATTTCCCTGGTTTCAGGGTCTATAAGGGGAGGCTGAGCAGCTCGGGTGCAGTCGACGCTTGCGCTCCGGAGGTGATTGGGTGGATGAGTCGCTCCACCACCGCCCCGGAGTCCAGGGCGTCGCACAGGGAAGGGAACCGACAGGTAAGCAGGGGCTGTACCCCACTCTGACAAGGCTGTGTGCTGGAGGACGCAGCTTACCTTGGCTCAGGGAGCGCAGCTTTTAATTCCCTTCACCAGCACTACCACTCACGGACAGAGCAACGTCTTGCCCTCCCTGGCGGCAGCAAACTCTGCAGCTGAGAAGCCGTAGAGTTTAGCTCTGCCCCCTAGATTTCCTTACGGCTCTACACATCCTTAACTTCCCTTCCCACGTGCCTCTATTCAAATGTTTCTACGCCGTCAACCCATGCTCTACCTGCCACGTCTGTGCCCCTAAGCTTTAACCCCATGCCCCAACACCCCAGTTTGCCACCCCATACCCTCCTCACTGTCGTGTCTCTGCAGTCTCCCTCGTGCTCATCGGCTGTCACTTGCCTCTAGCCCCTGGCGCCTCTCCTGTGCCCCCTCCTCGCCAGCTGCTCCCCTTCACTCTGGACTGTGTGACAGCGCCAAGCAGGTGCCTCCTCACCACCGATCCTAAGAGCCCGATTCACAGAACTAACTTAAGACAAAATCCTAAACATACTACCATTTTGGTATTCACAGAAGGCACTTACTCATTTTGGTATTCACAGAAGGCACTTACTCATACTTACGCATTTTGGTATTCACAGAAGGCACTTACTCATAAATGAGTAAGTGCCTTCTGTGAATACCAAAATGAGTAAGTGCCTTTTGTGAATACCAAAATAGTAGTTAGTTTAGGATTTTGTCTTAAGTTAGTTCTGTGAATTGGGCCCAATCACTCTTCTGTTGTTCGCTGGTAATACTGGAATGAGTGTCGGTCAATGCAAACGTCAGTGACGCCAGCCTCTGCCGGCGTACATTGCAGCGCGGGTCCCTGTGCCAGGCACCACGTCTGTTTAACCCTCGTGAGCCCCCCACAAATAGGGGTTACAGGCGGCTTACCACTTAACATTGTCTGAACGATGATGAATTGACCCGCAAGATTCCATTCATGGTGGAAGTCGGCACCGGCATATCGCCTGCTCCACGGACAGCTTGATTTTTAGGGGAGGCAGGGTGTGGTGGGGAGGCTTTTCGCCCAGAACTTATGCCGCAGGGTGAGTGACCCGCCGTGTGCCTGGAGACTTTTAGGAGCAGCTCGGAGTATCATAAGCTGCAAGTAGGGTGACCAACTGTCCGTAAATTTCACGGACCGTCTGTTATTTTAGTATGATGTCACAAGGCGTCTGTAATTTGAGGTCTCCAAATTACGGACGCCTTACATACATCATACTAAAATCGAAATGGGACATTTCAGTAAGGTATGCTGTTTCCCTACGAGAGGCCCCGTGTGAAAAGTTTTCACTCGGGGCCTCTCGCACCTATCTTTCAAACTGTAGAGGCTGCCTGCAGCGGCCCCTCCCGGACCTCGCGTAGACTGTGGCGTGGCCCATTGTCATTCTGAGAGTGCAGCTGATTAGCACTTATAGTATGACAAGGCCCAATTGTAGGGACAGCAGGTGCCTAACAATTTGCCGGTGAAGATGGCTGACGACAAGGGTTCTACAGAAAAAGCTGAAAGATCTGGCTTTTCTGAAAGATAAGTTGGAAGGATTGCAGCATCGGGTGGAGGTGCAAGCTGGCGTGACCCAGGAAGGCTCGTTGCTGAGTTCTCCATTTTTGAAGGGCTTCCTTGCGGGGTATGTGGTGGCCTAGCTCCGAGCCTCAGCTGTGCCAGGTTTTGCTATTTGTGCCTGGTGCTGTGCAGCTCACAACTATGCTGTTCCGAACGTCAAGCAAACTATCCGTGATTACCTTAGCTCTTTCAAGAAAGGGCAGCCAGACGAGCAAAGCACCCCAGATATTGCAGCTCTCATGCTGCTAACCTTAAACAATTTGCACAATGAAATATGTGCACACCTTCTTAATGGGAGAATTGTATGCTGTTTTATTGTTGACTCAGAAAGGTGTTTGACAACTCAGCCGGTCTGCTCACACACTACGAATTAGGAGACTATAGGGCTCACTATGATCGCGGATGGACTTGAGTCCGTCCGCGACCATCGAGGAGGAGGGAACCTCCACATGGCCTGCGGAGTTCTCTCCTCTCCAATTAGGATGTGACATCCTCTATTTTTAACATTGCGGCGGGTTGCATACATTGCATCTGTATGGAGAAAGCGGCAGGCACCGCGCAGTGCCTGCCGATTACTGCATACAAATGCAGGGGGGTACCATAGGTACCCCCCATGTGCACCCCCCACCCCCCTTCACCCAGGGGGCCCGCAACGGGCCCCCGCAGTGAAGCTCCGTATGCTTTTCCACGGCGGAAAACCCGCCGTGGAAAAGCATTTCTTTTTGGGCATCCTAATATGGCTGGCGGTGTCTGAGAGACACCGCCACCATATTAGGGCTTTCCCGCTGCGGTTGTAAGCCAACCGCGGCGGAAAAGCTGCGGACGTAAACCTGGACCCACCAGCCATCCTAATGTGGCGGTGGGTCTTTGGTGGGTCCGCTGAGGTTTTTCTGTATCCTCCGGGCCGGCGGTGGCTTCCGCCGGCCCGGAGGATACGAAAAAAACGGTATCCTAATATGCCCCTTAGTTTGGGGGTCTATACTGGAACTAAGGAGCCTTCTCATTTCCTTTTCTGACCTGAAGACTCTTAAGATATAGTTGTACCATTTTAATAGTTGATGTATATAGAAAAAGTTGTCTTTATTTCAGCAGAAATCTCTCATAATGGAAAGCGTACATTACTTCAATTGGTTTCCAAAGGTCAAGTTGTTGATGATGCTTTTTCTTAAATTCTAAAGTATCTCTGAATTGCAAAGCAGATAAATGTGGGTCTGCTCAGCCAGGATTGTACTCTGCTTCTCAATGCTACGAGGTCTCTGCTGCAGTGTTTTCGTTTGGGAACATAACTTCTGCTGCCTAATTTCTTGAGAATATGGTTCTGTAAGAGGCTGCAAATAAAAAACCCTCCTGCTCTATACTCAGCAAGTGGTTTGGTGACTTTACTTTATTGTAGCATTGAAGTTTTGGGTCGAATTTCAAGGTCTTCAGTTTGAAGTATTTAAGGTTTAGGACGGACTGTATTAAGTTTGGCCATGCGGGCGGTGGCGATCCGCCCTATATCCTTTGCCGCCCGCCACCCATTTCCCCCCGCCATATTAGTATGGTGGGGGGACCACGGCGGACGGAAATACCGTCCGCCGCTTTTTCGCCTTGGTCGTCTTGCGGCCGGGGCGGTAAATGTTTAATATGGTGGCGGTGTCTATTAGACACCGCCAGCCATATTATGATGGTGTCTTGGAGATGCCTTTCCGTGGTGGCAATGCCGTCACGGAAAGGCATGCGGAGACTCCCTGTGGGGGCCCGTTGCGGGCCCCCGGGACTCCGGGGGGGGGGTGGGGCGTGCACATGGGGGGTACCTATTGTACCCCCCCCCCCGCATTTCAAAGTGCAACATGGCAGGCACTGCGCGGTGCCTGTCATGTTGTGCTTTGAAATGCACAACGTGCATTTTTACCATTGTGGCGGGTGGCGCTTTCAGCACCGCCCGCCGCAATGGTAAAAATACAGGATGCGCCCGCCAGTGTGGTGGGCGCATCCTAATGGCCAAGGCGGGACCGCCGCTTCGATGGCGGGCGGTCCAGTTTTGCACGGGGATGGCGGGCGGGCAAAGTCCGCCAGCCATCCTAATGGAACCCAAAGAGTATTGTCCCACAGTTCTGAATTTGCTATAAAATGTGGTGTTCCTTTCTTGCTCTTCTTAATAAATTATGTAGTTGCTAGTGACAGCATGTGGTGTGCCTTCTCCTGCATCGGACTAAGGCAAGGCATTCCACTTTTGTCTTGGCACATGCTAGAGTTAATAAAAAAACAGCGTTTTCACTGTACAGTTAAAAGTCAGATTTCAACATAGAAATAACAAAATACTATTTAATGTTTATTGTTACATTAGCACAAATCTTGATTGCAGAGAGGGCCTAATGTCGCTTTGCAAAGCTGCGCGCATTCTGAAAAACTGTGGAGTCCACAATTGTCTCAACCTTATATAAACTTATTTTGACTTGTATTTATTTTGGTTATCTATTTACTTACTTACATATTATTATGCTACCTCCTCTGATATGTCTGTAAAACGTATGTTTTGTCCCAAATTTTTGTCCTGAATTGTGACCTTCTGTCCTGAATTTTTCTCCTGGATTTTGACCCTTTGTCCTGAATTTTTACACTGACCGTCCTGAATTTGCGCCCATGCCAGTTGGTCACCCTGGCTGCAAGAGAGACACACTTAGTCCCGCAGGGCTTTGTCCTTTTTTTCCACGTGAACTTCCGTCTGTAGAAAATACTTTCAGTTTCACAGTATCCAATGACAATGCAAATGTGAAGGATGTCTTTGGATCCCAGATTACATTTCCGAATGGCGCTGGCAGAGGTCACCCGTTAACCCTTAGAAGAGAAGACTGCAGCTCCGTGTACGTCAGTTCCAAAGTTTTCAGGTGCCAAGTATCGCGCTCTCTTGCAGAACACTATTAACCCTCAAGCAAGTATGACAATGCGCCTGCTGGTTCTGTCGCAAACGGCGGGCCATATTATCAAGAAAGGGCGATACAATATTGCCGCTTTTATGGGCAGGAAACTGCCACTCTGGTGTTAACCTGGGCTTCTATGGGAATTCACCAGGGCATATTATCAAGCCCATTATCGCCGCTGTAGCGGCAGTTTCCTGCTGATAAAAGCGGTGATAATGTATCACCCTTTCTTGATAATATGGCCTGGCAACCCTATTTGGGGTGCCCCACCTACACATAGGAAGCAGAGGTATTGGTAGCCACCGATCTGGAACATGCTGACTGGGAAGAAGCATGTAAACATCCCTCGGTGGTAGCAACGCAGGAGGTGATCAGATTGGTCCAATAAAAAATCTTGCATTATCTCTAGTTTACACACACACACAACTTGTACACACCGGTGAGTGTCTGTGGAGATGCCGGCGTGAAGGAAACTCCCGACTTGCAATATAGGTTCGACCCCAAGTTGAGGCATTTTGAAATAGAGGTCCTGATTCACAAAGTCAAACTTTCACTTTCGTTTACGATTTACGATTGTGTGGTATTCACAAAGGTATTTCGTAGCAGCACCTTTACCACTGCAGAGACTGCACACATAAAATGAAAGGACTGTCTTTGTATGTGGAAAGAGTAGACTCAGCAGTTGTAAATATACTACTAGTGAATAGCACGCAATAATAAACGTACACAAAAGTGTAAGTTAGCCTTTATGAATCAGGCACATAATTGGGGAATACCTATCAAGGCAAATGATAATTCAGAGGATGAGATGGCACGACTGGCATTGCTGGGAGCCTTGGTGATGACATACCACCAGTCCAATGGGCAAAGCACGGCTGCTATGAGTCCGTACGCCAGCTGAGCCTTGAAAATATGTAGTAAATACATCTTGTAACAAACATTTATAACACACTGATATGATAGCTCTCTTCGAAATGAAAAAAAAAAGATGATATTGCAGTTTCTTAACCCCTTGCGTGCTGCCGACGGGAGCACTACCTCGCTAGTGCTGCCGTCACCCAACGGCCGACACAGCCCCACCCATTTTGCAGAAGTGCCGCACTGCCGCGAAATCGCGGCCGCGACAAAGGGGTTAAGTGATCGTTTTTAAAAATACTTAGAAACATTCCTGCTCCCATTCCAACAACAATGCAGTTAGCCAACTAGTCACTTGTCATGCATAGGCTATATATGGCCTGAATTCTTATTATATATGTAGCAACATTACACTTTATTAAATCAAACTCAGATGGGTTTTGAACAGCGCACATATTTGAAGGTGCTCTCAGATGTCATCATGGAAAAAGGAGGCTCAGTGAAGTAAAAATATTTGCCTACGATTATATAATTTGAACAAACACTCAAGGCAGGATTGCTCTCAGGTTTTCTGGTTTCCCATTATATGATTCACCCACTAGATTAGTATCAACCAATCAATCACATAACTTTATTCGGTATTAAAAAAAATACCATAAAAGTACAGATAAAATACATCCGAGTTAAAAACAAGTTCAACAGTCTAAAATTCTCCATAATACACGTTTGAAACATCAAAGATTGGGCGACCCTCCCTTTAGCCAATTCCTTTGTAGGTCCATAAACAAGGGGTGACTTCCGGGTCAGCCTATATTCTCCCGATTTCCCCTTGTTGCTCTAAGCCTGACCGCTACCCTTAAAAAATTTAACAGTACAAAACAGAGTCAAAGCGTCTGAGGACAATTTTAAAAACAAGCATTTACAATGCAATAGGTCTCGTATTATTAAAGTTTGAGCTATTGGTGTTGCATTATTTAGCAATGCCAATAGCTCAAATTTTAATAATGCGAGACCTATTGCATTGCAAATGCTTGCTGTTATTTGATATAAATCTGTTCGGTAGTTTTTGAGATATTAAAAGGAATGTAAATTTGTATATAGGGTAACGGATCCTTCGTAACCCGGATGTGGAGTGTTGTGGCACCACGTTCCAGGAGCAATGCTGTTATAGGCTGCTCGGAAGCTGAATAAAACATTGCAGTGACCGTTTTGTATAACGGAACCGTGTCCCGGGGACGATGTATTGAGGTAAATAGTATAGAAGGGTTTAGGGTAGAGGTACCCTGAGCCCATGGAGGTGATGTGGGTGTCCATAGGAAACCGTTAATGAGCTGTAGAAAGCTGTAAACTGGGCTTTTGTCCATGTGGGCGGAGTTGTGACTCCATTGGTGCAGTCAGAGCAGCCCCTACTGCCATACAAATTATAATATATACATTCTTACACCTACTCGCACACTAATGCATGCACTCACAGACCCACTCAGAGACTCTCACACCGACTCACTGACCCACTGTGACTCTTACGCACCCACTCAGAGACTCACTCAGACTCTCACATACCCACTCACAGACCCACTCAGAGAATCAAGCTTCGACTCGGAGACCCACTCAGACACTCCTGCACCCAATTACTTACCCACTCATAGGCCATGCACCCACTAACAGACCCTCCCCAGACACTCATGCACCAACTCAGAGACCCACTCAGACTCATACACCCGCTCACAGTCCCACTTAGACACTCATGCAGCTACTCACACCAATTGAGAGACTAATGCACTCACTCATAGACTCACTCAGAGATTATGTATCCACTCAGAGACTGATTCACAGACTTATGCACCCATTTACAGACCCACTCAGCCACTTATGCATCCACTCATAGTCCCTCTGAGCCACACACTCGCTCACAGATCCACCCAGACACTCATACATCCACACACATATTCAGAGATTCATGCACCCACTTGCAGACTTGCAGACATATGCACTCACTCACAAACCCAATCAGAGACTCACATACCCACTTACAGATCCACTCAAACACTCATGTACCCAGTCACAGACCCACTTAGACACTCATACACCTGCTCTCAGAGCTTCTCAGAGACTCATGGTCCCAGTCACAGACCCACTCAGAGAGTCACACAACCACTCACAGACCTATTCAGACACTCACAGCCACTCACAGACCCATTCAGATGCTTATACACCCAGTCCCAGTCCCACTCAGAGACTCATGCACCCACACACAGACCCACTCAGATATGCACACATCCACTCACACACCTACTCCGACACCCACTAACAGACCCACTCAGAACTAATGCCCCTAGTCACATACCTTTTCATAGACTCATGCACCCACTCACGGGTGTGCTCAGAGACTCATGTATCCACTGACTGACCCACTCAGACACTCACTCACCCACTCACAGACCCACTCAGAGACTCACACAGCCACTCGCAGATCCACACAGGCACTCCTATACCCACTTACCCAGCCATGTACACACTCAAACATTCACAGACCCACATAGCCACTCACACAACCACAATACAACTCACACACCCACTTAGAGACCAATACAGCCACCTACACACATACTCACCTACCTATAGAGCCACTCACACACCCACTCTCAAAGGTTACAGGTTATAGCTAGGAAATAACATCTAAAAAACTGTTGAAATTCACTGAAAAAAAACAAAGGTTACAGGGACACTATAGTTAGGAAATGGAATTTAAAAAACCTTAGAAACTCACAGAAAAAACCCATTGAAATTCAGCAGTTATAATTACCTGAGGTAACTATAACTTACGCCCCTGCAATGCACTGCTTATGACTTTGCATATTACATCACTCATGATATGATCAGTGACATCCCTGGTGATATCATTGATGACATCATCCACAGACCCACTCACACAGCTACTCACACCCCCATACAACCTTGCATACACCCATACAACCACTCAACCACCCATGTACAGACCCATACTACTGACACACATACTCACACACCCATACAACCACTCACACAGCCACTCACAGAAACATACAGCCACTCACACACCCACTCACAGATCCATAGTCACTCAAAAATACTTACTGTGCAAAACAGCCACTCACTGTCGTGTCACCAATCCCCAGGATCAGAACGATGCTCAAAAATGGTACACCTCTTGATAGCTTCAAGTCTGTATGCTGTTATAGCACAGATCAGTGAAGCAATAAAGCGAGGGAAGGAAAGGGTGGGGACAGCGAGGAAGGAGACCTGAAATGGCAGGAAATGGAGAACCTATGAGTAAAGGATTATATCCTTTCTAAATCACATGTATATGGTTATATAAACAATAGCTACCTGTAAAGGAAAGATAAGTTAACGTTTCAGATGAGCTCACTAGGAAGATCGTGTTCCTGCTTAATCAGCACAGTATAGTACACAAGAACCATCTTGTAGGAGCCCACTATGATAATCATGTAGGAAATACAAAATAAAATTACCACAATTTATATATTCCCTTGGGAACAGTAAATGTTACTCTATAGAATTATTTCCCTAATGGTCCGAACATACCTGTGTGAAAAAGGGGCCTCGCTTCACAGGGTTGTAAGATGCTACAAAGAAGTGCTCTTCAACAATCCCCTGTTAAAATGAGAGGCCTGAAAATGGAAAATAATACACATATATATAAATTGCATAAAGATATCTAAATGCGAATTGTACACAACGTATTCCTCGCCTACTTCTCAGTGAGGCACCTGTAAGTGTAGTGTAGTTCCTATATTCCCAATAGGCTCTGCGCATTGGAATAATATATCCTATAGATTTGACGTAGGACTGAGGTCTACCAGGTCTCTATCGAATACACTAGACTTAATTGTGAGTGCCAGCTAGCTCGGAGTTCACTAGAAACTTTCTCGAATAAACAAGAAGGGATTCGTTTCTGACAAACGCATAAACATGACAACTTTGTTTTCCAAGAATAAGAAATGTATCTCTAGTGTCGCGGAAACAATAGACAGTTATTTTACTCAGTCAATCGTGCATGCTTCATTTCACCAGAGGTGCAGAGAAATAGAGAGACGGGCGTTTTCAATAAAAAGGTATTTATTGAACAGTCTTCTTTCTCATGCAGAGGAAATTAACTGCTACAATCGTAATACTGGTTGCAAAGTACAATGCGTACAGTACGAAGAGTATTATAAAATAATACTGTAAAAGCATGATATGGTTTCTAAGCCATAAAATACATAGAATACATACATTAATAAATGAAGACTAAAAGTACTCAACTGGTGCTTCTAAAATACGCCTACCCCGGTGTACCTAACCTAGGTCTAGTACAAGGGAAGAAGTAAGTGAGATGTAGCTTAGTTTCAGTATTCTTTGCCAAGAATCTAATCCAAGAATTCTCTAAGGGTCTAATCAGTTCCGTACTTTGGTTTAGAATGAAGGAGGCCTAGTATCTCTCTCTCAGGACTCGATTTCCCAACAACCCACAAGGGTAGGTTGGAAACACTGGAGCTGGATTTCTCGGCAAGAGAAAAGACAGCGTTTCTCTCAGTGCGTCTGCTGGAGGGTCGGCTTCCTTCGGCACTTGCTTCAGCGAGCTGTATCGTGTTGGTAGATAGTCGAACTGGTCCACACCACCGTGAGTCTGCCTAGGCAAGTGTGGGCATATTTATACCTTGAAGGTGCCGAGTTTGACGTAAGGTTGGACATAATAACATCATCAAAGAATTAGTTCTTTGACAACTCAATGAGTTCTTGGATAAATCAATATTCATGCAGGGGGAAGTCCCTGACTGCTGAAGGCAGGTTTTCCCAAGAAATCATTGTAGATTTTCAGAACTAGTGGAAGTAGCCATGCCGTATTAGGACTACGTGAGCTATGTCTTAATATGGTTATGATTTCTATGCCTATATAAGGATACGGTACTTTATACCTATATAAGGGCATGAATCGAGAAAATTACACTAGGGTCCTAAAACGCTATTCAACATAAGGAACGCTATCAATATATATACCACAAGCATTACACACATCATGCCGATAACAAATATATATAGGATGATAGGAGCGCACACAAAGTAGATACACCTTTTGGTACCAAGGTACTGTGCTTAGTCTGAATATTGGAAGTCCTTCAATCAAAAGCAAGAGTAATTGTCTTTACTCCCCTCTGCATGAATACCCACAAAGTGAATTTTCCAACGTATAAGGAGCAGTTGAGTTAAAGAGGTTGGCCCGTATCGGAACCTCCTCCTATCACGGGTAAATCGTAAATGCCACAAACAGTCAGGAACGGCATAAAAATACACGGGACACCGAGCTTGAGGCATAAATGAGGAAAGTTGTATCGCAAGTAGTTTCCGCTTCGACAGAGTGAGGGTGACTGATGCCAAATCAGGAATCCAAAGTAGGAAATGATGGTGCATAAGCACCCTTACCAGACCCCCAAGTAGTACTCCAAAGCATCTTCGGTATTGTCCGAATGCCCACAGAATAATCCACAGTGCAGCGGAGAAGTGGATGTGGATGTGCTTTTGAGCATTTCCGCTCTCCCTGACAGCAATGTGCCTTTGCACAGACTCACGGGAATTGTAGTTTGATGCGTCTTGACGCCCAGAGCAAGTAATGCGGTGAGACAGGGTTCTTAAGGCGGGGAATATGACACTCACACACCCACTCACTTACTCATACACTCAGTCAAACAGCCACTCATTTACCTATACATCCACTTATATACCGTCACTCACCTACAGAGCCCTTCACACAACCACTCAGTCACCCATACAGCCACAAACACACACACCAGCTCATACAGCCACCACGGTCACCGATACAGCCACTCACACACACACAATCATCCACCCATAAGCCACTCACACAGTCACTCATTCACCCATACAGCTACTCACATGCCCACATATTCACCCATAGAGCCACTCACACTCCTATACAGCCACTCAGACACCCACTTCCACACTGATAAAGACAGTCACAGTGTAGAGCAGGGTGCTGACCTCAGGAGGGGCGCTGTGTTAAGCAATATCTTATGATTGGAGAGATGAGGGGCACTTTTGCCTGGTGGTAGTGAGAGAATCTGAGGAGTCGGTCATGGGGCATTGGGGAGGGCGACAAAAGGGATTGTCGCACCAGGCACCACCAGCGCTAAAGCCGGCCCTGGGGATCAGTCTCCATGGTTCTCACCCCAGAGCCCCTTTTGCCTCATGCTATAGCAGCAGCGGCCAGCTCAGGTAAGCGCGGTGCGTGGGGCATGGCGTGGTGGGGAGAGTGGAGGCCGACGGATGACGGAATAGTTATTTTTTTTAATTAATTATACCTATTCCATCATCTGTTGACTTCCTCCCCATCCCACCCATCCCTGCCCTCTGCCCTCTCACCGCTTTTATCTGTGCCGGCCGCCACTGTGTGGTAGGGGCCAGTCTCTATGGTTCTCATCCCAGACTCCATTGTGTCTCACACTGCAGGGGGCAGCCTCTATGGTTGTCATCCCAGATCCCCCTCTGTCTCACAATGTAGAAGGCAGTCTCTATGGTTCTCATCCCAGACCCTCCTCTGTCTCAAGCTGTAGAGGGCAGTCTATATGGTTCTCATCCTAGAGCCCTCTCTGTCTCACGCTGTAGGTGGCAGTCTCTATGATTCTCATCCTAGAGCCCTCTCTGTCTCACGCTGTAGGGGGCAGTCTCTATGGTTCTCATCCCAGACCCTCTGTCTCAAGCTGTAGAGGGCAGTCTCTATGGTTCTCATCCTAGAGCCCACTCTGTCTTTTGCTGTAGGTGGCAGTCTCTACGATTCTCATTCCAGAGCGCTCTCTGTCTCACGCTGTAGGTGTCAGTCTCTATGATCTAATTCCAGAGCCCCCTCTGTTTAACACTGTAGGGGGCAGTCTGTATGATTCTCATTCCAGAGCCCCATTTGTTTCACGCTGTAGGGGGCAGTCTCTATGATTCTCATCCTAGAGCCCCCTCTGTCCCACACTGAAGAGGGCAGTCTCTGTGGTTCTCATCACAGGGCCCCCTCTGTCTCACACTGTAGGGTCAGTCTCTATGGTTCTTATTCCAGAGGCCCCTCTGTCTCACACTGTAGGGGGCAGTGTCTATGATTCTCATCCTAGAGCCTCCTCTGTCTCACACTGTAGGGGGCAGTCTCTATGGTTCTCAACCCAGACTGCCTCTGTCTCATGCTGTAGGGGGCAATCTCTATGGTTCTTATTCCAAAGCTACCTCTGTTTCACACTGTAGAGTCAGTCTCTATGGTTCTCATCCCAGACCCTCCTCTGTCCCACGCTGTAGGGTCAGTCTCTATGGTTCTCATCACATTGCCCCCTCTGTCTCACACTGTAGGGTCAGTCTCTATGGTTCTTATTCCAAAGCTACCTCTGTATCACACTGTAGAGTCAGTCTCTATGGTTCTCATCCTAGAGCCTCCTCTGTCTCACGCTGTAGGGGCAGTCTCTATGGTTCTCATTCCAGAGCCCTATCTGTCTCACACTGTAGGGTCAGTCTCTATGATTCTCATCCTCTGTCTCACACTGTAGCGTCAGTCTCTATGGTTCTCATCACAGGGCCCCCTCTGTCTCACACTGTAGGGTCAGTATCTATAGTTCTCATCCTAGAGCCCTCTCTTTCTCACGCTGTAGGTGGCAGTCTCTATGGTTCTCATTCCAGAGCCCTATCTGTCTCACACTGTAGGGGGCAGTCTCTATGGTTCTCATACTGATCCAGCGCTCTCACCAAAATATTGCACAAATGACACTATCTACTACCACAAAACTTACACTACAACACTAGGCCCATAACAACAATAGAGCGCTTGAATCATGAGGCGATAAGATCTAAATATAGTTGTTTAAACCATCTGCAATAATCAAGACCAGCTTGTCATTTTAGAAAGTTTATTTTAACACATCTAGGAAAACTTAGGTTTTGGTATTTTATTAAACAAGCATTAGAAAATGTCATAAAGAAAGATTTATTCAGTATTAATAAAAAGAGCATAAATCAAGAATTATTATTCATTAGCAGGAATAAGTAAAATTAAGCATTTCCCAAAATCCTAACTATATCTCTGTCTCTACCCTCATCACCTAGTAATAAAGTAATTAATAAAAACTCCTGTCCTCACGTGTAAAGTCCATCAGCATAACATCGTCCTCCAGAATTCTCGAGCGTAAGCCAACTATGTGTTCTCTGAACCTATTCTTATACCCTAATTTTAGCTGAGCTAACTATTTTTCACATTCCAGCAGACGAATTCTAGTTCTCCATTGGCTGAGCCACCTCGTACCACAGTAAACTGTGACACCTCCTTCTTACATGCCCGGGCAAATTCACTAGTCCATTGTTCATTTAGAAGTCTTGGCAGCTCTCCTTAGACTGCTACATTTTGTAGCGACAGCTTCCTTTTTAACCTTGAGCTTAGTCAGCTCTGAACTCCCGTGGCACGTTAGCAACCGTTAGCAAATTTCTCCAAAAAGTCATCTTTTTAGCAGTTCATTCCAAAACCTTTCAAAATAAAAGCTCAGAGGCCTTTTCCATCCTTCTTGGAATTATTTTCACTTGAGCCATTTTCATCATTAGGCCTTTTTCAGAAAGCGTCAATTTTCTGCGCCACCTTCCTGCGTCACTTTTAAAAGGGTACTAATTTTCCTGCAGCCATCTCTAAGCTTCATTTGTAAAACTATTATATAAACAAACACAAAGAATAATTAATGAAAGAAATACAGTTTGTTCTGTTGCCTCCCATCATTGCTAATAATTAACCCATTAGTCTAAATTACCTAGCAGTAAAGCACAAATAAAGCAGCATTTTATATCTACCTGTCTTCATGAATCCATAAAGCCTTATGTGCACCTAGAATAGTAGAAATGACATCACATAGACAAGGGAA
Organism: Lissotriton helveticus; assembly: GCF_964261635.1. NCBI lineage: Eukaryota > Metazoa > Chordata > Amphibia > Caudata > Salamandridae > Lissotriton > Lissotriton helveticus. Next base: position 80,071,384 of record NC_136068.1, on the reverse strand, counting down.
GCAAAATAAGCACATGCCATTATTTCAAAAACAGCTGCTATTAGTTATGACATGACAATAGACAAGATTAATGTATTATTTTCCACATACATAAGAATGCAACATAATGCACATTTATGAGCACATATGTTAGTTTCCCGCGTGTTCTGTGAAAATGCAACTTTAAACTAGATTGAATTATTATACACACAGCACAAATTGTTAGCATTATTAATTTATTTATGGAAGTGTGACTTCACGGGTTTAAACAGAATTCTGTTTTCTATCCCGCTCCATCAACTCCCTCATCTGGTGATTAACAAATCACCACACCACCACCCAATATTTTAGCAAAGATTTTATCTAAGATGAACATGATTCAATTTCACCTGTGTTAGTATTTCTTAAGACTTATCTCATCAGTTTATCTACAATTCTCATATTGAGTTTTAAGAAACCCCTCTAGTTCTATTTCTTTCTCTTGTGTAACATACAACTAAGCTTCACTAAATGTGATGCAAAAACTATAACTAATAAAATGTCAGTATCTTGCTTGTCATATTAACCTTAAACTTCTCCTTGTTAATTTCTAAAAGAACAATAACCTAAATTATCCAAAGCAGAATTATAATTGCATTAAGCTTGCAAAGAAAAATAAAACAAAAATTTTAAAAATTTTACCTAAATTTTCTAAAAATTTCTAACACCCCCCTTTTTCACATTTTTTTTTTTTTTTTTTATACTCTTTAAACCTTCTAACAGTTTTTCTTCGACCTAATGTCACAAATTAATTTTTCAGCTAACAGGATTTCTTCGACCTTGTGTCATCTAACAAGATTTCTTCAGCCTTATGCCAAAAACAGAATACCTAAAATTTTAACAGGTATGTACTTCAACCATTGTCACTATTCTCTTCAATCTTTTCCTGACTGTAATCCATTACAGGTATCACTTCCATTTTCTTTCCTGCCTCACTTTTCTTCTCAGAATCTTTTTGACTTGATATCTCATTAATCTGTTCCTTTGATCTGTGTCTCAATTTGAATTTTAGGCCTTCGTTTTCTTCTGGCCAGTTATCACTTTTTCTTAGTAATTTCTTCTTTTGCTTGGTCACATTACATTCTGTTCTCCAAGCTCCTTTTCTGAATTTTCTTATTTCAGAATCTTCGTCACTTTCATCAGTTTCAGTGTCAGACATTTCCATTCTGGACTCAGGTACTTCTTTACTCAGCAGCTTCACTCCGTTAGGAACGTCATCTTTGTAGCTGGTACTTGGCAATTCATTTTCTTCTTCAATTACCTTCAACTTCCCAGTTTCAGAATTCTTGTTCCTGCTTTCAGAGCTACTTTTCTGCTTTTCAATACTCTCCTGGTCTTGAATCACAATCTGATCACATTCTTCTTCTGCTTCTTTTTCTGGCAGATTTCCATCATTTTCTGAGTCTTTTTCTGAGTATTCAGTCACAACTTCCAAGTCTTCTTCAATCAAGGCTTGTTTTCTATTCATGTTCTCCAGATGTCGACCAACTTGTCGATCTTCAAGATCTGGATTCTCTTCAGGCTCTTCTTCAGAATCTGAATCAGCAGTTGTGACACTATCCTCATCAGGATTTTCAGGTGTAGTTACACGAAAAGTATGGCCAGTGTCAATCCACCTCTTCAGTCTTTTGCACTTCTCTGCATTTGTTGTGACAAGACTGACTAGCCTCCTTTTCTGCCACCTTGGCACTAGAGAATTCCCTTTTAGACGAACCTTTTTCCTGATTCTTTTTCCTGGTAACAGATCAAGTACTTGCTCTTTTTCTCTTGTTTGCACTTCAGTTTCATCTTCATCAAACACAGAAATCATTTCATCTGATAAATTCCTGCAGTTCTCCAAATTGATGCCATCATTGATAGTCATCATTCTCTTCTCTGGTATGAATGTCTGTCTCATGACCTTGTCCATCATAATCTCACGTGGACTTAAATCTGTCTTTTTATCAGTAGTGTTTCTCAGAAACATCAAAACAAGTGGAAGGACATCTGTCCACTTTGTACCTGCAGTTAGGCACATTTTTGCATCTCTGACTTTTATAGTACCGTTCTCTTGCTCCTCAACATCTGAAATTTCTGTTCTATCTGTACATTGGAGCAATCTGTTTTCAATATGTTTTCTGTTATCTGATAACTTTGCAACAGTAATTTCATCATCATGTCGCATCTGAAATGTTTCAACCCATTTTGTAATCAAACAAATAATCACAAAAATGTAGCACAGTTTATCATACAGTGACATCTCACAGAAATCCATTTGTAATCTAGTCAATGAACCACTCTCCTGTAATTCTGTTCCCAATCTCATAATTGTTCTCTTAATTGTATTCACTTGCTGACAAGTCAGACACCTCTGGTAATGAAATTCTGCAATTTTATGGCACATATTGTCCATGTCAGTAATCATGCTATTTGGTAAAACTACTCTACCATCTTTGTGTATCCAAATCTCATCCTCATCTCGCTGTCTAAAATCTGCACTCAACCATGTGTTTCTCAGCCATGTGTTATTCTCCTCATGAGTTGCATCATCTTGTAAGTCTTTGACTCCTTGCCATGTTTCAACTACAGATGTTAGTATTAGTGAACTCAAAGCATGTTCATCATTCTTTTTGTATGCTGCACATATCACGACAGCAAACTTTTCTACCAATTGTATATCATCAATCAATCTTTTAATTAAATTTGCATTTCTGAAAAGTGAACCTGCATAAGTCAATGTTTTAGTCTGTTGATCAATTGCGTCCTTCACTTTGATGTCTTCACTTAAAAGAACATTATTTTCATTCCAAAATTCTGGGAATGTATTTAATCCTTTTGGACTGTTTTCCTGTTCTTTATTTAATCCTGTATCTGTTTTGTCTGTTTGTTCATTAACAAAATTTTGCAATGGCAATGAAGCCATGTCATTCTGTTGAGTCATTACCTGTCGCTGTATTTGTAACTGTTCATTCAGCTCATTTATCTCAATCTCCTTTTCCTTCGAACATAATTTTGACTCATCAGACTGTATCAATTTAATCAGATCAGTATCAGACTTCTCACTTACCAGAACTGAAGTCATCTCTGTTCCTTGCTCGGTTGCAATCCCTACTAATTCAATTTCAAGTACAATGGAATAAACCTTTTCAGTTAATGGGACCTTTAAATTTGCGGAATTAATTTCATCTTTTCTAAGTACAGGGACTATCTCTTTTTCCCAAATTTTCATGGACTCCTTCAAATCATTTGATGAATTTACATAATCAGGAATATTAATTCCAGATGTACCAAGCATCTCATCATGCTTTTCTGTCGCATCAATTTTAATAAAATTCTGAGCTGGCACTTTATCAGTTTGATCTGACACTTTTGGCGTTACATTAATCTGCTCTGGGGGTCTTCTTGAATTTCTGTTCTGATCCATATTTACAACATCAATTGTACACTGATCTCTATTTTCTACTCTGACACCTTTATTATTTATTTTCGCTAATTTGGGAATCTTTAGTTTACTCTCACATTTGGCTACAACCTTTTTCATTTTCTTGTACAAGGAAGACATTTTATTTCTCTTTATATAATTCGGTAAATGTACTCTTTAAATTTGTCTTACAGCGTTTGTTGATCAATTAATTAATTAATTTAACACTATTGGATGTAGAAAACCTTATAATTTGGTCAATTTAATATTTCTCCTAATTTATCTGTATCACTAATTATAATTAACCTGTAAAGAAAAATATCAATTTGCAAAAACAGTAGCAACACAAATTATTTATTTATAACAATACCAATATATAATCACATGTGTTTTAAATGTACTTATATTTTCACTTACACACCTTCTGCAACATATACCTGTGGAAAAAGAAAACCTAATTTGCCTTAATTTACATAAAATTTCTAGTTGCCACCTTGAACACAGCGCATTTTTCTTAATTACACCAGTAAATACAGTAAAATTTGCTTAGAAATAATTATTTATTTAATTATATTGCACAATCTTTTTACTAATTAATTTGTCAATCAACTTCTTAATTTTGTTTATACCACGGTAGTTGCTGTGGTAACTTACACCTAATCGTCCTTAATACTTAATTCCTAACGTTCCAAATTGTATAATCTATTTGCTTGCTTAAAATTATTATTTTATATTAACTTTGATCACCTACACTAAAGTACTTTTAATGTAATATTCTAAATACTCCACTCAGGAGCCACCCAAACAATATAATCTACTCGGAAGCATTAGCCCGCCCCAGCCAATCACAGCAAGTCTGCAGCCACAACGCTATGCCACTATTGCAGTCCTTCTCTCCCCTTGCGCCCAACACCTCACCTACAATACTAGCTCAACATTCAATGTGAGGCTGAAACGCACACTCCTGTTAATACAGTCTCCCTCACACTCGTCACACATCAGCTGTGACACAAAAAGAATAGCGCGTCTACAATGAATTTAAAGCATGAACAATTGTAAACAGCCCCAGCCAATCAGAGAGCTGCTCCACGATAACGTTCTTGGTATTTTGCTCAATCAAAACACAGCTGCTTTAAAACACAGAACTTCTGTTGCTTCTAGTTCTCTACAATTTGCCTCAATAGAGTAAACCAAATTGGGGACATTTATAATTAAATTTGACAGCTCTAGTCAATTACAATGTTTTATTTATAATTTTACACATCAGCTGTTGGAATGAACAATAACGCAGGTAAAAAGGAAAACAAAGCGGCAATATTTAATTTATCTATTTAATTTTTATTTAGAGTGTACTTGCATTATCTACTAAAGGCTTCTCTTTTATAACATTAGCGCGTGGAAGAAAAGTAGCTAAAACGGTGTTTTATTTATTTAATCAATTACAAGATACTTCCTCGGCAGGCAGCAGTCACAAAGCCCACACTCGAGCCTCAACCAATCAGGTCGCGGCTCCCTTATGACGCTGCGCGTCATCAGCCAATGGGTGCGCGGCCTTTGTATGACGCTGCGGGGCTTCAACGAATCGAAGCGCGGCCCCTTCGTTATCCCTTCAAGTTCAAGGGAGGCAAGTACGCTAAGGAGACACAGCGTATTTAGACGCTCAGGTCTCACAAAAACCCCGCTCAATGAGAGTGCTAATCTCCTATTCGATCTACATTAGATGCCTATTTTACCAAATAACACACGGAGCTCTGCCCAATCAGCGCGAGGCTCCGTGTATGACGCGTCGTCACCCCAGCCAATAGCAGCGCTGTTTTGGTTATGACGCGACGGCGTCTCAACGAATGGGAGCGCGGCGGCTGACGCAAGCAGCCGCTGCAGCTCGCAGCTCTCCCACTCGCTCTCTACTCACTCCTCAACAGCCCCCCTCCTTCACAAAATGTACTACACTTACAAAGGACAGCGCTATTTCATTGGAAAGGAAAGCTAATGATTTAATACACTGGGGACACTTACAGAATACAAGATACTAACAATGTGCTTAAGCAAATTTTAGCACCACGCTCTAGTTAATTAGCGCACTGTCCCTGTAAGCTCAGCCAATTACTACACGGCTGCAGCTAATTTTATCACTGTTGCTACTGTAGTCTCTCCTCGCGCTCTCACTCGGCAAACAGCCCCTCCCTTACGAAATATATTCGCAATACAGCGTGTTACGCTTGTGGCATATCATTAGCTTTGTTTTTAGACTTTTGCGCGCATCTAGCAACCTAATTTGAAATACAGGGATATTTACAGTTATAACCCAATGAGCCCACAAAATCAATAGCGCGATCTACAAGAGAAGGATAGTAATAAAAAGGGAACACTTGTAAAATAAACAATATTTCGAGCATTAATCACGCTTCAGCCAATAAAAGCGCTGTATTGCTCTGACACTCCGGGAAACTTGAACCAATCAGAGCACTAGTCAATGATGACGCTCCAGACAGTTCTACCAACCAGAGCGCGGCCACTCTGACGTAGGGAGTTGCTGCAGCTTCTGTCTCTCTCCCCACACGTTCTCACTCCTAAAACCAGCCCCTCCCTTACAATTTTCGATCGGGGCACATTTTAATGATTTTAAACTACGGAGAACAATTTATTACTGTATTTAAAACGGGGAATTTTTATAAAATGAATACTAATCACTTTTTACTTACTTAAAATTGTTTAACAACGTTGAATACCTTAATTATAGCCTAATTAACACAGAACATTCTAAAATGCTCCTGAATGTTTTAAAATAGCACAGTTCACCTTTTTATAATTTTCAACTATGCTGAACACTTTTTGAATCGAATTTATTAGTGTGCAGAGCCTTTAAATGTATTTAAACACTGCACAATATCATAAAAGTCTTAGAATGGTACAGACTTTATCCTGAACTTTCCTAAGTACCTTAGAATTACTTTTGGTACATTTTAGTCAATATATAAAACGAAACACATCTGTCTGCTTCTCTAATTAGGATAGTTTACATACATTCAAGTATCCACACTTCGGAATAGTCGGCGCTATTCACACTAAGGATAATTTCCATTTGCCAGTAGAGCAACTCTTACTCTACCCTTCTAACACGTAAGAATATGAACTCATTTTGCTCTGAACCCACCGCGAAGTGAAAGTTCTAAGAGTTCCACTTGAACATACCTTACAAAACAATCACGCACTTTCACACTGAAAATTCCCTAACTTCAGACACACATGAAATCCGTACAGGACTCTCACCTGTTTATAGAAATCATGCACCGTTAGCAAAATAACACCGTTATCCGTACAGGGCTCTCACCTGTTTATAGATATAAAACATGTACCCGTACAGGACTCTCACCTGTTTATAGATAATCATGCACCGACATTACCCTGCCCTTCACTCAAGCTTGAATATAACTAATACTCTTATCACAGTGAGTTTTATGGAAGGCGCTTTGTCCCTATTCTCATGCTGCTCTAATTTCTTAGAAAACCCTCACTATTACAAGATTCACACCTAGCCCTAAAACTGTGTTGCACGGCGACAACACTGTATTGCACGGCGACAATACTTCTGGTACACGGCGATACCAACAGTGATACTCGGCGATATCACAGAAACAGATCAGATATTCTGCATGACTACCTTCTCATCACACAGTTTTTGTACCGGTACACACTTAGCACAAAATAAACAAACTCAACATGTGTTAAAACTTAATCCTATGAATTTACCAACATATATGTATCATGCATGTAACATGTATGTCAAAAACAACATATATAAACCGTCCGATGGCTACCAGAAATTGATCCAGCGCTCTCACCAAAATATTGCACAAATGACACTATCTACTACCACAAAACTTACACTACAACACTAGGCCCATAACAACAATAGAGCGCTTGAATCATGAGGCGATAAGATCTAAATATAGTTGTTTAAACCATCTGCAATAATCAAGACCAGCTTGTCATTTTAGAAAGTTTATTTTAACACATCTAGGAAAACTTAGGTTTTGGTATTTTATTAAACAAGCATTAGAAAATGTCATAAAGAAAGATTTATTCAGTATTAATAAAAAGAGCATAAATCAAGAATTATTATTCATTAGCAGGAATAAGTAAAATTAAGCATTTCCCAAAATCCTAACTATATCTCTGTCTCTACCCTCATCACCTAGTAATAAAGTAATTAATAAAAACTCCTGTCCTCACGTGTAAAGTCCATCAGCATAACATCGTCCTCCAGAATTCTCGAGCGTAAGCCAACTATGTGTTCTCTGAACCTATTCTTATACCCTAATTTTAGCTGAGCTAACTATTTTTCACATTCCAGCAGACGAATTCTAGTTCTCCATTGGCTGAGCCACCTCGTACCACAGTAAACTGTGACACCTCCTTCTTACATGCCCGGGCAAATTCACTAGTCCATTGTTCATTTAGAAGTCTTGGCAGCTCTCCTTAGACTGCTACATTTTGTAGCGACAGCTTCCTTTTTAACCTTGAGCTTAGTCAGCTCTGAACTCCCGTGGCACGTTAGCAACCGTTAGCAAATTTCTCCAAAAAGTCATCTTTTTAGCAGTTCATTCCAAAACCTTTCAAAATAAAAGCTCAGAGGCCTTTTCCATCCTTCTTGGAATTATTTTCACTTGAGCCATTTTCATCATTAGGCCTTTTTCAGAAAGCGTCAATTTTCTGCGCCACCTTCCTGCGTCACTTTTAAAAGGGTACTAATTTTCCTGCAGCCATCTCTAAGCTTCATTTGTAAAACTATTATATAAACAAACACAAAGAATAATTAATGAAAGAAATACAGTTTGTTCTGTTGCCTCCCATCATTGCTAATAATTAACCCATTAGTCTAAATTACCTAGCAGTAAAGCACAAATAAAGCAGCATTTTATATCTACCTGTCTTCATGAATCCATAAAGCCTTATGTGCACCTAGAATAGTAGAAATGACATCACATAGACAAGGGAAGCAAAATAAGCACATGCCATTATTTCAAAAACAGCTGCTATTAGTTATGACATGACAATAGACAAGATTAATGTATTATTTTCCACATACATAAGAATGCAACATAATGCACATTTATGAGCACATATGTTAGTTTCCCGCGTGTTCTGTGAAAATGCAACTTTAAACTAGATTGAATTATTATACACACAGCACAAATTGTTAGCATTATTAATTTATTTATGGAAGTGTGACTTCACGGGTTTAAACAGAATTCTGTTTTCTATCCCGCTCCATCAATACCAGAGCTCTCTCTGTCTCACACTGTAGGGGGCAGTCTCTATGGTTCTCATTCCAGAGCCCTATCTGTCTCACACTGTAGTGGGCAGTCTCTATGGTTCTCATACCAGAGCCCTATCTGTCTCACACTGTAGGGGGCAGTCTCTATGGTTCTCATACCAGAGCTCTCTCTGTCTCACACTGTAGAGGGCAGTCTCTATGGTTCTCATACCAGAGCTCTCTCTGTCTCACACTGTAGAGGGCAGTCTCTATGGTTCTCATTCCAGAGCTCTCTCTGTCTCACACTGTAGGGGGCAGTCTCTATGGTTCTCATCCCAGACCCTCCTCTGTTTCACGCTCTAGAGTCAGTCTCTATGGTTCTCATCCCAGACCCTCCTCTGTCTCACTCTGTAGGTGGCAGTCTCTATGGTTCTCATTCCAGAGCTCTCTCTGTCTCACACTGTAGGGGCAGTCTCTATGGTTCTCATACCAGAGCTCTCTCTGTCTCACGCTGTAGGGGCAGTCTCTACGATTCTCATTCCAGAGCCCTCTCTGTCTCACGCTGTAGGGGCAGTCTCTATGGTTCTCATTCCAGAGCTCTCTCTGTCTCACTCTGTAGGGGGCAGTCTCTACGATTCTCATTCCAGAGCTCTCTCTGTCTCACTCTGTAGGGGGCAGTCTCTATGGTTCTCATTCCAGAGTTCTCTCTGTCTCACGCTGTAGGGGGCAGTCTCTATGGTTTGCATTCCAGAGCTCTCTCTGTCTCACGCTGTAGGGGGCAGTCTCTATGGTTCACATTCCAGAGCTCTCTGTCTCACACTGTAGGGGGCAGTCTCTATGATTCTCATCCTAGAGCCTCCTCTGTCTCACACTGTAGGGTCAGTCTCTATGGTTCTCATCACAGGGCCCCCTCTGTCTCACACTGTAGGGTCAGTCTCTATAGTTCTCATCCTAGAGCCCTCTCTTTCTCACGCTGTAGGTGGCAGTCTCTATGGTTCTCATTCCAGAGCCCTATCTGTCTCACACTGTAGGGGGCAGTCTCTATGGTTCTCATACCAGAGCTCTCTCTGTCTCACACTGTAGGGGGCAGTCTCTATGGTTCTCATTCCAGAGCCCTATCTGTCTCACACTGTAGGGGGCAGTCTCTATGGTTCTCATACCAGAGCCCTATCTGTCTCACACTGTAGGGGGCAGTTTCTATGGTTCTCATACCAGAGCTCTCTCTGTCTCACACTGTAGAGGGCAGTCTCTATGGTTCTCATACCAGAGCTCTCTCTGTCTCACACTGTAGAGGGCAGTCTCTATGGTTCTCATTCCAGAGCTCTCTCTGTCTCACACTGTAGGGGGCAGTCTCTATGGTTCTCATCCCAGACCCTCCTCTGTTTCACGCTCTAGAGTCAGTCTCTATGGTTCTCATCCCAGACCCTCCTCTGTCTCACTCTGTAGGTGGCAGTCTCTATGGTTCTCATTCCAGAGCTCTCTCTGTCTCACACTGTAGGGGCAGTCTCTATGGTTCTCATACCAGAGCTCTCTCTGTCTCACGCTGTAGGGGCAGTCTCTACGATTCTCATTCCAGAGCCCTCTCTGTCTCACGCTGTAGGGGCAGTCTCTATGGTTCTCATTCCAGAGCTCTCTCTGTCTCACTCTGTAGGGGGCAGTCTCTACGATTCTCATTCCAGAGCTCTCTCTGTCTCACTCTGTAGGGGGCAGTCTCTATGGTTCTCATTCCAGAGTTCTCTCTGTCTCACGCTGTAGGGGGCAGTCTCTATGGTTTGCATTCCAGAGCTCTCTCTGTCTCACGCTGTAGGGGGCAGTCTCTATGGTTCACATTCCAGAGCTCTCTGTCTCACACTGTAGGGGGCAGTCTCTATGATTCTCATCCTAGAGCCTCCTCTGTCTCACACTGTAGGGTCAGTCTCTATGGTTCTCATCACAGGGCCCCCTCTGTCTCACACTGTAGGGTCAGTCTCTATAGTTCTCATCCTAGAGCCCTCTCTTTCTCACGCTGTAGGTGGCAGTCTCTATGGTTCTCATTCCAGAGCCCTATCTGTCTCACACTGTAGGGGGCAGTCTCTATGGTTCTCATACCAGAGCTCTCTCTGTCTCACACTGTAGGGGGCAGTCTCTATGGTTCTCATTCCAGAGCCCTATCTGTCTCACACTGTAGGGGGCAGTCTCTATGGTTCTCATACCAGAGCCCTATCTGTCTCACACTGTAGGGGGCAGTTTCTATGGTTCTCATACCAGAGCTCTCTCTGTCTCACACTGTAGAGGGCAGTCTCTATGGTTCTCATACCAGAGCTCTCTCTGTCTCACACTGTAGAGGGCAGTCTCTATGGTTCTCATTCCAGAGCTCTCTCTGTCTCACACTGTAGGGGGCAGTCTCTATGGTTCTCATCCCAGACCCTCCTCTGTTTCACGCTCTAGAGTCAGTCTCTATGGTTCTCATCCCAGACCCTCCTCTGTCTCACTCTGTAGGTGGCAGTCTCTATGGTTCTCATTCCAGAGCTCTCTCTGTCTCACACTGTAGGGGCAGTCTCTATGGTTCTCATACCAGAGCTCTCTCTGTCTCACGCTGTAGGGGCAGTCTCTACGATTCTCATTCCAGAGCCCTCTCTGTCTCACGCTGTAGGGGCAGTCTCTATGGTTCTCATTCCAGAGCTCTCTCTGTCTCACTCTGTAGGGGTCAGTCTCTACGATTCTCATTCCAGAGCCATCTCTGTCTCACTCTGTAGGGGGCAGTCTCTATGGTTCTCATTCCAGAGTTCTCTCTGTCTCACGCTGTAGGGGGCAGTCTCTATGGTTCGCATTCCAGAGCTCTCTCTGTCTCACGCTGTAGGGGGCAGTCTCTATGGTTCACATTCCAGAGCTCTCTCTGTCTCACACTGTAGGGGGCAGTCTCTATGATTCTCATCCTAGAGCCTCCTCTGTCTCACACTGTAGGGTCAGTCTCTATGGTTCTCATCACAGGGCCCCCTCTGTCTCACGCTGTAGGGGCAGTCTCTATGGTTCACATTCCAGAGTTCTCTCTGTCTCACACTGTAGGTGTCAGTGTCTCTGGTTCTTATCCCAGAGCTCTCTCTGTCTCACTCTGTAGGGGGCAGTCTATATGGTTCTCATACCAGAGCTCTCTCTGTCTCCCGCTGTAGGGGGCAGTCTCTATGATTCTCATCCCAGAGCCCTCTCTGTCTCACGCTGTAGGGGGCAGTCTCTACGATTCTCATTCCAGAGCTCTCTCTGTCTCACGCTGTAGGGGGCAGTCTCTATGATTCTCATCCCAGAGCCCTCTCTGTCTCACGCTGTAGGGGCAGTCTCTATGGTTCTCATTCCAGAGCTCTCCCTGTCTCACTCTGTAGGGGGCAGTCTCTATGATCCTCATCTTAGAGCCCTCTCTGTCTCACACTGTAGGGGGCAGTCTCTACGATTCTCATTCCAGAGCTCTCTCTGTCTCACTCTGTAGGGGGCAGTCTCTACGGTTCTCATTCCAGAGTTCTCTCTGTTTCACTCTGTAGGGGGCAGTCTCTATGGTTCTCATTCCAGAGTTCTCTCTGTCTCACACTGTGGGGGGCAGTCTCTATGGTTCTCATTCCAGAGTTCTCTCTGTCTCACTCTGTAGGGGGCAGTCTCTATGGTTCTCATTCCAGAGTTCTCTCTGTCTCACACTGTAGAGGGCAGTCTCTATGGTTCTCATACCAGAGCTCTCTCTGTCTCACACGGTAGGGGGGCAGTCTCTATGGTTCGCATTCCAGAGCTCTCTCTGTCTCACACTGTAGGTGTCAGTGTCTCTGGTTCTTATCCCAGAGCTCTCTCTGTCTCACTCTGTAGGGGGCAGTCTATATGGTTCTCATACCAGAGCTCTCTCTGTCTCCCGCTGTAGGGGGCAGTCTCTATGATTCTCATCCCAGAGCCCTCTCTGTCTCACGCTGTAGGGGGCAGTCTCTACGATTCTCATTCCAGAGCTCTCTCTGTCTCACGCTGTAGGGGGCAGTCTCTATGGTTCTCATCACAGGGCCCCCTCTGTCTCACGCTGTAGGGGCAGTCTCTATGGTTCACATTCCAGAGTTCTCTCTGTCTCACACTGTGGGGGGCAGTCTCTATGGTTCGCATTCCAGAGCTCTCTCTGTCTCACACTGTAGGTGTCAGTGTCTCTGGTTCTTATCCCAGAGCTCTCTCTGTCTCACTCTGTAGGGGGCAGTCTATATGGTTCTCATACCAGAGCTCTCTCTGTCTCCCGCTGTAGGGGGCAGTCTCTATGATTCTCATCCCAGAGCCCTCTCTGTCTCACGCTGTAGGGGGCAGTCTCTACGATTCTCATTCCAGAGCTCTCTCTGTCTCACGCTGTAGGGGGCAGTCTCTATGATTCTCATCCCAGAGCCCTCTCTGTCTCACGCTGTAGGGGCAGTCTCTATGGTTCTCATTCCAGAGCTCTCCCTGTCTCACTCTGTAGGGGGCAGTCTCTATGATCCTCATCTTAGAGCCCTCTCTGTCTCACACTGTAGGGGGCAGTCTCTACGATTCTCATTCCAGAGCTCTCTCTGTCTCACTCTGTAGGGGGCAGTCTCTACGGTTCTCATTCCAGAGTTCTCTCTGTTTCACTCTGTAGGGGGCAGTCTCTATGGTTCTCATTCCAGAGTTCTCTCTGTCTCACACTGTGGGGGGCAGTCTCTATGGTTCTCATTCCAGAGTTCTCTCTGTCTCACTCTGTAGGGGGCAGTCTCTATGGTTCTCATTCCAGAGTTCTCTCTGTCTCACTCTGTAGGGGGCAGTCTCTATGGTTCTCATTCCAGAGTTCTCTCTGTCTCACTCTGTAGGGGGCAGTCTCTATGGTTCTCATTCCAGAGTTCTCTCTGTCTCACACTGTGGGGGGCAGTCTCTATGGTTCTCATTCCAGAGTTCTCTCTGTCTCACACTGTAGGGGGCAGTCTCTACGATTCTCATTCCAGAGCTCTCTCTGTCTCACACTGTAGGGGGCAGTATCTATGGTTCTCATTCCAGAGCCCTCTCTGTCTCACACTGTGTGGGGCAGTCTCTATGGTTCTCATTCCAGAGCTCTCGCTGTCTCACGCTGTAGGGGGCAGTCTCTATGGTTCTCATTCCAGAGCCCTCTCTGTCTCACGCTTTAGGTGTCAGTCTCTATGGTTCTCATTCCAGAGCTCTCTCTGTCTCACACTGTAGGGGGCAGTCTTTATGGTTCTCATTCCAGAGCTCTCTCTGTCTCACACTGTAGGGAGCAGTCTCTATGGTTCTCATTCCAGAGCTCTCTCTGTCTCACGCTGTAGGGGGCAGTCTCTATGATTCTCATTCTAGAGCTCTCTCTGTCTCACTCTGTAGGGGGCAGTCTCTATGGTTCTTATCCCAGAGCTCTCTCTGTCTCACTCTGTAGGGGGCAGTCACTATGGTTCTTATACCAGAGCTCTCTCTGTCTCACGCTGTAGGGGGCAGTCTCTATGATTCTCATTCTAGAGCTCTCTCTGTCTCACTCTGTAGGGGGCAGTCTCTATGGTTCTCATTCCAGAGCTCTCTCTGTCTCACACTGTAGTGGGCAGTCTCTATGGTTCTCATACCAGAGCTCTCTCTGTCTCACACTGTAGTGGGCAGTCTCTATGGTTCTCATACCAAAGCTCTCTCTGTCTCACACCGTAGGGGGCAGTCTCTATGGTTCTCATTCCAGAGCTCTCTCTGTCTCACACTGTAGTGGGCAGTCTCTATGGTTCTCATACCAGAGCTCTCTCTGTCTCACACTGTAGTGGGCAGTCTCTATGGTTCTCATACCAGAGCTCTCTCTGTCTCACTCTGTAGGGGGCAGTCTCTACGATTCTCATTCCAGAGCTCTCTCTGTCTCACTCTGTAGGGGGCAGTCTCTATGGTTCTCATTCCAGAGCTCTCTCTGTCTCACTCTGTAGGGGGCAGTCTCTATGGTTCTCATTCCAGAGCCCTCTCTGTCTCACACTGTAGGGGCAGTCTATATGGTTCTCATTCCAGAGCTCTCTCTGTCTCACGCTGTAGGGGGCAGTCTCTATGGTTCTCATTCCAGAGCTCTCTCTGTCTCACGCTGTAGGGGGCAGTCTCTATGGTTCTCATTCCAGAGCCCTCTCTGTCTCACACTGTAGGGGCAGTCTATATGGTTCTCATTCCAGAGCTCTCTCTGTCTCACGCTGTAGGGGGCAGTCTCTATGGTTCTCATTCCAGAGCCCTCTCTGTCTCACACTGTAGGGGTCAGTCTCTACGATTCTCATTCCAGAGCTCTCTCTGTCTCACGCTGTAGGGGGCAGTCTCTATGGTTCTCATTCCAGAGCTCTCTCTGTCTCACTCTGTAGGGGGCAGTCTCTATGGTTCTCATTCCAGAGTTCTCTCTGTCTCACGCTGTAGGGGGCAGTCTCTATGGTTCACATTCCAGAGCTCTCTCTGTCTCACACTGTAGGGGGCAGTCTCTATGGTTCTCATACCAGAGCTCTCTCTGTCTCACGCTGTAGGGGGCAGTCTCTATTGTTCTCATCCCAGACCCTCCTCTGTTTCACGCTCTAGAGTCAGTCTCTATGGTTCTCATCCCAGACCCTCCTCTGTCTCACTCTGTAGGTGGCAGTCTCTATGGTTCTCATTCCAGAGCTCTCTCTGTCTCACACTGTAGGTGTCAGTGTCTCTGGTTCTTATCCCAGAGCTCTCTCTGTCTCACTCTGTAGGGGGCAGTCTCTATGGTTCTCATCCCAGAGCTCTCTCTGTCTCACGCTGTAGGGGGCAGTCTCTATGGTTCTCATACCAGAGCTCTCTCTGTCTCACGCTGTAGGGGCAGTCTCTATGGTTCTCATTCCAGAGCTCTCTCTGTCTCACTCTGTAGGGGGCAGTCTCTATGATTCTCATCCCAGAGCTCTCTCTGTCTCACACTGTAGGGGCAGTCTATATGGTTCTCATTCCAGAGCTCTCTCTGTCTCACGCTGTAGGGGGCAGTCTCTATGGTTCACATTCCAGAGCTCTCTCTGTCTCACACTGTAGGGGGCAGTCTCTATTGTTCTCATCCCAGACCCTCCTCTGTTTCACGCTCTAGAGTCAGTCTCTATGGTTCTCATCCCAGACCCTCCTCTGTCTCACTCTGTAGGTGGCAGTCTCTATGGTTCTCATTCCAGAGCTCTCTCTGTCTCACACTGTAGGTGTCAGTGTCTCTGGTTCTTATCCCAGAGCTCTCTCTGTCTCACTCTGTAGGGGGCAGTCTCTATGGTTCTCATCCCAGAGCTCTCTCTGTCTCACGCTGTAGGGGGCAGTCTCTATGGTTCTCATACCAGAGCTCTCTCTGTCTCACGCTGTAGGGGCAGTCTCTATGGTTCTCATTCCAGAGCTCTCTCTGTCTCACTCTGTAGGGGGCAGTCTCTACGATTCTCATTCCAGAGCTCTCTCTGTCTCACTCTGTAGGGGGCAGTCTCTATGGTTCTCATTCCAGAGCTCTCTCTGTCTCACTCGGTAGGGGGCAGTCTCAATGGTTCTCATTCCAGAGTTCTCTCTGTCTCACGCTGTAGGGGGCAGTCTCTATGGTTCACATTCCAGAGCTCTCTCTGTCTCACACTGTTGGGGCAGTCTCTATGATTCTCATCCCAGAGCCCTCTCTGTCTCACGCTGTAGGGGCAGTCTATATAGTTCTCATTCCAGAGCTCTCTCTGTCTCACGCTGTAGGGGGCAGTCTCTATGGTTCTCATTCCAGAGTTCTCTCTGTCTCACGCTGTAGGGGGCAGTCTCTATGGTTCGCATTCCAGAGCCCTATCTGTCTCACACTGTGGGGGGCAGTCTCTATGGTTCTCATTCCAGAGCTCTCCCTGTCTCACTCTGTAGGGGGCAGTCTCTATGATCCTCATCTTAGAGCCCTCTCTGTCTCACACTGTAGGGGGCAGTCTCTACGATTCTCATTCCAGAGCTCTCTTTGTCTCACGCTGTAGGGGCAGTCTCTATGGTTCTCATTCCAGAGCTCTCTCTGTCTCACTCTGTAGGGGTCAGTCTCTACGATTCTCATTCCAGAGCTCTCTCTGTCTCACACTGTAGGGGGCAGTCTCTATGGTTCTCATTCCAGAGCTCTCTCTGTCTTACGCTGTAGGGGGTAGTCTCTATGGTTCTCATTCCAGAGCTCTCTCTGTCTCACGCTGTAGGGGGCAGTCTCGATGGTTCTCATTCCAGAGCTCTCTCTGTCTCACGCTGTAGGGGGCAGTCTCTATGGTTCTCATTCCAGAGCCCTATCTGCAGGGCCGACTGAGAACGAAAACCGGCCCTGGCAAAGTGCTCGGCCGGCCCCCTGGGGGTGCGACCGAGCTCTTTGCCGGGGCCGGTTTTCGGCCGTTTTTGTTACAGGACCGATTTTGCAGCTGTGCTGCAAAAACGGCCTGTAACAAAAACGGCCCCCAGGGCCCCAAAACGGCCCCCACCCTTGCGGCGCACCGGGGGATTGCCCGGTGCCCGCAACGGCCAGTCCGGACCTGCCTATCTGTCTCACACTGTAGGGGGCAGTCTCTATGGTTCTCATTCCAGAACTCTCTCTGTCTCACACTGTAGGGGGCAGTCTCTATGGTTCTCATTCCAGAGCTCTCTCTGTCTCACACTGTAGGGGGCAGTCTCTATGGTTCACATTCCAGAGCTCTCTCTGTCTCACACTGTAGTCGGCAGTCTCTATGGTTCTCATCCTAGAGCCCTCTCTGTCTCACGCTGTAGGGGCAGTCTATATGGTTCTCATTCCAGAGCTCTCTCTGTCTCACGCTGTAGGGGGCAGTCTCTATGGTTCACATTCCAGAGCTCTCTCTGTCTCACACTGTAGTGGGCAGTCTCTATGGTTCTCATTCCAGAGCTCTCTCTGTCTCACGCTGTAGTGGGAAGTCTCTATGGTTCTCATTCCAGAGCTCTCTCTGTCTCACGCTGTAGGGGCAGTCTCTATGGTTCTCATTCCAGAGCCCTCTCTGTCTCACACTGTAGGGGCAGTCTCTATGGTTCTCATCCCAGAGCCCTCTCTGTCTCACACTGTAGGGGCAGTCTCTATGGTTCTCATTCCAGAGCCCTATCTGTCTCACGCTGTAGGGGGCAGTCTCTATGGTTCGCATTCCAGAGCCCTCTCTGTCTCACACTGTAGGGGGCAGTCTCTATGGTTCACATTCCAGAGCTCTCTCTGTCTCACACTGTAGTGGGCAGTCTCTATGGTTCTCATTCCAGAGCCCTCTCCGTCTCACACTGTAGGGGCAGTCTATATGGTTCTCATTCCAGAGCTCTCTCTGTCTCACGCTGTAGTGGGCAGTCTCTATGGTTCTCATTCCAGAGCCCTCTCTGTCTCACACTGTAGGGGGCAGTCTCTATGGTTCTCATACCAGAGCTCTCTCTGTCTCACGCTGTAGGGGGCAGTCTCTATGGTTCTCATTCCAGAGCCCTCTCTGTCTCACACTGTAGGGGCAGTCTATATGGTTCTCATACCAGAGCTCTCTCTGTCTCACGCTGTAGGGGGCAGTCTCTATGGTTCTCATCCCAGAGCCCTCTCTTTCTCACACTGTAGGTGGCAGTCTCTATGATTCTTATTCCAGAGCCCTCTCTGTCTCACGCTGTAGGGGGCAGTCTCCATGGTTCTTATTCCAAAGCCCTCTCTGTCTCACGCTGTAGAGGGCAGTCTCTATAGTTCTCATCCTAGAGCCCTCTCTTTCTCACACTGTAGGGGGCAGTCTCTATGGTTCTCATTCCAGAGCCCTCTCTGTCTCACACTGTAGGGGCAGTCTCTATGGTTCTCATTCCAGAGCTCTCTCTGTCTCACGCTGTAGGGGGCAGTCTCTATGGTTCACATTCCAGAGCTCTCTCTGTCTCACACTGTAGTGGGCAGTCTCTATGGTTCTCATTCCAGAGCCCTCTCTGTCTCACACTGTAGGGGCAGTCTCTATGGTTCTCATTCCAGAGCCCTCTCTGTCTCACACTGTAGGTGGCAGTCTCGATGATTCTCATTCCAGAGCCCTATCTGTCTCACACTGTAGGGGGCAGTCTCTATGGTTCTCATACCAGAGCTCTCTCTGTCTCACGCTGTAGGGGGCAGTCTCTATGGTTCTCATTCCAGAGCCCTCTCTGTCTCACACTGTAGAAGCAGTCTATATGGTTCTCATACCAGAGCTCTCTCTGTCTCACGCTGTAGGGGGCAGTCTCTATGGTTCTCATCTCAGAGCCCTCTCTTTCTCACACTGTAGGTGGCAGTCTCTATGATTCTTATTCCAGAGCCCTCTCTGTCTCACGCTGTAGGGGGCAGTCTCCATGGTTCTTATTCCAGAGCCCTCTCTGTCTCACGCTGTAGAGGGCAGTCTCTATAGTTCTCATCCTAGAGCCCTCTCTTTCTCACACTGTAGGGGGCAGTCTCTATGGTTCTCATTCCAGAGCCCTCTCTGTCTCACACTGTAGGGGCAGTCTCTATGGTTCTCATTCCAGAGCTCTCTCTGTCTCACGCTGTAGGGGGCAGTCTCTATGGTTCACATTCCAGAGCTCTCTCTGTCTCACACTGTAGTGGGCAGTCTCTATGGTTCTCATTCCAGAGCCCTCTCTGTCTCACACTGTAGGGGCAGTCTCTATGGTTCTCATTCCAGAGCCCTATCTGTCTCACACTGTAGGGGGCAGTCTCTATGGTTCGCATTCCAGAGCTCTCTCTGTCTCACGCTGTAGGGGGTAGTCTTGATAGAGCAAGCTTCGCATCGCGACTTGCTCGAGTCATGAACATCGCCCGTGTGTAATCAATTAATAAAATGTGTATGTCTTACTAATCTTTTATTTTTATATTCCAACGAAGTAGAGGAAGCTTGCGTACGTGTATTTCTAATACAACTAATCCGTGTTCCTAAACATGGCCGCTGCTTGGTAAATGGCTTCTGCGCATGCGTCAGTCACACTCACGTGACCTGACGTAGTTATAAGTTTGGTGGGAAAGGGTGCGCATGCGTAATACACAGCTTTCGTGAATGTATGTTATGTTATGTTATGTTATGCACTTTTGTATTGCGCACAGCTGCCCCAGCTTATGGGCGTCCTGGCGCATGGCAGGCAATGTGCAACAGATTAGCAGAAACACAACACAAGTAAAAGAATTTATTTAAAAAGGAAAGTTTTCAGTGCTTTACGGAAGGCCAAAAGGTCATCCAAAAGCCGCAAGTCCGCTGGAAGGGAATTCCAGAGTTCAGCCGCCCTAACCCGGAAAGAGCGACCACCAGCCCGACACAGCCTGTATCGGGGAACCACAGCAAGCGCTTGACTTCCCGATCTCAGAGCACGGGAAGGAACATACCACGTGGAATAACGTGGTGATGCTCTTGTGAGTGTGTATATGTTGCTAACATTTAAACTGCATAGTATATTTTTATAGTGATAAGAATGAAGTACAAAATTATGACATGTAATGCATTCATTTATTTTTATGTATTAATTTGTTCTCGCTTACTTTTCATGTACTGCGGGGAATGGGGGCCCGAACCGGTTGGGAGCCATATTGAAGGTCCCTTCTGCGCATACTCGTGGTGCACTGAAAGGTGGCAACATTGGACAGTGGAACTCAGCCAGCTGGCAGCCACAGTCAAGATGCTCATGAGAAAGCCACCTCTGCCCTACGAGAATGGAGAAAGTTGCTCCTTATATGATACATTGTGTGTTGCGATATTGTTTGCTGTACAGCTTCCCATGGGAACCCCAATCTCGCTAGGCGGTACCCAGAGATGCAAAGTAGGCCTCCAAATAGTCTATTCTGATTGGTGTGTTACCCAAACCCTACCTTAGGACCAATCCAAATTGAGGGATTCTGACACTTTGCAACATTGGGGGGTGGTACACCGTCCCAAAACAGTATATCTACCCTGGGTTCACCTAGGGAAATTGTCCGACTTGTCTGAATAGCTGACCTGTCACTGACCCAACGCACTCAATAGGTGACTTGATACAGAGTACTGCGGAGCACTCTGTCCGAAATTGACCATAGACTAAGGTTTTACTAAACCTTAAAGTGCTGGCGGAGCACTTATGCTGGGAGTTCGCTGACCCAATCGGGGTCTTGATCGATAGCTGCAGAGAGGGTGGAGCGCAGGCGTTGCTTCCGAACTGCGGGTGCTGGTCCTGTCCTGAGGGTCCTGTCCTGAGGGTCCTGTCCTGATTCCTAATCTGAGGGTTTCCTGTCCTGTCCTGGGTGTCCATTCTGCACCTGCTGTCCATTGAGGGGTATCCTTCCTTGAGGGTTTCCTGTCCTTAACTGACCCGTGGCCAGGGTTTGGTTTCCACACCAGTCTAGGTAAATATCACTCTGAAAACTCTGAACCTTGCACCTTTCTGAATTTCTGTCTTTTGCTTCAATAAAGACATACCTTTGCATATGTTAATTTTCCATGCTTTCCCGCAACCATTGAAACATAAAGTCATTTGCATTTATTTCATAACGTGTTCCTATGTTACCCTACCTGTTAGAAATTATATTTTGCATTGCAGTTTGTCATTTCCTGATATGGTCTAGAACCTCCTTACTTAAACTGTCTAAAGAACTTTTGCCTTAAAGCATAGCGTGTCTCTCTTCATAGACTCTCCTATAGATATAAATGTCCCGAACTCCTGTCTCATTTTTCTCTGAGATAATTCTAGAATACTAGTCCTAATCGAAGCCTATCCCATCTTTAGTGATTCATTTTAAACGTTCTAATTCCTGATCCTCCATTTTAAGTGTGTCCTGGTTCCATTAGTTTATAAATGGTTGCACTGACTTATTTGCTATTCAGCTATGTACTTTCTGTTATTCTGATTATCGATTGCTTAATTACTGTGAATTTGATACTCTCTGAATTTTACTAAATTAGATAAAGACTTTAAAACTTCCAGTTGTCCGTGGTCATTTTACAAAGATTATTGAATGTTATTTGTTGGGTTTGTATTTTGCTGCCTTTCCTTTTACGATACAGAAAAGGGGGTGGTGATGAACAGAGTGTCTGAATTAAGCAGACCACTCTTACCCAGTCCAAAGATCAGGGCTTGATCCATCACCGTTATTTATCTCACTGCCCCATCCCAGCTCAGAACCTGGCTATATGCAAATTAGTCTGTCCCTGGCCCAGTGCATCATGGGAACAGGGCAGACCAAACTACCAAGCCAATTCTTCACCAGAAAGGAGACAAGCTACCGGGGACCGGTTTCTGGCATTTCAGCCTCTTCGGCCCGGCTTGCTTGAATCCTGATGGAGCAGTGAGAAAGGGACTCATGTCTGAGTATACCCTGCCACACCTATAGTGGCCAAAATCGATACAGAAAAGGGGGTGGTGATGAACAGAGTGTCTGAATTAAGCAGACCACTCTTACCCAGTCCAAAGATCAGGGCTTGATCCATCACCGTTATTTATCTCACTGCCCCATCCCAGCTCAGAACCTGGCTATATGCAAATTAGTCTGTCCCTGGCCCAGTGCATCATGGGAACAGGGCAGACCAAACTACCAAGCCAATTCTTCACCAGAAAGGAGACAAGCTACCGGGGACCGGTTTCTGGCATTTCAGCCTCTTCGGCCCGGCTTGCTTGAATCCTGATGGAGCAGTGAGAAAGGGACTCATGTCTGAGTATACCCTGCCACACCTATAGTGGCCAAAATCGATACAGAAAAGGGGGTGGTGATGAACAGAGTGTCTGAATTAAGCAGACCACTCTTACCCAGTCCAAAGATCAGGGCTTGATCCATCACCGTTATTTATCTCACTGCCCCATCCCAGCTCAGAACCTGGCTATATGCAAATTAGTCTGTCCCTGGCCCAGTGCATCATGGGAACAGGGCAGACCAAACTACCAAGCCAATTCTTCACCAGAAAGGAGACAAGCTACCGGGGACCGGTTTCTGGCATTTCAGCCTCTTCGGCCCGGCTTGCTTGAATCCTGATGGAGCAGTGAGAAAGGGACTCATGTCTGAGTATACCCTGCCACACCTATAGTGGCCAAAATCGATACAGAAAAGGGGGTGGTGATGAACAGAGTGTCTGAATTAAGCAGACCACTCTTACCCAGTCCAAAGATCAGGGCTTGATCCATCACCGTTATTTATCTCACTGCCCCATCCCAGCTCAGAACCTGGCTATATGCAAATTAGTCTGTCCCTGGCCCAGTGCATCATGGGAACAGGGCAGACCAAACTACCAAGCCAATTCTTCACCAGAAAGGAGACAAGCTACCGGGGACCGGTTTCTGGCATTTCAGCCTCTTCGGCCCGGCTTGCTTGAATCCTGATGGAGCAGTGAGAAAGGGACTCATGTCTGAGTATACCCTGCCACACCTATAGTGGCCAAAATCGATACAGAAAAGGGGGTGGTGATGAACAGAGTGTCTGAATTAAGCAGACCACTCTTACCCAGTCCAAAGATCAGGGCTTGATCCATCACCGTTATTTATCTCACTGCCCCATCCCAGCTCAGAACCTGGCTATATGCAAATTAGTCTGTCCCTGGCCCAGTGCATCATGGGAACAGGGCAGACCAAACTACCAAGCCAATTCTTCACCAGAAAGGAGACAAGCTACCGGGGACCGGTTTCTGGCATTTCAGCCTCTTCGGCCCGGCTTGCTTGAATCCTGATGGAGCAGTGAGAAAGGGACTCATGTCTGAGTATACCCTGCCACACCTATAGTGGCCAAAATCGATACAGAAAAGGGGGTGGTGATGAACAGAGTGTCTGAATTAAGCAGACCACTCTTACCCAGTCCAAAGATCAGGGCTTGATCCATCACCGTTATTTATCTCACTGCCCCATCCCAGCTCAGAACCTGGCTATATGCAAATTAGTCTGTCCCTGGCCCAGTGCATCATGGGAACAGGGCAGACCAAACTACCAAGCCAATTCTTCACCAGAAAGGAGACAAGCTACCGGGGACCGGTTTCTGGCATTTCAGCCTCTTCGGCC
This sequence comes from Lissotriton helveticus, assembly GCF_964261635.1. Classification (NCBI taxonomy): domain Eukaryota; kingdom Metazoa; phylum Chordata; class Amphibia; order Caudata; family Salamandridae; genus Lissotriton; species Lissotriton helveticus. The sequence continues at coordinate 80,047,820 of NC_136068.1, read as the reverse complement.
CGGCTTGCTTGAATCCTGATGGAGCAGTGAGAAAGGGACTCATGTCTGAGTATACCCTGCCACACCTATAGTGGCCAAAATCGATACAGAAAAGGGGGTGGTGATGAACAGAGTGTCTGAATTAAGCAGACCACTCTTACCCAGTCCAAAGATCAGGGCTTGATCCATCACCGTTATTTATCTCACTGCCCCATCCCAGCTCAGAACCTGGCTATATGCAAATTAGTCTGTCCCTGGCCCAGTGCATCATGGGAACAGGGCAGACCAAACTACCAAGCCAATTCTTCACCAGAAAGGAGACAAGCTACCGGGGACCGGTTTCTGGCATTTCAGCCTCTTCGGCCCGGCTTGCTTGAATCCTGATGGAGCAGTGAGAAAGGGACTCATGTCTGAGTATACCCTGCCACACCTATAGTGGCCAAAATCGATACAGAAAAGGGGGTGGTGATGAACAGAGTGTCTGAATTAAGCAGACCACTCTTACCCAGTCCAAAGATCAGGGCTTGATCCATCACCGTTATTTATCTCACTGCCCCATCCCAGCTCAGAACCTGGCTATATGCAAATTAGTCTGTCCCTGGCCCAGTGCATCATGGGAACAGGGCAGACCAAACTACCAAGCCAATTCTTCACCAGAAAGGAGACAAGCTACCGGGGACCGGTTTCTGGCATTTCAGCCTCTTCGGCCCGGCTTGCTTGAATCCTGATGGAGCAGTGAGAAAGGGACTCATGTCTGAGTATACCCTGCCACACCTATAGTGGCCAAAATCGATACAGAAAAGGGGGTGGTGATGAACAGAGTGTCTGAATTAAGCAGACCACTCTTACCCAGTCCAAAGATCAGGGCTTGATCCATCACCGTTATTTATCTCACTGCCCCATCCCAGCTCAGAACCTGGCTATATGCAAATTAGTCTGTCCCTGGCCCAGTGCATCATGGGAACAGGGCAGACCAAACTACCAAGCCAATTCTTCACCAGAAAGGAGACAAGCTACCGGGGACCGGTTTCTGGCATTTCAGCCTCTTCGGCCCGGCTTGCTTGAATCCTGATGGAGCAGTGAGAAAGGGACTCATGTCTGAGTATACCCTGCCACACCTATAGTGGCCAAAATCGATACAGAAAAGGGGGTGGTGATGAACAGAGTGTCTGAATTAAGCAGACCACTCTTACCCAGTCCAAAGATCAGGGCTTGATCCATCACCGTTATTTATCTCACTGCCCCATCCCAGCTCAGAACCTGGCTATATGCAAATTAGTCTGTCCCTGGCCCAGTGCATCATGGGAACAGGGCAGACCAAACTACCAAGCCAATTCTTCACCAGAAAGGAGACAAGCTACCGGGGACCGGTTTCTGGCATTTCAGCCTCTTCGGCCCGGCTTGCTTGAATCCTGATGGAGCAGTGAGAAAGGGACTCATGTCTGAGTATACCCTGCCACACCTATAGTGGCCAAAATCGATACAGAAAAGGGGGTGGTGATGAACAGAGTGTCTGAATTAAGCAGACCACTCTTACCCAGTCCAAAGATCAGGGCTTGATCCATCACCGTTATTTATCTCACTGCCCCATCCCAGCTCAGAACCTGGCTATATGCAAATTAGTCTGTCCCTGGCCCAGTGCATCATGGGAACAGGGCAGACCAAACTACCAAGCCAATTCTTCACCAGAAAGGAGACAAGCTACCGGGGACCGGTTTCTGGCATTTCAGCCTCTTCGGCCCGGCTTGCTTGAATCCTGATGGAGCAGTGAGAAAGGGACTCATGTCTGAGTATACCCTGCCACACCTATAGTGGCCAAAATCGATACAGAAAAGGGGGTGGTGATGAACAGAGTGTCTGAATTAAGCAGACCACTCTTACCCAGTCCAAAGATCAGGGCTTGATCCATCACCGTTATTTATCTCACTGCCCCATCCCAGCTCAGAACCTGGCTATATGCAAATTAGTCTGTCCCTGGCCCAGTGCATCATGGGAACAGGGCAGACCAAACTACCAAGCCAATTCTTCACCAGAAAGGAGACAAGCTACCGGGGACCGGTTTCTGGCATTTCAGCCTCTTCGGCCCGGCTTGCTTGAATCCTGATGGAGCAGTGAGAAAGGGACTCATGTCTGAGTATACCCTGCCACACCTATAGTGGCCAAAATCGATACAGAAAAGGGGGTGGTGATGAACAGAGTGTCTGAATTAAGCAGACCACTCTTACCCAGTCCAAAGATCAGGGCTTGATCCATCACCGTTATTTATCTCACTGCCCCATCCCAGCTCAGAACCTGGCTATATGCAAATTAGTCTGTCCCTGGCCCAGTGCATCATGGGAACAGGGTAGACCAAACTACCAAGCCAATTCTTCACCAGAAAGGAGACAAGCTACCGGGGACCGGTTTCTGGCATTTCAGCCTCTTCGGCCCGGCTTGCTTGAATCCTGATGGAGCAGTGAGAAAGGGACTCATGTCTGAGTATACCCTGCCACACCTATAGTGGCCAAAATCGATACAGAAAAGGGGGTGGTGATGAACAGAGTGTCTGAATTAAGCAGACCACTCTTACCCAGTCCAAAGATCAGGGCTTGATCCATCACCGTTATTTATCTCACTGCCCCATCCCAGCTCAGAACCTGGCTATATGCAAATTAGTCTGTCCCTGGCCCAGTGCATCATGGGAACAGGGCAGACCAAACTACCAAGCCAATTCTTCACCAGAAAGGAGACAAGCTACCGGGGACCGGTTTCTGGCATTTCAGCCTCTTCGGCCCGGCTTGCTTGAATCCTGATGGAGCAGTGAGAAAGGGACTCATGTCTGAGTATACCCTGCCACACCTATAGTGGCCAAAATCGATACAGAAAAGGGGGTGGTGATGAACAGAGTGTCTGAATTAAGCAGACCACTCTTACCCAGTCCAAAGATCAGGGCTTGATCCATCACCGTTATTTATCTCACTGCCCCATCCCAGCTCAGAACCTGGCTATATGCAAATTAGTCTGTCCCTGGCCCAGTGCATCATGGGAACAGGGCAGACCAAACTACCAAGCCAATTCTTCACCAGAAAGGAGACAAGCTACCGGGGACCGGTTTCTGGCATTTCAGCCTCTTCGGCCCGGCTTGCTTGAATCCTGATGGAGCAGTGAGAAAGGGACTCATGTCTGAGTATACCCTGCCACACCTATAGTGGCCAAAATCGATACAGAAAAGGGGGTGGTGATGAACAGAGTGTCTGAATTAAGCAGACCACTCTTACCCAGTCCAAAGATCAGGGCTTGATCCATCACCGTTATTTATCTCACTGCCCCATCCCAGCTCAGAACCTGGCTATATGCAAATTAGTCTGTCCCTGGCCCAGTGCATCATGGGAACAGGGCAGACCAAACTACCAAGCCAATTCTTCACCAGAAAGGAGACAAGCTACCGGGGACCGGTTTCTGGCATTTCAGCCTCTTCGGCCCGGCTTGCTTGAATCCTGATGGAGCAGTGAGAAAGGGACTCATGTCTGAGTATACCCTGCCACACCTATAGTGGCCAAAATCGATACAGAAAAGGGGGTGGTGATGAACAGAGTGTCTGAATTAAGCAGACCACTCTTACCCAGTCCAAAGATCAGGGCTTGATCCATCACCGTTATTTATCTCACTGCCCCATCCCAGCTCAGAACCTGGCTATATGCAAATTAGTCTGTCCCTGGCCCAGTGCATCATGGGAACAGGGCAGACCAAACTACCAAGCCAATTCTTCACCAGAAAGGAGACAAGCTACCGGGGACCGGTTTCTGGCATTTCAGCCTCTTCGGCCCGGCTTGCTTGAATCCTGATGGAGCAGTGAGAAAGGGACTCATGTCTGAGTATACCCTGCCACACCTATAGTGGCCAAAATCGATACAGAAAAGGGGGTGGTGATGAACAGAGTGTCTGAATTAAGCAGACCACTCTTACCCAGTCCAAAGATCAGGGCTTGATCCATCACCGTTATTTATCTCACTGCCCCATCCCAGCTCAGAACCTGGCTATATGCAAATTAGTCTGTCCCTGGCCCAGTGCATCATGGGAACAGGGCAGACCAAACTACCAAGCCAATTCTTCACCAGAAAGGAGACAAGCTACCGGGGACCGGTTTCTGGCATTTCAGCCTCTTCGGCCCGGCTTGCTTGAATCCTGATGGAGCAGTGAGAAAGGGACTCATGTCTGAGTATACCCTGCCACACCTATAGTGGCCAAAATCGATACAGAAAAGGGGGTGGTGATGAACAGAGTGTCTGAATTAAGCAGACCACTCTTACCCAGTCCAAAGATCAGGGCTTGATCCATCACCGTTATTTATCTCACTGCCCCATCCCAGCTCAGAACCTGGCTATATGCAAATTAGTCTGTCCCTGGCCCAGTGCATCATGGGAACAGGGCAGACCAAACTACCAAGCCAATTCTTCACCAGAAAGGAGACAAGCTACCGGGGACCGGTTTCTGGCATTTCAGCCTCTTCGGCCCGGCTTGCTTGAATCCTGATGGAGCAGTGAGAAAGGGACTCATGTCTGAGTATACCCTGCCACACCTATAGTGGCCAAAATCGATACAGAAAAGGGGGTGGTGATGAACAGAGTGTCTGAATTAAGCAGACCACTCTTACCCAGTCCAAAGATCAGGGCTTGATCCATCACCGTTATTTATCTCACTGCCCCATCCCAGCTCAGAACCTGGCTATATGCAAATTAGTCTGTCCCTGGCCCAGTGCATCATGGGAACAGGGCAGACCAAACTACCAAGCCAATTCTTCACCAGAAAGGAGACAAGCTACCGGGGACCGGTTTCTGGCATTTCAGCCTCTTCGGCCCGGCTTGCTTGAATCCTGATGGAGCAGTGAGAAAGGGACTCATGTCTGAGTATACCCTGCCACACCTATAGTGGCCAAAATCGATACAGAAAAGGGGGTGGTGATGAACAGAGTGTCTGAATTAAGCAGACCACTCTTACCCAGTCCAAAGATCAGGGCTTGATCCATCACCGTTATTTATCTCACTGCCCCATCCCAGCTCAGAACCTGGCTATATGCAAATTAGTCTGTCCCTGGCCCAGTGCATCATGGGAACAGGGCAGACCAAACTACCAAGCCAATTCTTCACCAGAAAGGAGACAAGCTACCGGGGACCGGTTTCTGGCATTTCAGCCTCTTCGGCCCGGCTTGCTTGAATCCTGATGGAGCAGTGAGAAAGGGACTCATGTCTGAGTATACCCTGCCACACCTATAGTGGCCAAAATCGATACAGAAAAGGGGGTGGTGATGAACAGAGTGTCTGAATTAAGCAGACCACTCTTACCCAGTCCAAAGATCAGGGCTTGATCCATCACCGTTATTTATCTCACTGCCCCATCCCAGCTCAGAACCTGGCTATATGCAAATTAGTCTGTCCCTGGCCCAGTGCATCATGGGAACAGGGCAGACCAAACTACCAAGCCAATTCTTCACCAGAAAGGAGACAAGCTACCGGGGACCGGTTTCTGGCATTTCAGCCTCTTCGGCCCGGCTTGCTTGAATCCTGATGGAGCAGTGAGAAAGGGACTCATGTCTGAGTATACCCTGCCACACCTATAGTGGCCAAAATCGATACAGAAAAGGGGGTGGTGATGAACAGAGTGTCTGAATTAAGCAGACCACTCTTACCCAGTCCAAAGATCAGGGCTTGATCCATCACCGTTATTTATCTCACTGCCCCATCCCAGCTCAGAACCTGGCTATATGCAAATTAGTCTGTCCCTGGCCCAGTGCATCATGGGAACAGGGCAGACCAAACTACCAAGCCAATTCTTTACCAGAAAGGAGACAAGCTACCGGGGACCGGTTTCTGGCATTTCAGCCTCTTCGGCCCGGCTTGCTTGAATCCTGATGGAGCAGTGAGAAAGGGACTCATGTCTGAGTATACCCTGCCACACCTATAGTGGCCAAAATCGATACAGAAAAGGGGGTGGTGATGAACAGAGTGTCTGAATTAAGCAGACCACTCTTACCCAGTCCAAAGATCAGGGCTTGATCCATCACCGTTATTTATCTCACTGCCCCATCCCAGCTCAGAACCTGGCTATATGCAAATTAGTCTGTCCCTGGCCCAGTGCATCATGGGAACAGGGCAGACCAAACTACCAAACCAAGCCGGAAGTGGCGAAATTATTGGTCGGGTGACCCGCGCGCTCTATCAGTATTTTCTGGTAGCAGAGTTATGGTTAGGGAATAGTTAAAGGTTAGGTAGGACTAGTTAGGCTAAGTCGAGTCGGTAGCTTCTAGTATATTGATGCTGCTACAAGAGCGGCCATTTCGGGGGACTTGATCACTCTCTTGAGAATGCGTTGCTTTTGAAAAATATGAATTGTTTGAAGATTTTTATTCTTGTTCTTATATTGTTATATGTATTAATCCATGCGTATGTAAAACGTTTTGTTAAGTGTTGTCGGAACTCCCCGGGGAATTAAATGGCAAAGTGGTGAATAGAATCCATTTGCCTTGAGGTCGCAGGCTCAAGGAAAGTTAGGTGCAGGTTAGGCAGAACCGGAAGCACTAACTAGGGCTTTTTCTGAATACATGAGTGAATAAATGTTAGTAACGAGGTTCATTGGCAAAATTCCAATAGTGGCGTAACCGAGTAAGGGTCACATCGGAAGAGTAGCAGGTTCATCGGAGCTTGGGTGAAAGCAAAGGGGTCCGCTGGGAAACCTTAGACTCGGATATATCCCGGAAAGAGTGGATGGGTCTAGGGAAGTAACAGGTTCACTGATGCTAGAGTGAAGGGTAGGCGGAAGAGATCTACCCGTAGTGTGTGAAAAGTAAATGGAAGTAGTTTACTTGCAGTAAAACAACTCTTTCCTGTCTAGACACTTGAGCACTGTGGCGAATGTGTATTCGTCGTAAAATAACCAAGCACTAGCACTTTAAAAAGAAAGAAAGTTTCCGTTACCTTGTGAAGGGAGGGAGTCAGTCGCGAAGCGTCTCTGACGTCACTCTGTGCCGCGCTGGGATTGGTAGAAACAGCGGGCGGGGGCGGGTAGCGGGGCTGGAATTGTGAAGGAGGGGTGAGCGCCGAAGCGTGAGAACTGTCTCGCGAAAAGGCCGCGCACCCATTGGCCAAAAATATTTGAACTCGTGCACCCCATTGGTCGCACGGAATTGCAAGACGCATTCTGATTGGAGGTAATTTTGTAAACAAAGTTAAGCGTAGAAATCGTATGTGGCACTCATATACTCCAGAGACTAGACCCGATCCAAGAAACCTAGGGTTTGAAAGGGATCAGTGGAAGGCTAATAGATACGGCATTATGTACGGAAATAAGCGAAAAATGTCCCTTGTAAATAAGGTAAAGAATTACTTCAAAAAGGACAAGCCGATTCAAACTAGAGAGGGCATTGTTATTCCACCACCAAATACTCCTGCCTCTTTCATGATGTTCGACAGAGGGTACAATACATGTGTGTGGTTAGAAAATTGGGCGAAATACACACAAGATGACGGAATAATGGCCTTTCCGTTAGAAGGTACCTTTAATGGTAGGATCCTATTCAACTTAAGAACCCGAATGAATGAATTACATCCCAGACCGAGACTAACGCAGTATGAGGCATTAGAGGAATGGGAGATTGAGGCTTTCCGAAGGGAAAAGCCCCGAATGGATAAAGGGCTGACAAAGTATTACCCAAAACTGAAACAAGAAACCAGAGACAAAAAGATGAAACAATGGAGACAGAGTATGATTGTTGAGGGACTGTTTCCCATGATGCCAGCAGAAGATCCTCCTGGGGGGGGAAAAGAACAGAAAAGACCAAACATTGAGGGCCCCTGGGAGAATCAGATGACGAATTGTTAGATGACATATGCATGAGAAGTCCGCCTCCTTATAATGAGGGACACCGACCTTCGAGTGCAGGAGATATTCCCCGGAGACCCCTACAAAGGGAGGAGGTCAGGTCCGCAAGTGTGGGAGGGGATTATCTAATTCCTCCTTATACTGAGAATCTGGGACCCGTGGAAACCAGAAGTATTTACCCCAGGAGACCCGTGGGTGGGGAGACGGGATATTCACGTGAAGAAGATTTTTGCTCTCGTCCCCCTTACGGAGGTGAGGTGAGGTCCTTGAGTTCAGGAATGCCACGATTACAGTCCCGGGATGAGGAAGATCCGAGAATCCTAGGCACAGGAAGTCTGTTTCAGAAACCTAATTATGGCGGAGGACCAAGTGAGACACATCCCACTGCCCCGAGTTATGCTCCCATTCTAACACCGCAGGTGTTACATGACAAATCCTTGGACAGGTTGTTAGAAGAAAAAGAACGAGAAGCGCTAGGAAATCAGAGAGCTGAGATAATACGGAAAATGTCACAGCTAAATGCAAGTCCTGAAGCCTTGACGATCCCAGTAACTATCGGACCAGTGGTTCCGTTGTACGGGGACCGTCAAGGAAGTCCGAAAACTCCAGTAATTACTCCTGTCATTGCACCGACCAGACCAGAACCATTAATTGTAGATGACCAGACAAGTGAGTGCGAGTCGGAGGTCTCGCTGCTAGATCTGCCCGTTAGAAATACAGGAAAAAGGATACAGAAAAGACATAATCCTTTTAACGCGAGGGAAATTCAGATGGAATCGACCTCAGGTACGAAGAGTGTCACCTTGGTGACTCCTGAAGAAATCGAAAGATGGAGTCAAGAATTTGAAAAACAAGCATCCCCAACGAAACCTTTAGATCTCTACAAGCTGAGAATAGAAATAGAGGAATTGATGTCAGGAAACGTAGGATTAGACAGATTAAATACCTACTCTGAAGACGAAATGCTGTTTATCTGCAAGAGTCTCACCCGAAATACCCGAGTACTTCATGAAAAACTGACAGATACTGCTGCTAGCATGGGAATAGATATTTCAAAATCAAAACCACTGCAGAAACCATATAGGGCAGATTTCTCAGACAAGGATTTGGAAAACTTGAATGTTTTAGGGAAGAAAGCACAGGTCAAGGAACTATTGACCGTATTGCAAAAATGGGGAGATGTGGAAAGGTGGAAAGCCAGATGGGTCAAGAAAAAGGATGAGGCCAGGTCTAGGCAGGCAACTCCCGAATTCTTGCTAAAAGAAGCTGAAAAACCAGAACAGTTATGCCCTATGCGCGAAGTACCAGGTGGAAAGTATGTGCACGTTCCATGGTCCAGACAGGATATTGTGTCCTTTACTAACGATTTCCCGAAATTGCGCGAGAAGCCAGTTGACTGGTACAGGCAGGTGGAAAGGTTTGTAAAGGTGCAAAAATGCCTGTGGAAAGACCTGGATGGGTTTTTCGACATTGTGGTCCCGGTAGATCTGTGGACCGAGCGTAAAATAGCCATAGCTTGGCCTAGTGAGGAATACCCGAGAGATGAAAGAACAGGGGAACCATCGAAGGAAGTAATGAGAAAATATGAACAGGTAATTCAGCATCTGAAACTAAAAGTGCCTGCAAAGAAAACTGATTGGACCAAGATAGATAGAACCACGCAGGAAAGAGACGAGAAGGTGCACTCCTTTTATGAAAGGCTGTTGCAGGTGTTCAAAACATACAGTGGTATAGATAACATCGAGATGAAGGATATGACACATTTTATTTACAGGTTTGTAAATGGTTTAAGACCCGAAATTTGTCAATGGATAAAAGATAACAAAATCTGTTGGCATACTAAAAAGATGGATGAGGTCCTACGGTACGCAAAGTACTGTGAGGACGAGATGGCAGAAAAGAAAAAGGCTCTCAAGGAGAAGGTTATGTGGGCTCAAGTGAAGCTCGCAGAACAGCAGGAAAACCAATTGAATAAAATGGCCAAAACTACTCAGAATCCAAGTCCTGGGGGTGGGGGTGGAGGAAAGCCCCGGCCCAAAATGAGCAGGGAGGAGGCTAAGAAGAAATTTCCCTGCCACCAGTGCGGAGAAATTGGACACTGGCGAGACGAGTGTCCCTATTTGCAGGATGATAACTCCCAAACACCTGATTTAACTCCACAGACGCAAAATGAAAGACCAAGAAAGACCCAACAACAGGTAAAAACGATTCAGTTGCCCCGAGCACCAAAGCAAGTGTTTAAGGGAAAATCCACGCAGGGTGATGACGTAGAAGTCTGGGGGAGCAATGAGAACAGAAATACAGCAACTTCGCAGTATTTACTAAATGATACCTTCCTTTGTGATGACCAGTACTGACGGGGCCTGAGAGGGGAGGACGAGGAGTGCGTACTTGGCGCCTCCTTGCCGGTAGACCAGTCAGGGCCATACATTGAAGGAAAGGTTGATGGAAATGATGTCACCTTTCTGTTGGACACTGGCGCTACCCGTTCTACTGTGAGAACAGTGGACGTTCCAAATCTACCTCTCTCGGGAGAAGCAATCCAAGTAGTGGGGGTATCTAATCAATTAATTAGTACGCCTGTTACCGAGCCCATGGAGATCTCAATTGGAAACTTTAAAGAAATGCATAGATTTGTCGTTTGTGACACCAGTCCAGTGAACTTACTGGGACGTGATTTGCTGTGCAAAATGAACTGTACCATCTTTTGCACACCAAAGGGTGTTGAAATTCAGACCCCAGATGAAGATGGCATTTATAAATTAATGTTAATCAGACCTGACTCAGAAATTAAACGAATGACCATGCAGGATTTGCCCAAAGAACTCCAAGAAACAGTGAAGCCAGAGGTATGGGACTTTACCGGAAAAGATGTAGGATTAATGAAAAACGTAGACCCCATACAGATAGCCATCAAGGACAATGCAGTATACCCTAATACTAAACCCTACAGAATGAATGCAGAAGTGAGAGCAGGTGTTGCCCTGGAAATACAAAAATTGCTAGAAGGAAACATCATACAGGAAGTAATGAGTAGCCCATGCAACTCACCGATTATGGGCATTAAAAAGCCTAGTGGCAAGTACAGAGTAGTGCAGGACCTAAGAAAGGTAAACAAGATAGTGGTTCCCTGCTGCCCTATTGTCCCGAACCCAGCAGTGATTCTGTACCAGATTCCCTGGGATGTTGAGTGGTTCACTGTGATAGACCTATGTCATGCATTCTTTTCCATTCCCTTGCATCCAGACAGCAAATTTCTTTTCTCATTTGCTTTCAACAGTCACGTGTATGTCTGGAACAGGGTCCCCCAGGGGTACACAGAGAGCCCCTCTATCTTTAATCAGATCTTGAAAAAATGCTTGGAAACTTTGGTCTTACCTGGAAATTCTGTCTTGGTGCAATACATTGACGACCTCTTGGTGGCGTCCAAAAGTCATAAGGACTGTGTGATTGACACCATTGCCCTACTGAATCACCTGAGTGAGAAGGGACATAAAGTGGCCCCTGAAAAATTACAGTTCTGTGCAAAATCAGTGAAATATCTGGGGCACCAGATAGAGAAAGGCATCAGGAAAGTAACATCAGAAAGAGTAAGAATAATTCAAAAGATGCAGTTACCCCGTATTCAGAAAGAAATCAGAATGTTCCTTGGAGTGATAGGATACTGCAGGCAATGGATTGTGGGATTTGCAGTCCTAGCTAGGCCCTTGATAAAAATGACCAAGAGAGGAACACCGGATATTGTAGAATGGGATGATGAAAGCTTAACAGCCTTCACAAAATTGAGAGATTGTCTGTGTACAGCCCCTGCGTTGGGAATGCCAGACTATTCCAAGGAATTTGCCCTGTTCTGTGACACTCGCGATAATTGCGCGTTGTCAGTCCTAACCCAAGAACATGGCACAACCAGAAGGCCAGTGGCATATTTCTCTGCCACCCTGGATCCAGTGGCTGCTGGATTACCAGGATGTCTGAAAGCCGTAGCTGCCACTTGCACAAGTTTAGAGCAGAGTGAATCCATTGTCATGGGACATCCTGTAACTGTGTATGTTCCACATGGAGTGGTAATTTTACTAACGAGAACGAAAACTCAGTATCTCACCCCTAGTCGGCTGACTAAATACGAGAGGATTCTCGTGGGTGCTGCAAATATAACAATTGTCAGGTGCAACATTCTGAATCCCGCCACTCTGCTTCCCAACTCAATGGATATGGAAGATGGGGAGGAAGATGAGCATAACTGCATTGATTTAACAGAATTTTGCACAAAGCCACGCCCAGACATTAAAGAAACACCTTTGCCTAAACATGACATGGAATTGTTTGTGGATGGTTCATGCCTAAGACATGAACAAGGAGGCCTGAGTGCTGCCTATGCGGTAGTCTCCTTAACCAAAATTGTAGAAGCAGGTTATTTATTTGAAGTAAAGTCTGCACAAGTAGCCGAATTGATCGCTATGATAAAAGCTTGCAAATTGGGGAAAAACGTAAGCCTAACAGTGTATACTGACAGTCAGTACTGTTTTGGAGTTGTGCATGACTTTGGCCAATTATGGCTACAGAGGGAGTTCCTGACTTCATCAGGTACCCCTATTCGAAATGGAAAAGTTGTTCAAGACCTTTTAGAGGCAATCCAATTACCAAAGGAATTGGCAGTGGTCAAGTGTGTTGCCCATAAGAAGGACTTTGACCCTGTATCTTTGGGAAATGATTTTGCTGATCGAGTGGCACAATTATGCGCCAGGGATCGATTGATCATAAATCCAAAACGGGGGGGGCCCGGAAACAGCTGCCAACTTCGAGTGTTTGAAGAAGTGCCTACATGGGATGAAGTGAGAGAATGGCAGCAGGCGACACCCTGGCAAGAGAGAGAGAAGTGGAAGGAAGAAGGGTGTAGACCAAGACGTGAGGATGGTGTCATCTTGGGCCCAAATGGTATGCCTGTGTTACCCAGACACTTGCTTGGCACAATGGCGAGATTGATACATGAGGGATCACACATTGGTAGGGACGCCATGATTCTGGTATTTCAACAGACTTGGTACAGCAAAAAGTTCAGGAAAGTAGCAGAGTCCCTCTGCCAGAGGTGCCTGTCATGTCAACAGATGAATCCAGGCAAGAGAACAATGGTGGAACTAGGGAAAATTGGGAGGTCAGGGGGTCCCTTTGTGAGAATACAGGTTGATTTCATCACCATGCCACGTTGTGAGGGGAAGCGTTATGTCCTTGTCATTGTCTGCCTATTTTCAAAGTGGGTGGAAGCTTACCCTACTCCCCAAAGTGACGCACTGACAGTAGCCAAGTGTTTACTGAAAGAACTGATACCTAGATTCGGGGTTCCAGTCACTATTGAATCAGATAGAGGCCGACATTTTCAGAATGATGTGATCGACCAACTCTGTAAGGCATTTGGGATCTCGCAAAAACTCCACTGTGCATATCATCCAGAGGCTTCTGGAGTAGTGGAACAAATAAACGGGACTATCAAAACAAGACTAGCGAAATTGTGTGATGCATCTGGCATGACCTGGGTAAAGGCCCTGCCTCTGGTTCTGATGGGACTCCGAAGTATTCCAGACCGGAAGACAGGCCTGAGCCCTCATGAAATCCTGATGGGAAGAGTGATGAGACAAGCATGGGTACCAGGAAGCAAATTGTTGAGTATTACTGATGATTTGGTGCTTGAATACTGCAAGAGATTAGGTGACCAAGTGCGTTATATCTCTCCCCAGATCGGAGAAGACGCCGTCGCCAATCCAACGACTCCTCTCCACAAACTGGTTCCCGGGTACTGGGTCAAAATAAAGAAGCATACTCGGTCGAGCTGCCTGGAACCAAGGTGGGGACAGAAGCGCCAAGTGATCCTGGTAACAACCACAGCAGTGAAGTGTGCAGGTGTTCCCCATTGGATCCACGCCAGCCACACCAAGAAGGTATTACCAGACGAGGAGCCTGGAGAAGGAGGCCGTCCAGTAGAGGGGCCTGCAGAAGCAAGACCAGAAGTAACTGATGACGTACAGCCCAGTACCAGTCAAGCTGAGGGGTCCGCAGACGTTGGTCCAGGGGTAGTTGATGACGAGCTACCAAGAGTCAAGCCTGCTGAGGGGTTCCCAGAAGTTGGTCCAGAAGTAGCTGATGACGAGCTGCCAAGCATATGGCCAGATGAGTGGATACCCTTGATTGACCTCACCGAAGACCCAATCAGAACAAGAGAGCGAATTTGGAAAGGTAGAGAATGGAATAGAGAGGAAAAGCAAGGCACAGGCGAAGAACCTCAGACTATTGAGATTCACGTCAAAACTGAGGAAGGAGAAGGTCAGACAGGGACTGAGCAAATAATTGATACACCTCCACTGACTCCTGATGTCGAAAAGGGACAGACTAGACATAGTGTAACAGTTTGAGCAGAAGAAAATCAAGGGATCGAAGTGCTCGAACAGGAACAGATAGGATTAGAAGAACGTGTTCAGGACACAGAAACAGAGACATTTGAAAAGCAAACACAAAACTCTCCTGAACAAGGCCAGATTAGTAACCAGGCAGAAGAAATAGATGCAAGTCCTGGAACTAGTGAGATAGGAAGGGAAGAAGAAGAAGCAGAATTGCCACAAACTAATGAAAATAAAAGGGCAAGAGAAGAGAACGAAGTCCCAGTGCCAACTAAAAGACTTAAGAAAAGAAAGCATATTGAACCTGGATTCATAAAGAAATTGAGACTGAGGATAAAAACGGTAGAAGAAAAACGTGCAGAAGAAAGGAGAAGTTCTCGCATAGCAGAGCAACCAGAAGACACTTCCAAAAGAAGGAGCGATCGAATAAAAAGACAAAACAAAAAGTACAAGTCTCCTGAATGGACGCTCGTTTTGGAAGAATTTGAAGATCTTGATATAACTGACGAAAGCGACGGAGAACCAGTCGCTGAGTACTCCGCCGAAGAAGAAGACGAGCCACCGTGAAATTGCACAAAAGTAAGCTATTCGTGCAAAGACACAAAGAGGGGTCGAAAAACTTCTTCTGAGCCAAAATGTCTGATTCAAACGTGAATGGTAGACCTAGTCGCAGTTGTTGCAAAACATGCTGCAAGGTATGTGTATGTAGTATAATTATAGTGATATTAGTTTGGATAGGACTAACAGTTTTCATTCCTTTTGCGGTGAGCAAAAACACTAATGTTGACCCTACTGAGATTGTAAATACTGACATTGAAGAATTGACAACACAGAGTGTAGCAAGAAATGAGAGAGCACTCAAACAAACAAAACGAGACCTAGAAGCACCAGATGAGGGAGGACTACATTATCATGAAGTTAGGAATAAGACACATTTAAATGTTTTCGCAAACTTGTTAATACACTATGTAGAGACTATGGAAATTGAAGATTGCTATGTCTGCATGAAGCTACCTACCTCTGTAGCTGAAGGCGTGACATACCATCACCTGCCCCTGACATACGGAATATCCTGTAGCATTTTAGCAAGCTTATTTTACAAAAGAGGACCATTACAGTACTATTACTCTAACAATGACGTGATCTTTTCTGAATTTCCCATTCGTGGGAACCTGAATCCTGTACATACCAAAAGTGACGTTACTCGCTACATGGGCGAATACTTTCTGACTATAGGTAATATCGACATAGGTGACGCACACAGAGATAACTTGACCTGCTCTTTGCGTGAACAGGAAAAGATGTTCCTGAACATGGCAGAGAAGAGGAGAATAAAAATACAAAGAAAGGCAGATGACGAAAGACAGAAAACGCCAAAATGGGCTGGGGACATGGAAGGCACCTCAAAGGGTGGGGCGGGACCTGCTCTGTTGCTGGATTTTGAAAAGAAAGGGAAGCTGTGTCTTCACCGCGAGAAGACTAGCTATTATAATAACATTTTCATTGGTTCCAGTGAATGTGAACATAATTACAAGGTAATTGGAGGATGGGGTTTCAAAAATGGGTCAGAGCCTGTGTTTCCTGGAATTTATTATATATGTGGAGACAAGGCTTATTTCAAATTGCCGGATCACTGGTTTGGAAGCTGCTATTTTGGCATTGTCTTCCCGAAAATATACCATGTGAATGAAATTGCTGGAAGCAGTGAAAATACTAATGGCTTAGTGCGTAGTAAAAGAGAAAGCGTAGGTGAAATAATGGGTAGTATTTTCAGTGCACTGATACTTGGAGTGGGAGTGGTTCTGAACACTCACAGAATTTGCAAATTGTCCACTATAGAGGATGTGTTGTCTACAGACACAGCTCATGGATTTCTGCTGGTCAATACCGAAATGGTTGCGATCAGATCAATGGTTTTGCAGAACAGACTTGCTCTTGACACCTTATTAGCAAAAGAGGGCGGAGTCTGCCGGATGTTGAAGGCGCAACATTGTTGCACTTATATTCCGGACAAAAGTGTGCAGCTCAAAAGATATGTGAAAAACATTACTAATTTGGAAAAGGAACTCAAACCACTCGAGGTTGACAGTGCCTGGAAGAGACTGGTAGATGGTCTCTCAAATGTAGGTCATTGGCTTGCTAGTTTAGGTAAAAGCTTATTGTTCAAGGTACTGATGCCAATTGGAATTATAGGTCTTATCCTATTTTTCATATTTGTCTGTTGCAAATGCCGTAAGCACACCAGAAAGCATCAAGTGAATGCCAGAGGAGTGAAACGAAGTGTGGATGAGCTTGAACTAGAGGAAATGAATAATCAGATATACAAAAAGGTGAAAAATTCTCACCCTACCAAAAATGAAAAAGAGAAGCTGGATCGCTTGTTGGAAGAGATAGAGTTGTATAAGGTGTGAGAAGTTGGCATCTGGTTCCATATATTTTGTGATGATAGTAAATATCATCAAAGAGGGGATTGATAGAGCAAGCTTCGCATCGCGACTTGCTCGAGTCATGAACCTCGCCCGTGTGTAATCAATTAATAAAATTTGTACGTCTTACTAATCTTTTATTTTTATATTCGAACGAAGTAGAGGAAGCTTGCGTACGTGTATTTCTAATACAACTAATCCGCGTTCCTAAACATGGCCGCTGCTTGGTAAATGGCTTCTGCGCATGCGTCAGTCACACTCACGTGACCTGACGTAGTTATAAGTTTGGTGGGAAAGGGTGCGCATGCGTAATACACAGCTTTCGTGAATAACGTGGTGATGCTCTTGTGAGTGTGTATATGTTGCTTACATTTAAACTGCATAGTATATTTTTATAGTGATAAGAATGAAGTACAAAATTATGACATGTAATGCATTCATTTATTTTTATGTATTAATTTGTTCTCGCTTACTTTTCATGTACTGCGGGGAATGGGGGCCCGAACCGGTTGGGAGCCATATTGAAGGTCCCTTCTGCGCATACTCGTGGTGCACTGAAAGGTGGCAACATTGGACAGTGGAACTCAGCCAGCTGGCAGCCACAGTCAAGATGCTCATGAGAAAGCCACCTCTGCCCTACGAGAATGGAGAAAGTTGCTCCTTATATGATACATTGTGTGTTGCGATATTGTTTGCTGTACAGCTTCCCATGGGAACCCCAATCTCGCTAGCCGGTACCCAGAGATGCAAAGTAGGCCTCCAAATAGTCTATTCTGATTGGTGTGTTACCCAAACCCTACCTTAGGACCAATCCAAATTGAGGGATTCTGACACTTTGCAACATTGGGGGGTGGTACACCGTCCCAAAACAGTATATCTACCCTGGGTTCACCTAGGGAAATTGTCCGACTTGTCTGAATAGCTGACCTGTCACTGACCCAACGCACTCAATAGGTGACTTGATACAGAGTACTGCGGAGCACTCTGTCCGAAATTGACCATAGACTAAGGTTTTACTAAACCTTAAAGTGCTGGCGGAGCACTTATGCTGGGAGTTCGCTGACCCAATCGGGGTCTTGATCGATAGCTGCAGAGAGGGTGGAGCGCAGGCGTTGCTTCCGAACTGCGGGTGCTGGTCCTGTCCTGAGGGTCCTGTCCTGAGGGTCCTGTCCTGATTCCTAATCTGAGGGTTTCCTGTCCTGTCCTGGGTGTCCATTCTGCACCTGCTGTCCATTGAGGGGTATCCTTCCTTGAGGGTTTCCTGTCCTTAACTGACCCGTGGCCAGGGTTTGGTTTCCACACCAGTCTAGGTAAATATCACTCTGAAAACTCTGAACCTTGCACCTTTCTGAATTTCTGTCTTTTGCTTCAATAAAGACATACCTTTGCATATGTTAATTTTCCATGCTTTCCCGCAACCATTGAAACATAAAGTCATTTGCATTTATTTCATAACATGTTCCTATGTTACCCTACCTGTTAGAAATTATATTTTGCATTGCAGTTTGTCATTTCCTGATATGGTCTAGAACCTCCTTACTTAAACTGTCTAAAGAACTTTTGCCTTAAAGCATAGCGTGTCTCTCTTCATAGACTCTTCTATAGATATAAATGTCCCGAACTCCTGTCTCATTTTTCTCTGAGATAATTCTAGAATACTAGTCCTAATCGAAGCCTATCCCATTTTTAGTGATTCATTTTAAACGTTCTAATTCCTGATCCTCCATTTTAAGTGTGTCCTGGTTCCATTAGTTTATAAATGGTTGCACTGACTTATTTGCTATTCAGCTATGTACTTTCTGTTATTCTGATTATCGATTGCTTAATTACTGTGAATTTGATACTCTCTGAATTTTACTAAATTAGATAAAGACTTTAAAACTTCCAGTTGTCCGTGGTCATTTTACAAAGATTATTGAATGTTATTTGTTGGGTTTGTATTTTGCTGCCTTTCCTTTTACAGCTAGCTCCCTGATCCATTGTGGTCATAGGTACCCGCGTCGGTGGATGGTAAGTCGGGTACGCTGAAGAATAACGAAAGGAATTCACAAATATTTGATAGCAGACCGTGAGGTCATCCGATCAATGTATATGGTGATTTGAAATATATGGGCCCGAAGCCGGAAGTGGCGAAATTATTGGTCGGGTGACCCGCGCGCTCTATCAGTCTCTATGGTTCTCATCCTAGAGCCCTCTCTGTCTCACGCTGTAGGGGGCAGTCTCTATGGTTCTCATACCAGAGCTCTCTCTGTCTCACGCTCTAGAGTCAGTCTCTATGGTTCTCATCTTAGAGCCCTCACTGTCTCACTCTGTAGGGGGCAGTCTCTATGGTTCTCATACCAGAGCTCTCTCTGTCTCACACATTAGGGGGCAGTCTCTATGATTCTCATTCCAGAGCTCTCTCTGTCTCACACAGTAGGGGGCAGTCTCTATGGTTCTCATTCCAGAGCCCTATCTGCAGGGCCGACTGAGAACGAAAACTGGCCCTGGCAAAGTGCTCGGCCGGCCCCCTGGGGGTGCGACCGAGCTCTTTGCCGGGCCGGTTTTCGGCCGTTTTTGTTACAGGACCGATTTTGCAGCTGTGCTGCAAAAACGGCCTGTAACAAAAACGGCCCCCAGGGCCCAAAAACGGCCCCCACCCTTGCGGCGCACCGGGGGATTGCCCGGTGCCCGCAACGGCCAGTCCGGACCTGCCTATCTGTCTCACACTGTAGGGGGCAGTCTCTATGGTTCACATTCCAGAGCTCTCTCTGTCTCACACTGTAGTGGGCAGTCTCTATGGTTCTCATCCTAGAGCCCTCTCTGTCTCACGCTGTAGGGGCAGTCTCTATGGTTCTCATTCCAGAGCTCTCTCTGTCTCACGCTGTAGGTGGCAGTCTCTACGATTCTCATCTTAGAGCCCTCTCTGTCTCACGCTGTAGGGGCAGTCTCTATGGTTCTCATCCTAGAGCCCTCTCTGTCTCACACTGTAGGGGTCAGTCTCTACGATTCTCATTCCAGAGCTCTCTCTGTCTCACACTGTAGGGGCAGTCTCTATGGTTCTCATTCCAGAGCCCTCTCTGTCTCACACTGTAGGGGGCAGTCTCTATGGTTCTCATTCCAGAGCTCTCTCTGTCTCACGCTGTAGGGGGCAGTCTCTATGGTTCTCATTCCAGAGCCCTCTCTGTCTCACACTGTAGGGGTCAGTCTCTACGATTCTCATCTTAGAGCCCTCTCTGTCTCACGCTGTAGGGGGCAGTCTATATGGTTCACATTCCAGAGCTCTCTCTGTCTCACACTGTAGTGGGCAGTCTCTATGGTTCTCATCCTAGAGCCCTCTCTGTCTCACGCTGTAGGGGCAGTCTCTATGGTTCTTATTCCAAAGCTACCTCTGTATCACACTGTAGAGTCAGTCTCTATGGTTCTCATTCCAGAGCCCTCTCTGTCTCACGCTGTAGGGGCAGTCTCTATGGTTCTTATTCCAAAGCTACCTCTGTATCACACTGTAGAGTCAGTCTCTATGGTTCTCATTCCAGAGCCCTCTCTGTCTCACGCTGTAGGGGCAGTCTCTATGGTTCTTATTCCAAAGCTACCTCTGTATCACACTGTAGAGTCAGTCTCTATGGTTCTCATTCCAGAGCCCTCTCTGTCTCACACTGTAGTGGGCAGTCTCTATGGTTCTCATCCTAGAGCCCTCTCTGTCTCACGCTGTAGGGGCAGTCTCTATGGTTCTTATTCCAAAGCTACCTCTGTATCACACTGTAGAGTCAGTCTCTATGGTTCTCATTCTAGAGCCCTCTCTGTCTCACGCTGTAGGGGGCAGTCTCTATGGTTCTCATCCTAGAGCCCTCTCTGTCCCACACTGTAGGGGCAGTCTCTATGATCCTCATCTTAGAGCCCTCTCTGTCTCACTCTGTAGGGGGCAGTCTCTATGGTTCTCATCCTAGAGCCCTCTCTGTCTCACGCTGTAGGGGGCAGTCTCTATGGTTCTCATCCCAGAGCCCTCTCTTTCTCACACTGTAGGGGGCAGTCTCTATGGTTCGCATTCCAGAGCTCTCTCTGTCTCACGCTGTAGGGGGCAGTCTCTATGGTTCTCATTCCAGAGCCCTCTCTGTCTCACACTGTAGGGGCAGTCTATATGGTTCTCATTCCAGAGCCCTCTCTGTCTCACACTGTAGGGGCAGTCTCTATGGTTCTCATTCCAGAGCTCTCTCTGTCTCACGCTGTAGGGGGCAGTCTCTATGGTTCTCATCCCAGAGCCCTCTCTTTCTCACACTGTAGGGGGCAGTCTCTATGGTTCTCATTCCAGAGCTCTCTCTGTCTCACGCTGTAGGGGGCAGTCTCTATGGTTCTCATTCCAGAGCCCTCTCTGTCTCACACTGTAGGGGCAGTCTATATGGTTCTCATTCCAGAGCCCTCTCTGTCTCACACTGTAGGGGCAGTCTCTATGGTTCTCATTCCAGAGCCCTATCTGTCTCACACTGTAGGGGGCAGTCTCTATGGTTCTCACTCCAGAGCTCTCTCTGTCTCACACTGTAGGGGGCAGTCTCTATGGTTCTCATCCCAGAGCTCTCTCTGTCTCACGCTGTAGGGGGCAGTCTCTATGGTTCGCATTCCAGAGCCCTCTCTGTCTCACGCTGTAGGGGTCAGTCTCTACGATTCTCATTCCAGAGCTCTCTCTGTCTCACGCTGTAGGGGCAGTCTCTATGGTTCTCATACCAGAGCTCTCTCTGTCTCACGCTGTAGGGGCAGTCTATATGGTTCTCATTCCAGAGCTCTCTCTGTCTCACGCTGTAGGGGGCAGTCTCTATGGTTCTCATTCCAGAGCTCTCTCTGTCTCACACTGTAGGGGGCAGTCTCTATGGTTCTCATTCCAGAGCTCTCTCTGTCTCACGCTGTAGGGAGCAGTCTCTATGGTTCGCATTCCAGAGCCCTCTCTGTCTCACACTGTAGAGGGCAGTCTCTATGGTTCACATTCCAGAGCTCTCTCTGTCTCACACTGTAGGGAGCAGTCTCTATGGTTCTCATTCCAGAGCCCTATCTGTCTCACACTGTAGGGGGCAGTCTCTATGGTTCACATTCCAGAGCTCTCTCTGTCTCACACTGTAGGGAGCAGTCTTTATGGTTCTCATTCCAGAGCCCTATCTGTCTCACACTGTAGGGGGCAGTCTCAATGGTTCACATTCCAGAGCTCTCTCTGTCTCACACTGTAGGGGGCAGTCTCTATGGTTCACATTCCAGAGCTCTCTCTGTCTCACACTGTAGGGGGCAGTCTCTATGGTTCTCATTCCAGAGCCCTATCTGTCTCACGCTGTAGGGGCAGTCTCTATGGTTCTCATTCCAGAGCTCTCTCTGTCTCACGCTGTAGGGGCAGTCTCTATGGTTCTCTTACCAGAGCTCTCTCTGTCTCACTCTGTAGGGGGCAGTCTCTATGATTCTCATCCCAGAGCTCTCTCTGTCTCACACTGTAGGGGCAGTCTCTATGGTTCTCATTCCAGAGCTCTCTCTGTCTCACGCTGTAGGGGGCAGTCTCTATGGTTCTCATTCCAGAGCCCTATCTGTCTCACACTGTAGGGGGCAGTCTCTATGGTTCTCATTCCAGAGCCCTCTCTGTCTCACACTGTAGGGGCAGTCTCTATGGTTCTCATTCCAGAGCTCTCTCTGTCTCACGCTGTAGGGGGCAGTCTCTATGGTTTGCATTCCAGAGCCTCCTCTGTCTCACACTGTGGGGGGCAGTCTCTATGGTTCTCATTCCAGAGTTCTCTCTGTCTCACGCTGTAGGGGGCAGTCTCTATGGTTCTCATCCTAGAGCCTCCTCTGTCTCACACTGTAGGGTCAGTCTCTATGGTTCTCATCACAGGGCCCCCTCTGTCTCACACTGTAGGGTCAGTCTCTATAGTTCTCATCCTAGAGCCCTCTCTTTCTAACGCTGTAGGTGGCAGTCTCTATGGTTCTCATTCCAGAGCCCTATCTGTCTCACACTGTAGGGGGCAGTCTCTATGATTCTCATCCTAGAGCCTCGTCTGTCTCACACTGTAGGGTCAGTCTCTATAGTTCTCATCCTAGAGCCCTCTCTTTCTCACGCTGTAGGTGGCAGTCTCTATGGTTCTCATTCCAGAGCTCTCTCTGTCTCACGCTGTAGGGGGCAGTCTCTATGGTTCTCATACCAGAGCTCTCTCTGTCTCACACTGTAGGGTCAGTCTCTATAGTTCTCATCCTAGAGCCCTCTCTTTCTCACGCTGTAGGGAGCAGTCTCTATGGTTCTCATTCCAGAGCCCTATCTGTCTCACACTGTAGGGTCAGTCTCTATAGTTCTCATACCAGAGCTCTCTCTGTCTCACGCTGTAGGTGTCAGTGTCTCTGGTTCTTATCCCAGAGCTCTCTCTGTCTCACGCTGTAGGGGCAGTCTCTATGGTTCTCATACCAGAGCTCTCTCTGTCTCACGCTGTAGGGGGCAGTCTCTATGGTTCGCATTCCAGAGCTCTCTCTGTCTCACGCTGTAGGGGCAGTCTCTATGGTTCTCATCCCAGACCCTCCTCTGTTTCACGCTCTAGAGTCAGTCTCTATGGTTCTCATTCCAGAGCTCTCTCTGTCTCACGCTGTAGGGGCAGTCTATATGGTTCTCATACCAGAGCTCTCTCTGTCTCACGCTGTAGGGGCAGTCTATATGGTTCTCATACCAGAGCTCTCTCTGTCTCACGCTGTAGGGGCAGTCTCTATGGTTCTCATTCCAGAGCTCTCTCTGTCTCACGCTGTAGGGGGCAGTCTCTATGATTCTCATTCCAGAGCCCTCTCTGTCTCACGCTGAAGGGGGCAGTCTCTATGGTTCTCATTCCAGAGCCCTATCTGTATGGCAGCCTCTACCCGCAAAGACTGGAAGAGGCTGTCTCTCTCATTCTCACCCCAGAGCGCCCTCTGCCCCACCTGGAGGGTGGCGGTGCCCTCCCATCCATGCCCGGTTCTAGAGGGTGGTCCGGGTGGGCCAGGCCCACCCTAACATGAGCCTTGGCCCTCACAGTGAATCTGCCAAACGATGCACAATGATACCTCTGGTGATTTATGATCCTGCTGGAGAGCAATCATTTTGTCTGTTGGTAGCTTTTAAATGCAGATAAACTGAAATGTATGTGGTTAGCTTAGCGGGTTACTGCCTTTGTTGGAGTCTCTGCATGTTCCCCCTTCTTCCTACCTCCTGAACAATCAACAGGAAGAGGCCGTTCAAAGTGTGGAGATATGCATATCAAAAGAAAGTCGAAGCTTGTGTGAAACCATACAACGCAGTGGACTTAATAGCGAGGCAATATAGCCCATCGTGTCAATGCGCCTGCTGCTGCTGTGTGCAACATTCAGCTTAGACGGACATTCTTACTGCACCAGCTTTGCCTTTCATCCCTCTGAGTTTGAAATGGACAATGTCAAATTTGGGGTGATATGTACCCACAGAAGACCTAGGGCCCGATGTAGGACACCAAATACCGGTCAGTAACGGCCGATTTCGGCCGTTATCGACCAGTATTTGGTTTTTGACAGGTAGAGGGCCTAAAATGTACCGATTCGGTAAATTTACCGATTCGGTAAAATACCGAATCGGTAAATCTAGATGTAGGTGGCACTGAAAACAGTGCCATAGGCCCTTAAGAATTCGTTATTTACCATGAAATACTATTACATGTTAAATAACGAATTCCTGTGTACATGCACATCGGTGCATGTACACCTGTGCCATGTGGCACACATACATGCCCTGAGGGCATGTATGTGTGTCACATGGCACACAAGCCAGAATCAGGGGTGCAACAGGGTGTGAAAGTGACACCCTGTCCCCCTTGACAATTCGGTAATTTTACCGAATCGGTATTTATCGATTCGGTAATTGACATTGATTCCTCTGGGCCTCAAGGCCCATAGGAATCAATGGCAATTACCGAATCGGTAAATACCGATTCGGTAATTACCGAATCATACCGATTCGGTAAAAATTACCGAATTTTTTCCGACATCTGATTTACCGAATCTAGAATACCGAATCGGTAAAATTCGGTATTCTAGAGTCGGTAAATCAGATTTACCTACATCGGGCCCCTAGTCCTGTATGCTCGTCCCCTGAGAATGAGTTACAATGTGAAACAATACTGTGGTGCTCACCTAAATACTTCTAGATTACACTCCGCATTCAAACCAATATCCTTAAAAAGGGGCATTTTAATTTAAAATGAACACAAAATTTACTGCACCACTGTCCCCTACAGGTACAAACAAACATACAAAAATATACATAAAAACCAATAACTTTTGACTTTTGACAAAGTCATGCAATTGATGCAATTGCCTTTTATTTATGTGTTGGTTTTTAAAACATAAATAAAAGGCACAGTCATTTACAATGCCAATAGCTTAAAATCTTGCAAATGCGAGACCTATTACATTGCAAATGCGTGTTTATTTAATTAGCAGTTGGTCATTAGGGCAACTGTCGAACATACTTTAAAGTGCGTGCTAATTATATTTACTGCTATATTCAATGTTTCAAGTTTGGAGGTGATTTTACATATGTTTTTTACTGGGAATAATGAAAGTGGAACAGGATGGTGGCTGGTATGGGGCTGGGGACCAAGTTCAGCTGTGAGATAAGGTGCATGGTAGAGGGGTGGTAGAAAAGTGGATAATCAGGCCTGTAAGGGAGTGCGTTGCAGAGTCTGGGGTCAGGAGGAGGTAGTAATGAAGAGGGATTCTCCCTGAAGGCTCCCACAGAAGGAGCCCGAGTAGTGTCACTTGCCTGATAATCTCAGCTCAGAAACCTCCTCTTCCCATCAAAGGGACATTACATGGAAAAAAGCACTTTTTGGGAGTGATAACATTTAGAAAGAGATATGGAAAAGAGTGCATTTTACTGGGCCTTGGAAGACTAAAAAGAGATAAAGGAGGGCCCTGAAGCAGGCCTGGCTAGATATATAAGCGACAAATCGGGCTCGCAGTGGCCCACCCGAATGCACCCTAGGCCCACCCAAATAAAAATTCCTGGAGCCGGCCCTGCTCCCATCTGACCCCAGAGCTGCCTCCTTTGCACCCCGGGGGTGATGTCTGTATAGCCGTCCTCCAGTATCCCAGCATGCCATCTTTTTCAGCGCATTTGATGTCTTCATCTCCAGGGGCTTATTAAAATGCTGTAGAACATTTCTGTTTACTAATCCCAATAAAGCCTTCTTCTTCCAGCGCGCGCAGGACTCCGGCGGAAGACGGGGCCGACGGCGCCGGATAATGAAGCGCTGTGAAGACGGCGCTCGCTCCACTGACGCCCCTCTGCGGCTCGGAGTGAAGGGCTTTCAACTTTTGGGACATTATGATACCCCGAAACACCCCTCGGTGAACAGCGGCGGGGTCTGGGCGAGGGTGGACCCGATTCCTATCATGACGGGGCGCGCGAGGCCGTAATGGCCAAACAGGGAATATTAGGAACAAGCTTTTACGTAGTGCTTCATAGCGCAGTACTGCTGCTTCTAAGCACTATAATCAACTGGTGTTACCGGTATCCGGGACGTAGCTAGGTCGGTGAGATTGGGAGGTGAGATGGGAGAAGGAGGGTGGGGTTGTCGAGCTTCAGAATTTCCAACACTCACGCTGGCATTGAATATAAAAATACATTATGCAAAAAGGGAGGGCGCGTGCGAGAGGCTTAACCGGCCTTGGAAAGGCAGAGGAATGCAAATGCGTTTTGTCTTGCGTATATGTAAACATTTCCGGTGAAAAACGACAGACACCTCACAGAAACCACATGTACCCAACCATCAGAAAACATATTTATTGGGCTGGTAACACCCCAAGCACCCCCTAACCCCCCCGAAGCTGCGCCCCTGGCTGATATCTAATTTAATCGTACTCAGTTTATCTACCTTGAAAGGCTAAGTCTTCCTTGCTGGGATTCAAACTCATGACCTTCTCATCACTGCAGGTGTCAGCGGCGAGGGTTAACTCACTGAGCTATCATGCCAGGACGGGGGCTTCAACATGTACCCTTGCCACTTGGTTGGTAGAAGGACCAGGAGAAGCTCCCCCAAAGGGGTGCACAGGTCTGTGTAATTAATATTCGTGCTGAACACAATACTCATTTGTCACTGCCAAGGCTTCGTGGCACTTCTGGGCAGTCTGGACACGCACAGCCGCACTTGTTCTGGACCCTCTGGAGTGTCGCTGGAGGCCCTCGCGGGGAGCACGTGCAGCACGTGCTGCACCACTTCAAGGCAGGGTCGCAGGAAGAGAGGTGCCAGCACATTGATTTTCCTTTCATAGTGTCTCTGCTGCTCTCATTGTTCTGGGAAACAATATCCTTTTTTGGCATTTTGACTTCGGGGGCAGCTTCTCCGTTAACCCCTTGCGTGCTCATGAGGGAACCACGCCGTCATGAGCCACGGGCGGCTTGTGCTCATGACGGCATGGTTCCGTCATGCGGCTGCTACGCCTCCCACGCGGCATTAATTCCCCGCCTGTGCAGGCGAATTAATGAGCGGGCAGGGCCATGACGGAACCACGGCGTCATGAGCCATGGGCGGCGTGTGCTCATGACGGCATGGTTCCGTCATGTGTCAACTACCCCTTCCACGCGGCATTAATTCCCTGCCTGTGCGGGCGAATTAATGAGCGGGCAGGGCCATGACGGAACCATGGCGTCATGAGCACACGCCGTCCGTGGCTCATGACGCCGTAGTTCCGTCAAGAGCACAGCAGCGCCGCACTCACCCCCCCCACACACCCCCGCGCCGCGGTAAAATTTGCACCGCGGCGAAGAGGTTAAGGTGGAGGAATGTTGTCCCACTAACTAAATTGTCCCCAGATATGAAAAATAAAATAGTAAAAAAGTTAATTTATTACCATTTTATTTTTTAATAATCCCGACCAGAGCTGAGCGTCTGGACGGCGGCGGGGAAGCTGCTGACTGGCAGCAGCAGAGAGCAGTGATAGGCAGGGCACTTGAAGTTTATGCACATGCAGGCCCGGACTGGCCGTTGCGGGCACCGGGCAATCCCCCGGTGCGCCACAAGGGTGGGGGCCGGTTTTGGGCCCGTGGGGGACGTTGCTGCAAAAACGGCCCTGTAACAAAATCGGCCGAAAACCGGCCCTGGCAAAGAGCACGGTCGCACCCCAACCCCCCCCCCCTCCCCCCCCGGGGGGCTGGGGAGCCGGCCGAGCACTTTGCCAAGGCCGGTTTTGGTTCCCAGTCCGGCTCTTTGGCAGGACGTCTTGTGATGGCCAGCCAGGCATGTACATTTTAAACCTCTCTAGCCCTAGAGAATGCATAGGGCTTCAGTGTCCTTAAGAGTGCCGAAGGAGGCCTCTCCCTCCAATCCTGGTGCTTCTTTCATGCTGCATGAGAACAGTGCCAGGATTGGTTAGTGCAGTTTCCTGGGTCCTCCGTTGGAGCCTGCTTCGAGAAGACCCGAGGGAGGAGGACGTCACGCGAGGAAGGTAAGTGTAATTGTTTAATTTTGTTTTTTGTCTCACCCGCCTTACCATCCTCCGTACATGCCAACCGCCACTGGCTGTCTTATCCCCAAGGAGTCTTAATGTTAGCCCATTAGCAAGGAGATGTTCTTCTTTGCATTTGAAAGGCTGTCTCTGCCAGCTCACCCACTGGGCTGTTTAATCCTCGAGGAAACACGTAGAAAACTCAGAAATGAAATTGCATTTTACATTTCAATAGTCTGTCAAGTGCACTATGACACACCAGCCATTCCTTCCGTTTCGGCTTACAGCACATTGCATTGCACAGCTTGTGTTTTTCCCTTAACACTTTCTCTATGGGTTTAAAGCCCTAGAATGCAAAGTGGTGCTGGCTAAGATGCCAGAACTGACTGCAGGTCTTATGTATGACATGGAGTGATGTGGCAGGTATGTTTCGAAATGCTACAAAGTCATTTAGTCCATTTCAAAATCAGCTTTTTTTCTGACATAAAGCCAAAAGTAAACTCTGCTCACATATTTTGTGAGGGTTCACCCCTTCTTTCACATCATGTATTAAAACAACCATTAGCAGTGCAAACTATTTTGTCTTCTGGGTAGTGGAAAGTTTTATACCAACCTTCACAACAAAGGTACAAAATGGACAGCCACAGAGCAACCTTCCCTAACACAAGTAAGTTTGAGACAAGTGGCAGAAGCAGAATGACATCACACAATTCTTCCACACATACAGATATTGGTACAACTCAGATAGGTAACAGAGTGTGGATGGAGTG
Organism: Lissotriton helveticus; assembly: GCF_964261635.1. Taxonomy (NCBI): domain Eukaryota; kingdom Metazoa; phylum Chordata; class Amphibia; order Caudata; family Salamandridae; genus Lissotriton; species Lissotriton helveticus. The sequence goes on along the minus strand of NC_136068.1, from coordinate 80,018,963 downwards.
AGAGGACTTAAATAATAGTTGTACACTAGCCGTAATCACACAGTACAGCTGGCAAAAAGAGCCAAATCTAAAGTAGAATTCCATACATTCATGAACTCATATAGGGTGATGCAACCCCACCTACCTAGTAGAGGATGGTTCATCAGTGGGGTTCACTTCTTATGTTTTGTAATGCTACTGAGGTTTATACAGGGAGCAGCTACTCCAAAAAGTGTCCCAGCTCTAAACAGACATACAGCCCCTACAACGAAGACCTATCCAGATTGTCGGAAGAACCAAGACTTTTGCGTGCTAACTTCAGAACTGCCTGTCTCACCCACAAAGCTCTGCACACCGGCAAACCCACCTATCTAGCCCCCACACTCAACAAAGCAGGACAGACAAGAAATCTCAGGAGCACCAGCTCTATGCTACTCATCCCCCCGAAAACCCGCAAACAAAAGACCTTATCTCGGTCTTTCTCTGGAAACGCACCCAGAATTTGGAATGCAATCCCTATACATATCAGGACTAACCCTTCCTTCAAAGACTTCAAAAGCCAGCTCAAAGTGCTTTTCCTCAATCGAGCTCTCATGAAATGACAAAGGTCCTACAATTAGTGACCTGCCATCAACTGAGGATTCAGTAGCTATGATAAGAACAACTCCTTACAGCATCTTACTCTTGCCCCGCACATTACTCTCCCTGACTATTACCACCTCCACTACAACTCCGCATTCGAATGCCACGTGACTTATACCGATCAATGACCCATCTTTGAACACTGTGTTTACTGTTCCACTCTTTGTATATGCAAAAACAAAAACTGGGGTGTGTGTATGACATTGTTCTGCATCCTGTCCATCAATTGTTGTTTTTCCACTCTTTGTATACTCAACTGTTATTCGACAAATGTTGTAAAGCGCTCCGATACCTTCGGGTCTGGCTAGCGCTATATAAAACTCCAAAATAAAATAAAAATAAAATAAATAAACTTTTGGTTTTTTCTTAAACATGGAGAGATCACGTGTAACATAGTAATCATCCAGCAGTACTACTGTCCAGAGGTTGTGCAGTCTGCTAGTTATGGGTTCCCTAGTTTTGGTAAGCTTATTCCTTATGTCAACATTTATGTTCCCCCTTTCTTAAACTCTCCAACCTACATTGAATGAATGTATAAGTGAGCAAAACATGTTTTTCACTGGTGTCTTCCTGCTATAAGATTACAAGTAGAGGGTACAGGAAAGGACACTGCTTCATTTTTCTGTCAACATGTTTTGGTGCTCGAATATTGCCCCTTAGGGGACCAGGACTTCCTCAGGTCTACAGGCATCTCACATCAAATATTGGAGAAACCTGTTCATAGGACATGCACTACACGTGCATTCTATATATACTGTTTTTAATTCATTATCTGTGGAAACACCATCATTCTACAATGGAAACACTCCTTCATAGAACAGGTACACCTAGGGCAGAAATAGTGCAAACACCCCTCTTCAGAGGACAAATATAGTTAGGGTACAAGGAGTATACGCTTCCCCTATTACAGGATGGGTACAAATCAAATGGGGCATCAGCAAAGCAAGTTGTGCATCCTCACAGAATTGGAACAGGATGGTATTAGCAAAGCAAGCTTCCTTCTCTTGCAGAAGGTAACAAGTGCAGTCTTCCACTCCTAGCAGAGCAGATTCAACAGGGCAAACTAGCACAAGCTTTCATCGCACACTGAACATGTGCACTTCAGGCATGAGTGACATGCAGGTTACAGAGTGCCAGGACACCTTCGGGTAATTGTTGTGCTTTATAAATAATGATAACATAACATAACAGACAGGTCTCTGGAGTGGGTGCTTAACTCACTGAAGGGAATCTGTAAGTGGATAGACACACACACACACAGGTGGCAGCCTCTTCCAACAGGTTTAGAATGAGTGTGCACCAGGTGCTGTGCAATCCCAGCCTCGGTGCTGCAACTGCTCAAAATGTTGAAGGGCCCGGATGTGTGATGTGCTTTGCTGGCGTTGCTGAAAGTATCTGGGCTGCCTGGCTTGTGCTGTACCGCGTGTATCTTGGCTGTACGAGTGTGCATTGTTGGATGACTCCGGGCAGCATGCTTTATTATGTCTGTGTATGTATCTGCGTGTGATGTGTGTATCATGTGCTGTCCGGATACAGAGTATTCCCTTTTAAGAGGGGTGGACTGGCTGGAGGGGGCTCGTCTAGGACATTGAGCTGTTATATTGTGGTATTAACACTTGTTTACTCATCTCGCTGAGTGGTGGTTTGTGTACCTGCACAGGGTATGTTGTGGCTGGGATTGGGCAGAATAGGGCACAAAAATACGTGAAGAACTAATGGTCATAAGTAATGTGTGTTGACTTTACAAGATTTAAATTCACAAGAAGTAAAGCTCTCAACTTACCTCTCTTCTCTACTCTTATCAAATTACCTGGCAGCATGAGAGGTCCAAGAAAGCGCCCACCCTACCTCTCTACTCTTCTCAAAGTGCCTTGCAGCACCAGAGGTCCAAAAAAAGCTCTCAACTTACCTCTCTACTCTTCTCGAGCTACCTGGAGGCATGAGAGGTCCAAGAAAGCCCTCACCTTAAATCTCTGCTCTTCTAAAACTACCTGGCCCATGAGAGGTCCAAGAAAGCTTTCCATCTTATGTCTCTACTCCTCTCAAACTACCTGTCAGCATGAGAGGTGCAAGAAAGCCCTCCACCTTACTTCTCTACTCTTCTCAACTACCTGATGGCATGAGAGGTCCAAGAAAGCTCTTAACTTACCTCTCTACTCTTCTCAAACAACCTGGCGGCATGAGAGGTCCAAGAAAGCTCTCAACTTACCTGTCTTCTCTACTCTTCTCAAACTACCTGGCGGCATGAGAGGTCCAAGAAAGCTCTCAACTTACCTCTCTACTCTTCTTGAGCTATCCGGAGCACGAGAGGTCCAAGAAAGTCCTCCCCTTACCTCTCTACTCTTCTCAAACTACCTGGTGGGATGATAGGTTCAAGGAAGCCCTCACCTTTCTTTTCTACTCTTCTGATACTACCTGTCAGCATGAGAGGTGCAAGAAAGCCATCATCTTAATAATAATAATAATAATAAAGAAGTTTATAGAGCGCTATGGCTGTGCCATCCCGGCGTGTCCCCGCGCTGTAGAACTGTGGAGCCAAAAAAAAGACATAAGAGCTAACCAGCAGCAGATACCAGAACCCTTCTAGCATGTAAACAAGTGAGTTTTTAACAGACAGCGAAACTTCCTTTCTGTTTGCTCAAGACGCAGGTTAGGTGGAAGTTTATTCCAATTTATGGCAGCAATCACTCTAAAAGAGCGACCTCCCATTTTTGCCCTCTTAAATCGATGGGTCACTACAGTGCCCATTCCACAGGACCGAAGTGCTCGCACTGGCTCATATCTGGTGATCAGGTCAGCCAGATATGGGGGAGCCTTCTGCCACAAGATTCGATGACAAGTCAAGAGGGCTTTAAACAGTATTCTTTTTGTAACAGGCAGCCAGTGGAGGGCCGCCAGAGCTGCACTGGATGCCGCTCTTCTGGGGAGTCTGAGCACAAGCCGCCCTGCCGCATTTTGTAGTACCTGAAGCCGCCCTATGCTTTTACAGGATGCTCCCAGAAAGAGGACATTCCCGTAATCAATCCGGGATGTAATCAAGGCCTGGGTCATCGTGCGTCTTGCCTCCAGGGGGAGCAGATCCAGGGTTTTATTTAAGATCTTGAGTACCTCGAAACACTTTCCGACCACCCGCCTAATATGCGATTCATAGGACAGTGTAGGGTCTACCCAGATCCCTAGATTCTTGGCTTCGACGCACGGAATAGGTGCTACCCCCAGACACTTAGGCCACCAGTCGCCAGCCCATTTCCGTTTATCACCACCTACCACCAGTACCTCCGTTTTTGAACCATTCAGCTTCAGGCAATGATTGTCCATCCATACAGCTAATGCCTGCATACAAGCTCTAAAGTTGTCTGCTCCACCTGACGGTACTTGGGAAAGGGTGATCAGCAGTGGAGTATCGTCGGCGTAGGATACTATCTCTACGCCAAACGATTGCACTACTTCTGCTAAGGGGGCCATGTACAAATTAAATAGGGTGGGACTCAGGGCCGAGCCCTGAGGCACTCCCTGATCCAGTGCTATTTCAGCCGATTGAAAAGAGCCTCTCTGAACCTGGAAACTTCTGCCGGCCAGGAAGGATTTCAGCCAGCCCAGCGCTCCCGACCAGCCACACCACCCTTGTTCAGACACTGTAGCAAGGTGATGTGTGCTACAGTGTCGAACGCTGCACTAAGGTCAAGCATGACCAGTGCCATGGTGTGCCCTGCATCTGCGCCCTGCCTCAGTGTCTCTGTAGCACGCAATAAGGCAGTTTCGGTCGAATACCCTGCCCGAAACCCTGATTGGGAAGGGTGTAGGAGTTTAGCCTCCTCCAGGTAAGCCATCAGTTGTATGTTAGCTATCTTTTCTGCTATTTTAGCGGTGTATGGCATCAGGGAAATCGGTCTCAGGTTGTCAAGCACTGAATGACTGATATTGGCCTTCTTCCTGATCGGCAGAACTATCGCCTTCTTCCAGCTAAGCAGAAGAGTCTGGGAGCTAAAGGAGACTTCAAGGACATGTCTCATATATGGCTCTAGAACCTCTAGACTTTCACCCACCACCCTAGGGGGGGCTGGGTCTCGTGGGGATCCCGACTTAACACTGTGACATATCCTACAAAGCTCCTTCGATGTGGGTACTGTAAAGCACTCTAATCTCAGATCAGAGTGCCTAGTCTCCCTCATTTCAACAAAAGTCTCTCCCCTTGCCGGGCAGCTGGAGAAGGATCTGTATATGTTTCTAACCTTCCTAGCAAAGAATTCTGCCACTCTATTACATTCCATGATAGAATCAGACTCCGGGGCATTGGAGCTGGAAACCACAGAGATCTCTTTATAGATCTTAAAAAGTTCTCTTGCGGAGCATTCCGCGTTACTAATTCTAGTTTTATAGTGTGAGGCCTTTGCTTCCCTCACCTTCATCTGATAGCCCCTCTGGGCAACCCTATACTGATTTTTCTTCTGGGTAGAAAAGTCCCTGCGCCAGCTCCTTTCAAGCTTCTTACATTCAGACCTAAGGGCCTGCAAGTCTGTCGTATACCAAGGGGCCGACTTTCTAATTCTATTCCCTTGCTTACCGGTGTACAGCGGTGCCACCGTATTCAGGGCTATAAGGATACGATCTTCTAGATTTTTATTAGAGCTTTCACTATCTGTTCCTGCCGGCATCCCCCCTTCACGTAACATCTCATTAAATGTGGACCGGGAAAAATTCTTCCACTTCCGGTAGGGCTAGCCGGTTTCACCCCCCCCTCAGCAAGTCTTCTGCCCCAGCTACACCGATTTCAAACGAAACCAGAAAATGGTCCGTCCAGGGAACCGGGCGTGTGGCTTTCGTTGTTATACCCTCCCAACTGGCAAACACAGGATCCAGTACATGACCAAGCGTGTGGGTGGGGGTAAGATTTTTCAATTCTAATTGGATGTCCTGTAGGTCTTGCTTAATCTCCACAGCCTCTTTAAGTTGGACATCCTCAAAATGAATGTTCAGGTCTCCTAATAACATAATCTTACTAGGCCTAAGCGCCATGTGTGCCACACAATCTTGCAGACTCTGCCTAAAGTTACCAACACTCCCTGGAGGTCTATAAAGAAGAATGTCAGATATATGACCCTGGGGGCCGGTTTGCAGCCCAAAACTACCGGACTCACAATTCTCAATCGCCAGAGGTTCAAGGGAGCACACAAGGGGGGCTTTCGTAATTATTGCAATTCCCCCACCTTTCCCAGTAGGTCTATCCACTCTAGTCACACTATAGCCAGGAGGTAATGCTTCAATAACCTCTGGGTCCGAGTCCGTACCCAGCCAGGTTTCTGTCAGGAAGAGTATGTCCATCTTCTCTTCCAAGAGAAGATCCCAAATCTGCAAGCCGTTTTTAGGCAGTGATCTGCAGTTCAGTAGGCCCCCCTGATAGCTTCTTACTCCTGATTTACACACCAGTTCTCTCCTAGCTTTAAAAGAACAGTGGGGACATTTGCTGAATAAAGTAACCTCTAAAGTATGCCTACAGCAATCCGCTACCACGGAACGTTATGCCCATAGTTCATGTCTATCATAGCTTTTAGGGGCTGGAGGAATTTGGCCAGGGAGTATGGCCCTGTGCCCTAGACACCCGCGGACGGGCGCAGACGGGCTTAACTTTGGCGCAACTTCGGCGCGAAGTCGGCGCTCCCGCTGCGCTCGTCTGCTGCGCTTCCTCCAACCAAAACACATTTATACAGGGGGTAGTGGCAGCTAGAGCGCTGACCTGCCTGTCTGCGGTGAGCCCGGAAGTGGTGGGCTCCACCTCACCCTCCGCAAGCAAACGCCCTCGATGAGCGCGGCGGAACGGGACGGGAGAGCAGAAGGTAGGTGACCCCCCGGGCTAAAACCCAGCCCCAATTACAGTGCACACAATGTAAACAATATAAAATGTCCGTAAATCGACACAATACGTTTTAAAAAGTGAGGCCTTCGCACCAGTAAAAAACACAATGCACTTGAGTATCTTAGCGCTCTCAGTCAACGCAGGATTGAGGAAGCTGCCAGCACAAGCGGATAGAGCCTGCCACTGCCACCGGCAAGCTCTTTTCCACCATCTTACCTCTCTACTCTTCTCAAACTACCTGATGGCATGAGAGGTCCATGCAAGCCCTCAACGTACCCACTAGTCTTCTCAAACTACTTGGCATCATGAGAGGTCCATGCAAGCCCTCACCGTACCTTTCTACTCTCCTCAAACTACCTGGTGGGATGATAGGTTCAAGGAAGCCCTCACCTTCTTTTGTACTCTTCTCATACTACCTGGCAGCATGAGAGGTCCATGCAAGCCCTCACCTTACCTACTAGTCTTCTCAAACTACCTGGCAGCATGAGAGGTCCATGCAAGCCCTCCCCTTACCTACTAGTCTTCTCAAACTACCTGGCAGCATGAGAGGTCCATGCAAGCCCTCCCCTTACCTACTAGTCTTCTCAAACTACCTGGCAGCATGAGAGGTCCATGCAAGCCCTCCCCTTACCTACTAGTCTTCTCAAACTACCTGGGGACATGAGAGGTCCATGCAAGCCCTCACCTTACCTACTAGTCTTCTCAAACTACCTGGCAGCATGAGAGGTCCATGCAAGCCCTCCCCTTACCTACTAGTCTTCTCAAACTACCTGGCAGCATGAGAGGTCCATGCAAGCCCTCATCCTACCTCTCTACTCTTCTCAAACTACCTGGCAGCATGAGAGGTCCATGCAAGCCCTCCCCTTACCTACTAGTCTTCTCAAACTACCTGGCAGCATGAGAGGTCCATGCAAGCCCTCACCTTACCTCCTTACTCTTCTCAACCTACCTGAGGGCATGAGAGGTCCATGTAAGCCCTCACCTTACCTCCTTACTCTTCTCAAGTGACCTGGCAGTACGGGAGGTCTCAGAATCACAACAATCTTCTTTTGGAAACCCTCGGATACAAACCTCTCATGCTCAGCACAAGTCCTTCTCAAGAGCTGCTAGTCTCCTCTGGAACTCTCTCTCTGCAGACCTCAGGACTAAACTTGCCCTGCGTCCCTTCTGCCAACAACTAGCGGCTTCTTATCAAGCCCCTTGAGTCACCGGTACGTCACTTTTTCCCATAATAAAAGTGACACACCTGCCGACAAGTGGCCATGTAAATATGCCCCCTAATATCCATGTCTTAATACTGTAATTGACTAATAAGGTATAAATGTTATTAGGCTGTATGTGGCGATATGTATCTTTTTTCGATTACAACATACTACCACTGAGTCAAAATGCTGCTCTGACCCTTCATCCTCCCAGGGTCCTCCCTCTTGCTGCCAGTAGCGTAGCAAAGATGTCATGGTCCTCTGTACAATCAAAGCAAATGGCCCTTTGATTGGCACTGGGGTAGTAAACACTGTGATTATCAGGGTTCAATGGGCCCCTCGGGGCTCTGGCCCCCGGTGCCACTCCACCTGTTGCACCGGTGGTAGCTACAACTCTTCTTGTTGCTACTCCTCCCTTCCTATGAAACATCTTTCTTCTCTCCTATCACCACCCTGGATCCTGCTCGATCTTGCTTCTGACCCTCCCTCGACTCCCCTCTCCTACGTCTGATTGTAATATCTTCGCCCCATCATTCCCCCAACGCCCTGCTCTCCCTAGCTGGACTGCTCTCCCTTTCACCTCCCCTCCCCTGCTCCTCACCATCCACCTCTCTACTTGCATCTCCTTCCATCCCTCCCTTGCTGTTTCCCTGCTCCTCCCCTCCCCTCCTCTCACCTCATCCCTCTCAGCCCCATCTAAAGTCCTTGCGCTCCCCCGCCCTATCGCTCCCTCGATCCGCTTTCTCTCCCTTCCCATTTTCATCTACCCTCCTCCAATCCCGTGCTCTTCCACGTCCACCCCTCTCCATGCTTCCCTGTACTGTGCCTCCCTCACTGTTCCACCCCTCCTCTCCCCCTCTTTTCTCATCTTCTTCCGCTTGCCCCCCTCTTAGCTCTTAATTTTTCCCCAGTGCTTAATTTGTGAAAGAATAAGTGCTGGTGCCCAAAGCTCTGCTCAGAAGCCAGCGGCCTGTGCAATTAGTTGTCGGTACACCGAATACCAAGGCTGCGTAGTCTTGAATCCACCGCCTGCCTCTTTAATCCACTGCCAGACCCTCCCTGACTCTTTATCTCACGCCCGCACATGCCGGACTGGCCAGCCGGGCAAGCGGGCAATGCTCCGGAAGGCTGGAGCCCCAGGAGGCTGGTTTTGACACTTGAAAGAGTTGCTCTTGTTCTAGCGCGCATTAGCACCGCCTCACACGGGGGCTGGGTTTATCATGTTTGCCAGGGCTGTTCTAAGCTCCCAGTCTGGGAACCAAAACCGGCCCTGGCAAAGTGCTCGGCCGGCCCCCCTCCCCCCTCGGGAGTGCCGCCGAGCTCTTTGTCGGGGCCGGTTTTCGGCCGATTTTGTTACAGGGCCGATTTAAAAATGGCCATGTAACAAAAACGGCCAGTCCGGGCCTGCCTGCTCCTGCAGGTTCCTGCTTTCTACCCTGGTGACAGTTTTTCGATCTTTTTCCTTCTTTCCCATATGTGTGTTTTTCCCTCTCTTGCTCTCGGGAAAAGTCTGATGAGGAAAACTAAGCGCTGGTCGAAAACTTGAGTGCCAGTGGCCCCCTCCAGCAACCACCGGCTCAAATTAAGCCCCGCTCATCTCTGTGTTTCCCTGCGTTCCTACTGTTTTCTTTTCTGATGTAAGATTTTTGCCCCGCGATTCATGTTATAGTGTGAAGCTCTCTGATGCCGCTTGGTACTTTTGCAATTTATAAAATTGCTAAATATAAATGAAAGAAACAATAATAAACACACTGAAAGTAGGGGACACAAGGTCGGAATATTTTGGAATTTTGCTGTGATTTCCCACTGCGCTGTACCAGATTATTAACATGCAGGATTATGGGACTGGTAGTCCTTGTTATGGAACGCTCGAGGCGTATGCATGACTAATCTGTTGCAGGTGAGCCCCCTACCACCGGGGAAGGAGGAGCCTATATAAAGACATTCTGTTGGAGATCACGTTTTGGGACTTTGGCATTTGAAGAAGGTTGTTCTGCCGAAACCGGTCATGCCTAATTACCTGAATAAAACAACCTGTGAAGCCCCGCTGTGTCCTTTGTCTCTACTCAGAAAGGAGGAGAGTTTGGTGTGATATATATATATATATCATGCTCAAATTCTACGATCCTCATTTTTCGCACGCAGAAAACACAGCACTCCAGAGGGATAAGACAGATCCACAGTTTCTTTATTTTGCAGGGACCTTACAACAAACGCGTATCGGCGTTTTGCCTTCGTCAGTGTCAGAGACACTCTGCTCTTTGAAATGTAAATAAAGTTTCTCAACCACAATGGAAAATAACAAGGGACTAACCCCTCTGCAACAACACAGTCGCCATCTTGGAGTATATACTCTCTTCTTGCAATCTTATACATTTCACTGCACCTGTTGCACCGGTGGTAACTACAACTCTTCTTGTTGCTACTCCTCCCTTCCTATGAAACATCTTTCTTCTCTCCGATCACCACCCTGGATCCTGCTCGACCTTGCTTCTGACCCTCCCTCGACTCCCCTCTCCTACGTCTGATTGTAATATCTTCGCCCATGGGCGTCCGCAGAAATTTTTCCAGGGGGGGCAAAATGTTAACGTCATCACCATCCTCCGACATGATGTGTGCCAGGTGTGGCACAAGAAACACTGGGGCGCAGGAGGAGCCATGGGGGCAGGAAGCAGGCTGCATATGATCTCATACACCATAGGGTTGTTTTGCCACAGCCATCTCTTACCCCCTAGCACACCAAACCCTGTACCCGCCCTGAACCCTAAAATTACCCCCCTGGTACCCCAAAACCCATACCCACCCTGAACCCTAAAATTATCCACCTGGCACCCCAATCCCTAACCCGCTGTGAACCTTAAAATTACTCCCTGACACCTTAAAACCCACACCCACCCTGAACCCTCAAGTTACCCCGGCACCATAAAAGCTGCGCGCCGTCTCCCTGTTCAGGGAGGATCTGCTGGTCTGGATCGGCTCGCCCTGGTCCGGTTCTGCTCACCCTTCTCTGGAGCTGTTCTGCTTGCCCTGTCCCTCTTCCGGACCCACCGAGCCTGCCTCCGTGCACACTGCCTGGACCTACTCTGTCTGGCCTGGTTCTTTCTCCTTTGAACCCGCTGTCTTCACTGGCAGAGTTAGAACACAGGTCTCACTTCTCTGAAGCTGCTCTCCCTCACCCAGACCCCCCACTCCCCCTCCACTTGCTCTCTCATCTTCCTTCCTCCCTACTTCTCAGTCTCTCTTTCCCCACTGCTTCTCTCTCTCTCCCCCCCTCTTCGTTCACTCTCACCCCCCACCGTATCCGTCCCCCCGACCCCACCAAGTTTTCCTCTGGACCCCCTCTCTCTTCCTCCTCCTCATGTCGGTGATAGGGAGCCCGGGGCCCTCTCTGAAAATGCGAGCTGGAGGTGACGTTAAGTGTGAAAGCACCAAGGTGTGAACCTGTAAAAGAGGCAGGGAAGGGGTGGGCAGCAGGTAGAGAGTCAAAGGGGGCACTGGCTCTCAGAGAGGTGAGACGGGGCGGGGAGCAGCCCGAGGACAAAAACAACACCAGAGCAAGAGGCAGACGCTACTCTTTTATTCAAATGTGACTATTCTTTCTGCTTAGTAATTTACTTAACAGCAACTGTTCTAGGCAGTCCATCACTATAATCCAATAATTATTTGAAAAGACTTTGCCTCAATCTTGTTATGTGTCAGAGCGCGCTATAAAGTCCGAGGTCTCCTGGCGCTTCTGACTAAATTATAAGATAGAAGGGGGAGGGGGGGCAGACGGTACTCAGAAGGATCTAGAAAAGAGCAGAGTCTCCAGGTGTTGTCTGGATGTGACGTACGATGAGATGCACAGGAGTTCACCTAGAAGAGAGTGCCAAAGGGACGGTGCAGAAAAATGAAGCCCGTGTCTTGTCCTACTGAGCACTGAAATGCAGAGGAGCTTCAGAATAGAACAGAGAGTGCGAGCTGGAGAGGAACCGTGGCTGGAGCACCATGTGTAATGCATAGTGGCATGGGCGTCCGCAGCGGGCAGGGCCGGCTTTAGCGCTGGTGGCACCCAGTGCAACAATGTTAGTTGGCGCCCCCAATGACCACCTCCACCACAGATTCTCTCACTAGCACCCTTTAACAGTGACCAAGTCTCCATAACCACTCTCTCTCAGATGCATTGAATTTGTTATATAGCACTACTCATACCATTAAAGTATGTCAGAGCACTTTGCATCACACACACATTACACAGACAATCAATCATACTTGTGTACATCAGTGTATAGGAAATGTTACATAAGTCAAAGGACAAAGGGGCATATTATCAAAGCCTAGCGATATTTTTATCGCCACGTTTGCGTCCGTTTTCGGACGAAATGCGACGATAAAAATATTGCTTTATTTACAAGAGCACGCTAACGCGTGTTCAATGGGATTAGCGCTGGTTTCAACATTGCATCACCTTGCATCGCTAATGAGATGCAAGGGAGGTGTGTCCAGTGAAACAACACGGGATATCATCACTAACCCTGATTCTCTCTATTTTCAAGTGTATCGCTAACACACAAAGCGATAATATAATCAGCGCAAACCGGGTTTTTCGCCGCTTTGTAACTCCTGCTATTTTCCTTACTAAGTCATATCTATAATGGGAGATGGATTGTAATGCTGAGTCCACGTCTCCCATTATTGATTAGATTTTCCCTACCGCGGTTGTCTATCGCTGGAATTCTGGCGTTTTCAACTCTTTCCGCCGCGTTTGCCTGGATTTCTATCGCCTGCGCGATGTGCCTTGCTGATAGTGCGCTCACCAGGTGATAGAATCCGGTGATATGTGGCGTTAATTTTTTGAACGCTACAAGCAGCCAGTGATAATTATCACTGGCCATTGATGATATGCCCCTAAAAGTGTAGGAGTCACATGTCATCCGTACTGGTAGGCAGTATAGTTTAGGAGTGCTTGGTGTGGAGAAGCACAAACTCAGAGTTGAAAAAGAAACAGCATAGTTGGGAGTTTTCTTTAATAATAAGACTCCATTTCTACCCAAATTAACCCTTTTTGCAACATTAATCAATGTTCTATACTTCGCAGAGTGTATGCACTTCTATGATGAAAGTTATTACCTCACTATTTTATATTAGGACTTTAAGTTATAAATTGCAAGTAAGAAAAGGATGGCTCTTTTATTTATTTATTTATTTTTTTTTATAAACCTTTATTTGAGTATGCAATAAAATACAAGGATGGGCCTACAACCACACGGGCCAGCCGCTAAAGAGGAGAAAATACACAATATATACTTCCGTAGCGGTAACGATCAATCGTCAATGCAATATTCCATATAATATACAGAACAAAAACAGATTTTGTTTTATGAAAAAGAACAGACACACAAAAAAGGCGAAAGTGTATTACTGAAGGTCAGCCCAAAGGACGGGAGGGGACAGCAACAAAAATGGAATCAAAGCTATAAGCTCCAAAGAGCCCGGATGGGGGGGGGGGGGACGGGGCACGAAGGAGAAAAAGAAGGGGGGGGGGGAGCCGGAAAACCAGCACAACCCCTATATGCAAGGTTCCAAGAACGCTCGCCTAAGGAGACCGGGAAAGCTCAATGTCATCCACAAGGGGAGGAGTACAGATGGCACCACGATATTCATTCCATTGACCCCACACCCTAGTCCATGCCCTGGGTCTGCCCCTAGCCACGTAGACAGTCTTCTCACGGAACATAGACCAATCCATGTTATCTTCCCATTTCGATAGTTCAGGGGGCTTGGAGGCCCCCCAAAGTTGAGCAATATCTCGCTTCGCAACCATATAACCCAGGGTGGCCCACCTAGTCTGGGCCACCGAGCAGTCAGTGGGCTCCCAAACATTCAAAAGACAACGACGAGGTTCCGGACACAAGGACACCCCTGTCACCACCGCCATAACCTCAAGCACAGCCGTCCAGTAAGCAACCACCATCGGGCATTCCCAAAGAATATGTAGGAAAGTCGCACTCAAACCACATCCACGCTTACACAACCCATCGGAAGAAAAACCCATCACAAGCAAACGAGGTCCCGTAACATACACCCGATGAAGGATCTTCAATTGGACCAAACGGAGACGAGCCGGGATAGCCACCTCTTTAGGAGAAGAGAGGGCCGACTGCCAATCCTCGTCATCAAGCTCCAAACCATCACGAACCCACGCCTCCCGAAGTCGGACCATCAGATCAGTCCGATTATTAATCAGTTTCTTATAAATCAGGGAGATGGTGCTGTCAGGAAGATGTCCGTCAAGGATACGGTCTTCAAGGGGGGAAGAATCAGGCGGAATCTCACCAGGAGCAAATACAGCGGTCAAGGCGTGCCTAACCTGTAGGTATCGAAAAAATTCCCGACCACTCAAGCCATATTCAGCCTGGAGGGCCTGAAATGTTCGCACAGAGCCCTTGGAATACACATCTCCCACTTTAGAAATTCCAATCATGTCCCAGCGATCAAAACCCTTGGTAGACCAGAGACCGCCCAGACGTTCGGAAGCATAAAGCGGCGTGGCTAACGTCAAGCGATCCTCCCAGCCCAGGCTCCGAGTCGCGGCCCGCCACACCGCCAAAGCAATCGACGTAGGACCCACAAGATGGCGCCCAGCAGGGCGAGAGTAAAGCACTCTGTTAAAGTCACTTCCCGGAAGCTGAAGTCTATCCATCTCAAACGCCGGATTACTACCCGGCGAGAACATGATGTGGTTGATAGCGGACAAGTGTGAGGCCCAATAATACCTCTTAATATCGGGGAGTGCAATGCCACCGTCATACCAAGGAATGGAAAGCTTAGCCAGAGCAATACGCGGGCGTCCATCCCAGACAAGTTGTCTCTGAAGGGCCTCAATCTCCCGAAAATAGGACTGAGGGACAGGATCATAATAATTCTGGAGAGCGTAAAGAAACCGCGGTAACGACATCATCTTAAACAGGGCTGCCCGACCAAGGGGAGACAAGGGAAGCCTGCGCCAACGAGCAACGTCCAAACGCAGTCGAAGCAACGGAGGAAGGAGATTACGATCAAAGCGAAGAGACGAGTCCAGAGTAACGAAAACTCCCAAGTATTTGAAACCATCCCGGGCCACCTGAAGAGGGAGCCTGCTCGGTAATGGAGGCAAGACACCAGACAAAACATACACACAGGACTTGGTCCAATTGATTACGAGGCCCGAGTTAGCACCAAAGGACACAAGAACGTCAAATAAAACAGATAAAGACTTACGAGGGGAGGTAAGATACAAGAGGATATCGTCCGCATAGAGCGAGACTCGATCCTCGAAGTCCGGGGCCCAGCGGATCCCTTTAAGGGACGGTTCCCAGCGGAGCCAGGCCGCCAACGGCTCAAGGGCGAGCGCAAACAGTAGCGGGGACAAGGGGCAACCCTGACGGGTGCCCCTGCCCAGGGGGAAGGGAGCAGACACCCTACCATTCACAACAACCTGCGCCAAAGGTTCCGCATACAATAACTTAATCCAGCTAATAAACTCGCACCCGAAACCGAATTTCTCAAGAGTCGCCCATAAATAAGGCCACTCCACAGTATCAAAGGCCATGGAGGCATCCAAGGACGCCAAAATGGCCGGTTCAGTCAGTAGCCCCGCCCTCGCTATCACGCCGTGAAGACGACGTAGATTCAAAGCAGTGTTGCGATGCGGGATAAAACCAGATTGATCCGGATGAACCAAGTCCCCAAGAACCGATAGGAGTCGGGTCGCCAAAAGTTTCGCCAGAACCTTGGGTTCAACATTTAACAGGGAGATGGGTCTATATGAGGAACAAAGGTCGCGAGGTTTACCGTCTTTAGGGATGACGACTATCGTCGCCAAACGCTGATCATAGGGAAGGAGGTTACGCTCACGAGATTCCAAAAACATATCGCGGAGATATGGCGCCATTTTATCGGGTCGCAACTTGTACAACTCAATAGGCAAACCATTTGGACCCAACGCCTTGCCCGAACGGAGCGAACGAATGGCAGTAGCTATTTCATCAACCGTAAAGGGGGAGTCCAAAGCGATACGGTCCAAATCAGAGACACAGGGCAATGCAATATCACGTAAAAGGAGGCGAGAGTCAGCCACATCCCTCACAGACACAGGAGCATACACAACACGGAAATGTTCCGCAAAACGATCCACAATGGCGATCGGATCAATCACATTCTCACCACTCGCAGACTGAATCACAGGCACCACACGATTAGCTCTTTCTTTCTTGTCCAACCACGCCAGGAGTTTACCCGCCTTATCACCAACATCATACAATCTGCCTTGTTGCTCACGAAACATCACTTTTGCAGCGTCAGTAACTAGGGATTTATATGCAAACTGTTTTAGACCCAGGGCATGAAGTTTCTCAGGCGTGACACCAGATCCCAACTCGTCCTCCAAGGCAGAAATTTCCCCCTCGAGGTCCACCACCTCCCTCTTCCCGGCTTTCTTAGCTTCAACAATCAAAGAAAGGGCCTGTCCACGAATCACAGTTTTGAAGGCTTCCCACAGGGACACCGCCGAAGGGACCGACCCCTCGTTTTCCAGGAAATAAGCATCTATGGACTTGAGCAAGAGGGCACGAGTCTCAGGGGAGGAGAGATACCATGGGTTAATGGGAGCCACTCGGCCCACTGCCTCTATCCCAACCTCAAAACGAAGCCAGAGCGGCGAGTGGTCAGAGATGCCCCTTGGCAAATGTATAATCTCACGGACCGCCGACGACTGGGCAGCGGGCATCAGGAAATAATCTAGCCGAGATAGGCTACCATGGGCACCAGAGTGAAAAGTGTATTGAAGCTGAGTAGGATGTAACAATCGCCAGCAGTCCACAAGGCCAAAAGTATCCAAAAACCCACCCAACCAACGCTGGGCATGCGGGGTATCCCTGGGGGGATGGCGATCGTGAAGGCCAGAAAGCACTGAATTAAAGTCACCGGCAAGAAAGAGTACACTATCAGGAAGGTCCAACAAGACACGGCCTAAATCAGTGAAAGTAGCAGTTTGCAAGCCTGGGGGGACATAAACATTAAAGAGGGACAGGGTGCGGCCCTCATATCTACCCACCAGAACAATATATCTCCCACGATCATCCCGAATCACCTCATCTATCGCCAGAGGGAGGGAGTTACGAACAAGGATACCCACACCCCTGGATCCTGAAGTAAACCCCGAGTGTGCCACAAGGCTGTAGCCCCATCTATTCATTGCATTACATACATTCCCAATCAAATGGGTCTCTTGCAGGAAAACAATGTCCGGTGACAAACGTCTGATATATTTCAACACCACACTGCGCTTGATGCGATCTCCCAGGCCGTTAACGTTCCAGGAAACAAATTTCAACCCCCTACCCCCCATCCCACCCACCCGAGCCAGGACCCCCCATCCAAGAGCTAGACATCAGAAACATCAGTAAAGACAGAAGCAATTCGCCTTGAAAACAACACACAAAAAAATAAGAACTTCCCATCCCCCCTCCCCCAAGCTGAAAGGAAACACCCCCCACCCTGCACCCCTGCAAAAAGCTAAAGAGCCACCCCAACCTGCAGTGTGCCTGTCGCCCCATAACCCCTAGTCTACACAAAGACCCCGGAGGAGGAAAGGTCTCCGTTCCACCCGCCCCCAGACTACAGTAAGAGCAAGAATCAACACACAAAAAATAAATAATCACATTGCAGAGGTACGCCGGCCACCACTCCTGGGAACGTATTCAAAACGAGACATCAGAGTCAAACAATCAGATCTCCACACCACCTTCGGCACCACCAGGGTGAGCGGCAGACTCAGTCTCAGGAGGACGGTCAGGCAAGGAGTCCAGCCAGTCATTAACAGCATCCGGTCTATCAAAGAACAAAGTACGCTCATTGTACTCAACACGAAGTCTGGTGGGGAAAAGCATAGCATAGCGTAGACCCCGATCTCGAAGACGTTTCTTAGCACCACGAAACTCCATCCGTTGTCTTTGAACCTGTTGGGAGAAGTCCGGGTAGAAGTTCACTGTGGCATTCTCGAAGGCCACCGGGCCCTTCACCCGTGAGGCCTGCAGGATAGCGTCCCGATCCCTATAATGAAACAGTTTAGCCACAATAGGCCTTGGCGGAGCACCCGGCTTAACTTTGCCCCCCGGGACACGATGTGCGCGTTCAACCGTGAAAAATTTGGTAAGCCCGGAGGGGGCAAGATGGTTTAAAATCAGACCCTCAACCAGGAGATCAACAGAGTGGGGTTCAGGGTTTTCCGGTACACCAACCAGGCGAACATTGCAGCGACGTGCCCTGTTTTCAAAATCCTCCAGGCGTCGGGTCATGAAGTCGTTCATCCGACGAAGATTCCCAACCTCTGTCTGGAGCTCCGAGACGTCTTTCGTGAGGCTAGATGATTTAATATCCAATGACTGCACCCTCTCATTCGTCTTGCCGAGATCAGCACGAATCAGATTCACCTCAATGGCCACGGTGTCAAGTTTGTGGGCCAAGGCCTCGTACTGAAGGCCGGTGGATTCCCTCACTCCCGAGATGGCGCCCATGATATCCTGTAGGGAAGGCTCCGCCGACTCTTCCAAAATTCGTTCAGATGCCGTACTGTGGCCAGGTAGGGCAGCACCGGGGGACCCCTTAGATTGAGTATAACGGTCCATGACGTTCGTCTGAACCGGCGCTCCGCGCAGAGGTGTTTTCGTCTTGCGCGTTTCTCTGTCCCCTCTGCCCGCCATTTTGAAGATGCGGCACGGGACAAGCCACCAGGGTCGACGGGCCAAACACCCAAACCTCAGGATCAAAAGTACACCAAAAAGAAGGGCTCAACTCGGGAGGAGGCCACCAAACCAGCAAATAGACAAGAGGAAAGCCCCGTGTCCGAACTGTCTCCAAGTCTCAGCCAAGCGCGATACGCACACTCGTGGCACAGGTCGAGACAGAATCGAAACCGAAACTCAGGAAGGGGGTCTCACAAGGCCAGATCTCCTGCCGTTGTTGTTCAATTCCAGGACGGCCACAGATCTGCACCCCGTCCCGGGCGCACCTCAAGGGCGGAGCCCAAAAGTTCAGACCACCGTAGCTCAGGAGTACGAGATCCAAAGCAAATTCCGAAAAGTGCCAGGGTAATCAGCCAAACGTCCTCTAATTGAATTCTCACAAGAAATCAGGATCTAGTCAGGATAAATCGCCGGGAGCGGCGAGGGTCCGGAGAGCGCTGTGCTCAAGCGGCCATCACGGATGCCCGCCAAGCTCCTCCTCTAGGATGGCTCTTTTAAAAGCAGTAACCTGCTGATTTATTTACATTAAATGCACTCTTTAATCTACTTGGTACACGTTCTTTGCAGCAGGCATATTAACCCTCTGTACTACCTTCACATACTTCAAAAACTCAACTACACAAAGCTCTGATTTCTGGCTAGGAAGAACATTAATCACAGGAGTTATCTTGACATTTTTGTGAGGCCCCGTAATTGCAGGAGGAAAGGAACGTGCAGCAGGTGCTTTTAAAATCATAATTAAGTTGGTCACACCAGCCTAGAGCCAGCCCTGACAGGGGGCATGGAGGGGTGCTCCAGGGGGGGGCAAGCGCCCCCTCTTGCCCCCCCCTGCGGACGCCCATGTCTTCGCCCCATCATTCCCCCAACGCCCTGTTCTCCCTACCTGGACTGCTCTCCCTTTCACCTCCCCTCCTCTGCTCCTCCCCATCCACCTCTCTACTTGCATCTCCTTCCATCCCTCCCTTGCTGTTTTCCTGATCCCCCCTCCTCTCACCTCCTCACTCTCAGCCCCTATCTAAAGACCTTGCGCTCCCCCGCCCTATCGCTCCCTCGATCCGCTTTCTCTCTCTTCCCATTTTCATCTACCCTCCTCCAATCCCGTGCTCTTCCACGTCCACCCCTCTCCATGCTTCCCTGTACTGTGCCTCCCTCACTGTTCCACCCCTCCTCTCCCCCTCTTTTCTCATCTTCTTCCGCTTGCCCCCCTCTTAGCTCTTAATTTTTCCCCAGTGCTTAATTTGTAAAAGAATAAGTGCTGGTGCCCAAAGCTCTGCTCAGAAGCCAGCGGCCTGTGCAATTAATTGTCGGTACACCGAATACCAAGGCTGCGTAGTCTTGAATCCACCGCCTGCCTCTTTAATCCACTGCCAGACCCTCCCTGACTCTTTATCTCACGCCCGCACATGGCTGGACTGGCCAGCCGGGCAAGCGGGCAATGCTCCGGAAGGCTGGAGCCCCAGGAGGCTGGTTTTGACACTTGAAAGAGTTTCTCTGGTTCTAGCGCGCATTAGCACCGCCTCACACGGGGGCTGGGTTTATCATGTTTGCCAGGGCTGTTCTAAGCTCCCAGTCCGGCCCTGCTCCTGCAGGTTCCTGCTTTCTACCCTGGTTTGCGATCTTTTTCCTTCTTTCCCATATGTGTGTTTTCCCCTCTTTTGCTCTCGGGAAATGTCTGATGAGGAAAACTAAGTGCCGGTCGAAAAGCTGAGTGCCAGTGGTCAGA
The DNA here is from genome assembly GCF_964261635.1 of Lissotriton helveticus. NCBI lineage: Eukaryota > Metazoa > Chordata > Amphibia > Caudata > Salamandridae > Lissotriton > Lissotriton helveticus. The sequence goes on along the minus strand of NC_136068.1, from coordinate 79,998,800 downwards.
GCCGGACTGACCGTAGCGGGCACCGGGCAATCCCCCGGTGCGCCGCACGGGTAGGGGGCCGGTTTGGGGCCCCTGGGGGCCGTTTTTGTTACAGGGCCGTATTTGGCCCTGTAACAAAATCGGCCAAAGACCAGGCCTGGCAAAGAGCTCGGCGGCACCCACAACCAGGCCCCCCTTCCCCCGGGGGAGCGAGTGGGGGGATCCGCCAAGCACTTTGCCATGGCCGGTTTTGGTTCCCAGTCCGACCCTGCCAGTTGTCCCCTCCAGCAACCACCGGCTCAAATTAAGCCCTGCTCATCTCTGTGTTTCCCTGCGTTCCTACTGTTTTCTTTTCTAATGTAAGATTTTTGTGCCGCGATTCATGTTATAGTGTGAAGCACTCTGATACCGCTTGGTACTTTAGCAATTTATAAAATTGCTAAATAAATTAAATAAACAATAATAAACAAAAACACACACACACACACGCACACGCGCGCGCGCACACACACACACACACACACACACATATATAGTCATTCAATTAGTTACATAATTAATATAAAATAATGAACAAATGCTAATATATTCTGTGCCATGGACGATACATTTAGAAATGTGTGGATTGTTGTGAAAGGTATTCATTCAAGCTGTTATTATTTATATTTCAAAGTCATCGGACTGATATCAGGAGTGGCATTCGAAGTAAAATGCAATTATCTATACTAATATAATAAAGAGAGAGCCCAAACCTTTGAGGCGGGTAATCTCAGGAACCACAGCACCAATCACAACACCCAATACAGCGTTGGAAAGGGCAGTTGCAGCAGAAGGACATAGGCTATGCAGGCGCCCACCATACACATTTAAAAGGTAAAAGAACCGTGCCAGCAAAGTAGTCCCTTGTGGGCGTGTCTGCGTTGTGCTGTGGGCGTGTGCTGGGGGCGTGACAAACGCTGGGGGCGTGTGATACGTTCCGCCCTTCATGCCATGTCTCATATCGTGTGCTGTGGGCGTGTGCTGGGGGTGTGGGCGTGTGCGGGGCGCGGGATTACGGAGAAAAAAAAGCGAGCGTTGTGCCCAATATTTCATTGTTTTTTCCACCCAGGTTCTGTACATTCCAGCCCCGGGTGTCCACCCTGCTCCCTTTAACTATCCCTGCACCCCATAATCATAACCCACCCTTACTCCTTAAAATACCCCAACACCCTTAAACACTAACCCATCTTAACCCTATAAATATACCCTGTACCCCAAAACCCAAACCTAACCCTAAAAATACCCCTGTACCCCAAAACCCAGACCTAGACCTGAACCCTAAAAATACCCCTGTACCCCAAAACCCAAACCTAGCCCTGAACCATATAAATACCCCTGTACCTCAAAACCCAAACCTACCCCTGAACCCTAAAAATACCCCTGTACCCCAAAACCCAAACCTAGCCATGGACCCTAAAAATACCCCTGTACCCCAAAACTCAAACCTACCCCTGAACCCTAAAATACCCCTGTATCCCAAAACCCAAACCTAGCCCTGAACCCTTAAATACCCCTGTACCCCAAAACCCAAACCTACCCCTGAACCCTAAAAATACCCCTGTACCCCAAAACCCAAACCTAGCCGTGAACCATAAAAATAACCCTTTACCCCAAAACCCAAACCTACCCCTGAACCCTAAAATACCCCTGTACCCCAAAACCCAAACCTAGCCCTGAACCCTTAAAATACCCCTGTACCCCAAAACCCAAACCTACCCCTGAACCCTAAAAATACCCATATACCCCAAAACCCAAACCTAGCCTTGAACCCTAAAAATACCCCTGTACCCCAAAACCCATACCTATTCCTAAACCCTACAACTACCCCTGTACCGCATAACCCAAAACTATATCTGAACCCTTAAAATACCCAAACACCCCAAAACATATACCTCAGTACCCCAAAACATATACCCCTATACCCATACTTACCTTATCCAAACATTAAAAAAAACATGCTTTTACCATTCATGCATTTACAACGAATTTCGTTGTAAATGTATGCGTGGTAAAAGCATATAAAATGTAATGCCATGCGTTATAATGGCATTGCGGAGTCATGGTACTTTCGTAATGAAAGTATGCGGAGTGATGGTATGCGGAAAGAAAGTTGCGGAATAATGGGTGTTTACCCAACCCCGGTAAGTACATTGGTGGCACGGCGGCCCACATCTCCAGCAACATACTCATATTTTTTCACCACCGATTTGAAAAATGCACAGGTCTCTCATTGATGCTGATGGCCATACACATACGACATACACTTTTAGACACACCTCCTGCCACAAGTTCTAGAATTACGAACTTTAGACCTGGGGAGCTACGTTCGAATCTCGGCATCCTGTGATTCCAGGCAAATCGCTTTGTCTCCCTGTGCCTACCACAAATGAATGCGTTCTTCTGTAATGTAAATTGTGCTCATGCCATGTTGTCGAGTTCGCGCTATATAATATTGCAAGGAAAAATAAAGTAGGGAAACTCGAGTTCACACACTACTGAACGCGCACTCTTAAGTGCATCAGCAGTGCACTGTGAATTGGAGCGTTTCACAGTCCTGTCACAGATAAGAAATGCTATCAAAACGAAATCCTACAAAACAATATACTACTGGCCGGCAGCAATTCATACCCGGACAACGTCGGGACGGGCTGCTAGTTTGTAATATACTAAAGACGTGACATGGTCATAATTCTTGTTCTCATGTTGCATTTTTGTGGGTCAGTATAAATGTTAAGAGTATAGCATGGCTTCTGGGCTAAAAATACATCCTGATTAGAGCTTTGAAGAATTTTCCTGACTGTACGAGTGCTACAAAAATATTGCAAATAAAATAAATGGAATCACATATAAAAATGTGAATTTCATTTCTACATTTCGTAGAACACTTTTATGTTGTCCTCCCATAAACGGAGACTTGAGCTTAAAATGTCTCATGATTGCATTTCTTAAATAAAACTTGGTAGATTTTCATTTAAAAACTTTCATTTTCACTGAGTTAATAATATGTGTGGCTTGTATTTTATTTAAAAAAAAGACGTAAAGTCTTTAGTCCTAATTACTTTAATTCTATATAGTGCGTTTTTAACTAGAATCAGAAGATAATTCCCTCTTTTTATTGGAGATATTCCTGTGATTGAGGAGAGGGGATCATCACCATAATTTAAGTGTGAAGGTCTGACACATTTTATTCTTGTCTAATAACCTGCTGAGATCCAGATCCACCAGTTTTCAATAATTGACAATCTAGATTTTTATCTACTTATTATTTGGAGATTGCTGCATATAAATCAAAGGGGGCAAGGAAAAAATTGGTCTGGTTGAATTTATGGGCTCCTTTATCAAAATGGATATTATCTGTTTGACTAATGCTTTAATTGATGTGATTGAAATTATGTTGCTTTATGATATGTAAATAGATAGGACCTCATTTATGAGGCCGTGCATCACTTTTACGCCGCCGGTGCGTCACTTTTTGTGACGCACCAGCAGCGTAAAAAATGTGCCTTGTTGCACCATATTTACCAAGTGACGCATCTAGGTAGATGCGTCACTTTGTAAACCCCTGCGCTGCATTATACCTACGCCAGGTATAATGTATGCAGGGGGGCGTTCTGATGCAAGAAAGGGTCATAGAAGTGACGCAGTGAAATCTATAGGATTTCACTGCGCCACTTCTAGGACACAAATGCGTCAATTTCTTACGCCTGCCTCACAGCAGGCGTAAGACTGACGCAGGCCCTTTCACATGTCGCTTGCCCCATGTGAAAGGACACATTGCTGGAGTTGCGTCACTTTTGTGACACACTCCAGCAATGCATCACTTTTGCGCTATACAGATACGTCAGAAATACTGACGTATCTGTAACTCCTTGCGCCATGATGCGTCATACTGTAAATATGACGCATCATTGGTGTCGCAAGGAGGACGCAGTGAAAAGTGACGTATCGCTCTTTTCACGCAGCGATGCGCCACTTTTCATAAATGAGGCCCTTAATGTTTAGTGTTTTGAATAAGTGGTATAGCAGTATCTGTTACAAAGACTGTCTGCTGATATAAAGCAATAAAAAAATAAAATAACGTGCTGAGATTGTCTCAAAATAGGAGATATCCCTTTTTTAGGATACAGGGCCGCTCAGCCACCAAGGTGGCATATATCATTATTGGGTCTTGCTCCTCATCGAGTCGGCTGGCAATGCCCAATGGGCATCGTTTACAGAGCTCTTTGTGTATATCACTCTGACTCAGATACTCTGTATAGACTTGTTATCTTTGATGTGAACATTTACTGTTGTAAAGCGCTCTGATACCTAAGGGTCTAGCTAGCGCTATAGAAAACTCTAAAATAAATAAATAATTCAGGGATATCTATTTTGTTTTTGTTTTACAGAAACAAACCCCATCAGTTCCAAGCCTGATTTCACTATGGCTAGTCTCTGAATGGATGCGTGAGTAAATGAGTGAATGAGAAGGTGAATGGATGAGTAGACTGATAAGTAAATGTTAAGGATCGTGGTCAGAGTATATGTTGGCTCAGCTGTCCCCTATATTTCTTGCAAGGTTAAGGTTGTGCTGAAGGAGCTCAAACAGAAGGGAGGGATGGCCAAACTATTGCCTCTGGAATTCAGAATAACCCCAAAATATTGTATTAAAGATCTTGTAAGCACTTGAAAGAACATGCATGGAATATTATCCAGTCTAATCCAAGTTCTAGTTCCTTATTTCCTTCTTCAAGAGTACTAGCCAACACGTGTTTCATCTGACATATTCACCTGGACTTCATCAGGGCTAGAAAATCTATTCCTAATAAGACTACCATAACATTAGTGCTCCAAAATTACGAAATATTCCGTCACCAAAGACTAACGGAAGCCAGATCTGTGACTCGTGCTGCAAGTTTACAGTATAAACAATTCTCACCAGTTCACTACAGCAAAGTTTCTCAATGTAAAGCGGAAAAACCAATACAAACTTGATTACATAGAATATCATCATTGAGTGGTTGACAATTCATTAGGAAATCCGTTATTCTGCAGGTCATGCAATCATGTCTATAAATACAAAGTAATAGAGACAATTCAACATCCAAGTTCATCAATCGATGACATTTGTAAAGCCCTCGACTGCTTCGGCAGAAGTGTCCCGGTGCTGAGTAGCGGAGACTGAGACGGGGACTGAGAATGATGACCAGAATATCCTGTCCAATTTTGGTCAAAGAGCCAGGTTTTTAATTCTTTCCTAAACCAGTGTTTGAACTCGGCCATGCGAAGTTTGATTGGCAGGGTGTTCCAAAGCTTCGCCGTCAGTACCGTAAATGACCTGCCTCTACGACGGCCTTTAGCGAATCTGGGAATACGCATACGTCGGAGGTGGTTAGATCTCAGGGATCTCTCCTGTTGGTACCTGATGAGTCTACTTCTCAGGTAACGGGGGCCTTTGCCTTTCAGGGATCTAAAAGCCTAGGTAATGTATTTGAGCTTGTAAAGCACACTGCTACCCGTCCGTAGGTTTCCTGGTGCTGTATAACTCTGGGGAACCCGTCCTGGCTTTCCCTGTGGGATGGTCCCTTCTGGGAGTCCCCAAGGTGGAGCCAGGTATCCCCGGAATTGATGGGGCCGTTGTGGAGATTAGGCAAGCTAATGCCCAGAGTTGCCGAGTGGAACCCCTGATTAGAGTAAGCACCGAAGCGAGAATTATCAAGTCCGCTGACCCAAGTCCACGACCCTGCCGTGTCGGGAATTGAACCCTGGTCCCGGGCCGACTTCTGCTCTCGGGTCTGCCGCCTCTAACCAGTGAGCCACACTACTCCGGGTAAGGGACTTAAATTCAATCTTTTTTGCCACAGAGATGCAGTGCAGCTGCTTCAGATGAGGCAAGATGTGTTGGTGGAAAGGGACTTGCCGGATTAGCCTAGAATCTGCATTTTGTGTGATCTGTAGTCTATAGATCAAAAAAGCAGGTAGTCCCAGATAGAGGCTGTTGGCATAATCCAGAAATTGCTTCAATTGTCCTAATGACAAAAGGTATTTGCAATATCACTACAAAATTACAAATATCCAATTAAAAACTCAACAAACACACCATTCTTTGGATTTAATCCTATATATTTCATTCTTTTATAAATCGTTAGTTGTACAAATAACTCAGATATACATATATTTAGAAGGTTGTCCTAAAACAAAAAACAAACATTGGATTTACACGTGATTAAGGTGCATGTAAGTGAAAAAAGGGAAGTGACATATGCTGTGATTCACAAATAAACATATATTAAGACAATTAAAAACCAGTCCAAAATTCACTGTACATTGGTTGCAACCCTATTGTAATTTTCTAATTGTGGTTGAAACTAAGAGGGGACTGATAGATGTTGTTACGTCGACGTTTCAACCCTATGTTACGGTGCTTGTTTTTCGCAACCATCTCGGGTCTTCATCAGGACTACAGAAACGACCGGACAACCTGTCGCGATCCACGACCTGCGTCTATTTCTAAGGCGGGAAGGGAGGATCTGTCAGCCGACAATATTCACTCCTCAAAGGTATTCCCTCTTTCGAGGTCTTTCTCTTCACCAAATTTTATGCAGTATATGCATATGATTCATCCACCAGCCGGTGGAGAATCTGAAAAGTATTATCCTTATAAGTGCCGCTTTTCGATCACTATTTCTTCGGTCAGAGGAACGTTTCTCTTTGGGAACACAAACATCCCCGTTTGTATTCCCGAAGAGAGACGTTCCTCTGACCGAAGAAATAGTGATCAAAAACGATTTATAAAAGAATGAAATATATAGGATTAAATCCAAAGAATGGTGTGTTTGTTGAGTTTTTAATGGGATATTTGTAATTTTGTAGTGATATTGCAAATACCTTTTGTCATTAGGACAATTGAAGCAATTTCTTCTTCCCAACAGAACCATTGTTATATACATACACTTGGAACCCAGGTTCTGAGGGTCACAGGGCCACCCCATTATAATTAATGGTTGGCATAATCCAGGCGAGATCTCACAAGAGCAAGAATCACAATTTTCCAGGTCTCTTCTGGGAGCAAATGTAGCAGCTTCCTAACTAATTTAAGCTCCAGGAAGCAGAGCGAAGAGATTTACCTGATCTGAGCAGTGAAGGAGAGGTTGGGGTCAAACAAGGTGCCCAGGTTTCTCGCAGATAGAGTGCGCACCGAGGGTGCGTTCAGTTCAGCCAGCCACCAGAGGTTTGCAGGGGTGGGGCTTTCTGGCTGAAGAAAAGGACCTCAGTTTTATCTGTATCCAATTTTCGAAAATTGGAATCCATCCAGTTGACTATGCCTTTTAAGCACTCTTTAATTTTGAGCAAGGCTGCTTCTGAATGTTCTTGGAACGAGAATAGAAGTGGCGGCCCTCTGCTAAGGCAGAGGAGCTTCGCCCCACTGCCGAAACGAAAAAATAAAATGATAATAACGTATCATTATTATCATTTTATTTTTATTTTTGAAGTCAGTGGCTCTCAGGGCGGGGCGGGCAGGGCTGGCCTGAGCATTGAGGGGAGTATATGCACCTCTTAAGTGCGCATGACTGCTTGGCCAGCCCTCTCATGCCGGCCAAACAGTCCTGCGCACTGTGCATCTTCCCCAGCAGGCTTGCTTTACATAGCCTAGTGAGGAACATGCAGTGCCTCCCAGTCCCCGTCTGAGCGCCGTGGTTCGGCTCTCAGACCAATCACAATGCTGCATTGCAGCGTTGTCATTGCCTATGGGGAGCCCGAGTGCTTCCTGCTGCCGGGGGAGACAGGAAGAAGAAGATGGAGGAGAGGCGGTGGCCGGCTGGCCCAGGTAAGTGTTCTTTTTTTTCTTCTTCATTTCATCCCACTCTACAACCCCTGCCCTCACCCCTACCACTCCCGATCAGTAGCAGCCGCTACTGGAGAACATCAGTTGCATGTCATTCCCAGGTTACAATGAAAGTGGCTATGGGGGTCAGACAGAGGTTGGAAAGCAGCAGAGTGAATGGCGAGCCCTGATGTACACCAGGGATTTAGGGAGGCAGAGGAAGACCTGCTGTCAGCGCTCTTCCAAGAAAGATTGAATCCAGGAGAGATCTGCGCCCAAAAAACAAAGGGGCATATTAACAAGGGCTTTATCTCCTCTTTTTTTACTTTAAAAGCCAAAGAAGCAGAGATAAAAATATCGCCCTATCAACAACAAGGTGCTAACATGCAAAATTGCATGTGAGCACCCTTTTCCACTACGCTTCCCTTTGCATCTCTAATGAGATGCAAAGTGGGCGTTCCAGAGCAAAATAATAGGAGAAATGTCACTAAGCGACATTTCTCCTATTGTTAAGCTTCACGCTAACCCGGTTAGAGACAAAAAAAGCAGCGCTTACCACGGTTAACGCTGCTTTTTGACGTTTGCTAATGTTCAGACTTAGCCATGCAATCCAATGGGAGGTGGATTACATGGCTAAGTCCACCATGGGCTATCAAAAAGGATATCCCTATCCTTGTAGTTTCATCGCTGCATTACCACCGATAACCTCCCAAAATGCTGCTATCGCTGGATTTTTCATCGCCTAGGCAGTTAGCGCTGTTAATAACGTGATAACCAGGCGATAATATCCTGTGTTAGCGGGCATTAAATAAATTAACGCTAAGCGCCCTTAGCGTTAATTTTCCCTGTTCCTTGTTAATATGCCCCCAAGTAGGCTTAATTTGAACACCGCTGACATGTATAACATTATGACCATGGAAGAGGCCATGCTGTCCAGTGTTTCTTTTACAGATTCTTCCAATAAGGCAGTTCCAGTGCTGTGTTCAGCACAAAAGCCAGATTGAGTGTCATGTAGCAAACCATTTGCCTCAACGAAGGATGAGAGTTGGTGGTTTACTAGCTTTACTAGTGATTTACAAGCTTCTCCAAAATGTTGGCAGGAGCTGGAAGCAGTGAAATGGGCCTGAAGTTGCTAAGTTCACCAGGGTCCGCATTGGATTTTTAGGATGTGGAAGCAGGAACGCCTGTTTCTAGATAGAGGAAAGATACAGGATTTCAGGGAAGAGGTCCAAATCTCATTGAGAGAAGGAATTAAAGATTGCAAAACCATTCTGAGAATATGTGGGGGCAAGGGTCTTCCGGAGAGCCTGATATGCAAATCAGCAATACCTCAAGCGAGTTATCTTCTGATATTAAGCAAAACTCAGAGAGCTCAAGTAAGTGACTGGCAGGTGGCATCAATAGATCTGCTGTGCCAACTTCCCCTAGGAAAATGGAATAGAGTTTTTGAATTATTTCATCAAAAACATCTGAGTGCTTGGTACAGAAATTTGGTGAGGGGAGAAAGGCACTTATAACTGCATCATGGGAGATAAAAAACTTAACAATGTAAAAAACTTTCCTTGCTGTGTTGGCAGCAGCATCGAGAAGTGCTCTTGCATGGTAAGTTTCTATAAGTTTCTGGGAGCTGCCTTATATGACTGTTTTGCATCTGAGTCATTCAACCTTCTCCAGCTGTGCTCAAGCTTCATGACATTTGCTTAAACATCCTTGTGAGGTGTTGCATTAGGACTGGATCCTTAAAATTGGTATCAAAGTAATAAGTGAGTGTCCACCAATAAATAAATGTAAATGTAATTAATTTTGCATAGGTTGATAAGTAGGTCTGTGTATGTGTAGCCGGATGGACTGATGAATAGGTACAGCGAGAAGCGAGTAGGTGGATGAGTAGTTGTATGGATGAGTGTGCAGTAGGTTATGTGAGTGGATACATGTAGGGATGTGTGAAAAGCTGCCTGAGTACGTGAATGGCTGCGTGATTAGGCGGATTAGTGTGTAACCAGGCTGATGGAGGTACAGGTGGATGAGTAGACCAGTGTATGTGGAGGTAAATGTGCAGGTGCATAAGAAGATAGATGGATGAATGAACTGAAGGATATTGAGATGGATGAGTACCTGGATGAATGTGTAGGCAGATGAGTGATGGTTGGATGAGTGAGTTGGTGGATGGAATAGATGAGTGTGCGCATGGATGAGTGACTGTTTGGATATGTGGATGAATATGGGTGGCTGAGAATGACAGTTCTATGTGAAGGTGAATGAGTGAGTAGGTACCTACTGACTTGGGGGATACATGGGTCAGTGGATAAATATGCAAGTAGATGAATGGTGAACGGGTGGATGAGTGAATCAGTAGGAAAACGGGCAAGAGGGTGAATGAGTTGGTGTGAAGGTCTGTCGGCAGTAGGAGTTCCTGCAAGGCGGTGCCAAATGCGATGCAGTGCGCGCAACGAAATTCGTTTTATTTATTTATTTGTTTACTTACCTGTTAAACTCCGTAATCCACACGTTACTACCCCCCACCCTGCCCCTCCCCCTCCCACGTCACCGCCCTGCAGGAACTCCTACTGCCGACCGCGGCTGGTGAAGGTATCAGGATCTCACCTGGTAGGCTATTCCGCAGGAGTGAAATGATTGCTCACAAACACTACTCCGAACCTCCGGGCCAAGCAAAAATGTTGCAATTATATCAACGCCTACCCTGCCCGCCCCAGAAGAGGGGATGGAAAGCTAAAGCGTTCTTTTTCTGCGTCACCTTGAACTCCCTCTTTTTCTCCTCCTGTAATAAAAAATAATTGTTTTGAGTTATGAAGAATATTACTTTTCCCTACACTCAACTGAAAGTAAGCACATGTAAAACAAATACGATTTCCCCTTCCGTCTAAATGTTTATTAATGCTGCCCTTCTGGATAGCCTAGTTACTAAAAAGAAAAGAACATAATGTAATTCCTCGAATTCCAATAACTGAAGTCTGTAAAGCTTCATAAATACCAGTGGCGGCCGGCACAGGTATATGCGGTGAGGTGGGGCAGGGTGGATGGGGAAAGTCGACAGAAGACGGAATAGGTATAATTAAATAAATGAATAATACCTATTCCGTTGGCTGTTGGCTGCCCTGCCCGCCTCACTGCGTTTACCTGTGCCGGCCGCCGCTGATAAATATGTTCCCTTGGAACTTACAGGTACAGTACATATATTCTCAAATATCTGTAAACAATTAAGCATTCATTAATGCCTCATATAAAGTTAAGTTTCATGCAAACTAAAAACTATAAATGATAAATGTAACACAAGGTGAATGCAGTTTTTGGTAAAATGGTGTAACTTCAGAAATCATTAATTATTTCCAAATTTAGTACCACTAATACATTTCCTTGTCTTTTCGTGTTTTTTGACAGACGACTGGAACACAGAAAATGCACTCTATTCTCGAAATACAAACAGGTACGTTTTTTCTCTCAAAACAATGGAGCGTATAGAGCACGTTACCCTGAAGAAGTTACTAAAGTCTCCTTGTATTTTGTGTATCTTTGCATCCTACGCAAGGCGAAAGAAGACAGGAGCCCGCTTTAGAAGAGAACACGCACAGCGGTTTTCAACCCGATTCCTAGACATTAATCTTTTTATTTATGTTGTAAGGACCAATATATTGTGGTTAAAATTTGCGAGACCCTTTCAAGTTTTAGATATCGAGTTGACTGTCACACCTCTTCCCCAATGCGGTATTCAGGGCTAGGTCTGCAGTGTTGTTCAGCATTTCTTTTGTATACAGCCTTTGCCTGTTCTAAATTTTTTTGTGTTGTCTTTTGTAGTTCTTTTATTTTTTCAACATAGTCTTGTACAGCTGGCACTTTAGAAGTAGGTAAAGACAGAAGCAAATTGAATTTAGGAATAATCCCATAATTACATTGGAAAGGTGAGGTCTTTGTGGAACTAGGCACTGCGTTATTATAAGCAAACTCTGCTGTCCAGAGAATCCCATCCCAATCTTTCAAACTAGTTAGTACTTGACACCAGATATATTGCTCTAAACATTGATTTACTCTTTCCGTCTCACCATCTATTTGGGGGTGATATCCAGAGGAGAGACGAACATCAATTTGCAATGTCTCACACAAGGTCTTCCAGAATTTTGAGACAAATTGCGGACCTTGATCATAAACAATAATAGATAGAAGGCCATGTAACCATACACTTGTGTGTAGAAATGTATCAGCAAGTTCCTTGGATGTTGGCAAACCATGTAAAGGAGTAAAATGAGCTATTTTGGTTAACAAATCCACTATGACCAAAATGCAGTATTTCCCTGGTCTGTCTTAGGAAGATCTATTGTGAAATCCATTGAAATTGTATCCCAAGGTGTGGGTGGGGTAGGCAATGGAAGCAGCAAATCTATGGGGGCTTAATATGTATCTCTGCTCTGGGCACAAATGGTACATCCCTGCGCAAACTGTTTTATTTCATGAGTGAGTGTGGGCCACCAAAATTGTCCTTTAAGCAACTCTATGGTCTTTTTTCCCCGGGGTGACCTGCAAGTAACTATGAGTGACATCACTCCCCAGCCTGTTGTTGCAAGGCATTAGTAGGTACAAACAATTGTCCTTGAATGAAATAAAACTAATTTACCCTCTGATTGTCATTACTGTGAAGAATATTTTGTGCTTCTTTAGTTTTTTGTGCTTTCACTAGTTCTGTCATGATATCTTCTTCTGAAAACAAAGCCTCTGAAATTCGCTCCGTAGGAATAATAAAGGTATGGTCTAAGTCTTGATCTGAACTGCCAAAGCCCAGACACGACAAGGCATCAGCCTTACTGTGCTGATGCCCTGATTATAATTGTTTAACATAATCGTAATCAGAGAAAAACTGAGTCCACCGCAACTGTTGCATCGATAAGGCTTTAGCAGACTTAAGGAATTTCAGCTCTCTATGCTCAGTAATCACTGTATCTGTGTGAAACGCTCCTAACAGGTAATGTCTCCATTCTTAAGAAGCCTTTTTTATAGCCAGTAATTCGCTGTCCCCTACCGAATAATTAACTTCTGCAGGGCTTAACTTGTGTGAATAATAGGCTATGGGATTGAGCAATCCTGTCTCAGTATTTCTCTGTGATAGAGCCCCACCTATCACCACCAGCAAGCCATCTGCCTCCACTATAAAACGTTGGGCAATGTCTGAGTGTCGTAAGTTGGGTGCACTTATAAAAGCCTCTTTAAGTTTCTGTAAAGCCTCTTCTGCTACCTCGATTCAATGGAAAGCCACCCCTGTTTTCAATAACTTTGTAATAGGGGCTATCAATGTAGAAAAATGGTCTGTAAAAAGCCTGAAAAAATTGGTGAATCCCAAAAGGCTTTGCACTTCTTTTACATATTTGGGGTTCTTCATTGTATGATGGCTGAGACCTTCTGGGGATCCATACTAACCCCTTCCACAGACTGAATGTATCCCAAAAATAAACTTAATGAACATTAAATTCACCTTTTTCTAATTTCACAAACAATTTATTTTCTCGTAATTGTTGTTGGATGTCCCTTACATGTTTTTCTATGTTTAGACATGGAGGAAGAGTATATCGAAATACTGTCAATATAAGTTACAGCACAAACACTTAAAAATGCTCGTAGCACCTCATTTATGAAAAATTGAAAGGCGGTGGGGCGTTGCATTGTCCGAAATGCATCATCAAATATTCATGCAGGCCAAACCTAGGGGCCGATTATGATCGCGGACGGACTTTCGTCCGTCCGCGATCACTGAGGAGGAGGGAACGTCCGCATGGGCTGCGGCGTTCCCTCCTGTACGATTAGGATGTGACCGCCACCCTGGCGGTCACATCCTGTATTGTTATCATTGCGGCGGGTGCTGCTTGAAGCAGCACCCGCCGCAATGATGAAAAAGCAAGTTGTGCATTTGCATGCACAAAGCGGCAGGCACCTTGTGGTGCCTGCCGCTTTGTGCAGGCAAATGCAGGGGGGTACCATAGGTACCCCCCATGTGCACCCCCTTCACCCCTGGGGGCCCACAACGGGCCCCCAAACACAAATCCGTATGCCTTTACACGGCGGAAATGCCGCCGTGTAAAGGCATCTTTCCGCAGACATCCTAATATGGCTGGCGGTATCTGATAGACACCGCCAGCCATGTTAATGCTTTTCCGCCGCGGGCGGAATCCGCCCGCGGCGGAAAAGCGGCGGACAGATAGTAAGACCCACCAGCCATCCTAATATGGCGGTGGGTCTTTCAAGGCTCCCCGGCGGATTTCCCGCATCATCCGGGCTGGCGGTGGCTTCCGCCGGCCCGGTGGATGCGGGAAATCCGCAATCGTAATAGGCCCCTATGTACGGAATGCTGTCTTCCACTCATCCCCATCTCTAATGCGCACCAACTGGTATGCACCCCTCAAGCCCAACTTCTTGAAAATCTTGGCATTCTTAACCTGATCTAGGAGTGTAGAAATTAAGGGGAAGGGATAACGATTTTTAACTGTTACCTCGTTTAGAGCTCTATAATCGATGCATGCACTCAAATCACAGCGCCGTTTTGGAGCAAAAAATAGTGGAGATGAGGCAGGCGACCAAGATGGCCTGATGAACCCTATGCATAACATCTCATCAATGTATTCTCTCAAATACTGAGTCTCTTTCTCTGTTAAACCGGAAATCTTAATACAATAATGCGTGCCCTGGGGAGGAGTTCTATTTGACAGTCATATTGTCTGTATGGAGGGAGAGTAGTGGCCTTCTTTTTATCAAAAAGGTCTGCCAAATCTTGGTAACAAGGCAAAATATTGATAACTGACTCTTAACCCCTTGCGTGCTGATGACGGCCCCCAGCCGTCATGCACTACGGTGCTCGTGTGCTGATGACGGCTGGGGGCCGTCATAAACCCGCCCACTTTGAAAAACGCCGCACAGGCGCAGAATCGCGGCCGCACGCAAGGGGTTAAACCGTAACTGCTACCATCTTTCCATCATCAGTAATGGATCTCCCATTGAAACAACACTTCTTACAAAAGGTAGAAACCAAGATAAGAGAGAGTTTTCCCAGTCAATATCTGGGTTATGAATCGTCAGCCTAGGAATTCCCAAAACAACTTGAAACTGCGGCGCTTCAATTAGATCATACCATATTCTTTCGCTATGAGTAATCTGTAAGCCCATCCACATATCTCCTATGGAGTGAGTAATAGGACCAGACTTCAATTCACTACCGTCAATAGTTTTAACTTCGTCAACCACCTCTTTTGGCATCGCTGGTATAGCATATATGCCCACTAAAGACATATCCATTACATTTCCAGTTGCTCATGCATCTATCAATAACTGAAAACATACTGAGCTATCGCTCCAAGTCAACTGAGCTGTCACAAAAAATGATCTACCAGAGGTATTTGTGCCAGGGTTTTTGAGGCTCAATTGAATGTATGACGTTACAACGCATACATTTACAATGCATGCCTTTACAACGCAGTTTTTACATCGCAACATCCTTTACAACACATTATTTTACATTGCATGCCATTACAACGCATTTTTAGAACCTACATTTACAACGCATTCCATTACATCACCGTATACTATTACAACACATACCATTCTAACTCCAGTCAGTGCAACAATAGGGTAAGTGTTGGATAGTGTAGGGGTAAAAATAAATTGTAGTGGTATGCGTTGTAGACTGCGTTGTAATGACATGAGTTGTAATTGTATGCATTGTAGTGTCATGCCTGGTAATGGTTGCGTTGTAATGGCATGCGTTGTAAGGGATGTTGCGTTGTAATGAATGCATTGTAATGGTAGTGCGTTGTAAAAGTTGCATTGTAAAGGTTGTTTCCCCAACTGAGCTGTCACAAAAAATGATGTACCAGAGTTATTTGTGCCAGGGTTTATGAGGCTGAATGAGAAGGAGGACCCAAAACTCTTGCCTCACCAGGCAGGTCTCGGGTCTTTTAGTTTCCCAACCGACCTTTTCTTTTAGGCTTCAAGGAACGATCATGCAAAAAATGACCTTTGTTCCCACAATACAAACAAGACTTCAAGTATCAACGTCTTTGTCCTTCCTCATCACTCAACTGTCCTCTATTACTTCCTATTTGCATGGGCTCAGGGTCTTCTATCTTTTCTTATTCAGTCCTTTTTTACCTATACACCACGACCTTCCTATCTGGCCTTCCTCTGTCCCGACGACGTTGAGAAAGACGTGATCTAATTTTACTTCCAGATCGAATAAGTCACTGCAGTACTCTCCCTGATTATTACCACCTCCACTACAACTCTGATTTCGAATGCCACCGGACTTATACCGATCAATGGCCCATCTTTGAACACTGTGTTTACTGTTCCACTCTTTGTATACTCAACTGTTATTCGACAAATGTTGTAAAGCGCTCCGGTACATTCGGGTCTGGCTAGCGCTATATAAAACTCGAAAATAAAATTTAAATAAAATAAATAAACTTTTGTTTTTTTCTTAAACACGGAGAGATCACGTGTAACACAGTAAACATCCAGCAGTACTACTGTTCAGAGGTTGTACAATCTGCTAGGTATGGGTTCCCTAGTTTTGGTAAGCTTGTCCCTTATGTCAATGTTTATGTTCCCCCTTTCTTAAACTGTCCTACCTACATTAAAATGATGTATAAGTGAGCAAAAAAAGACTTTCACTGGTGTCTTCCTGCCACAAGATTACATGGAGAGGGTAGAGGAATGGACACTGCTTCTTTTTTATGTCAACATGTTTCGGTGCTTGAATATTGCCCCTTAAGGGACCCGAACTTCTTCAGGACTACAGGCATTTCACATCAAATATTGGGGAGCCCTGTTCATAGGACATGCACTGCAAGTGCATTCTATATATCCTTTCTGAAATTCATTAGCAGTGGAAACACCATCATTCTACAATGGAAACACTCCTTCTTGATAGAACAGGTACACCTGAGGGAAGAAATAGTGCAAACATCCCTCTTCAGAGGACAAATATGGTTGGGGCACAATGAGTATAAGCTTCCCCTATTACAGGATGGGTACAAATCAAATGGGGCATCAGCAAAGCAAGTTGTGTATCCTCACAGAATTGGAACAGGATGGTATTAGCAAAGCAAGCTTCCTTCTCTCGCAGAAGGGAACAAGTGCAGGCTTGCACTCCCAGCACAGCAGATTCAACAGGGCAGACTAGCACAAGCTTTCATCGCACACAGAACATGTGCACTTAAGGCATGAGGGACATGCAGGTTACAGAGAGGTCTCTGGACTGGGTGCTTAACTCACTGAAGGGAATCTGTAAGTGGATAGACACACATACACTGGTGGCAACCTCTTCCAACAGGTTTAGAATGAGTGTGCACCAGGTACTGAGCAATCCCAGTCTAGGTGCTGCAACTTCTCAAAATGTTGAAGAGCCTGAGTGGGTGATGTGCTTTGCTGGTGTTGCCTGGCTTGTGCTGTACCGCATGTATCTAGGCTGTACGAGTGTGCATTGTTGGATGACTCCGGGCAACATGCTTTATGATGTGTGTGTATGTATCTGCGTGTGATGTGTGTATCATGTGCTGTCCGGATACAGAGTATTCCCTTTTAAGAGGGGTGGACTGGCTGGAGGGGGCTCGTCTAGGACAGTGAGCTGTTATATTGTGGTATTAACACTTGTTTACTCATCTGGATGAGTGGTGGTTTGTGTACGTACACAGGGTGTGTTGTGGCTTGGATTGGGCAGATATAGGGCACAAACATACGTGAAGAACTAATGGTCATAGGTAATGTGTGTTGACTTTACAAGAAGTAAATTCACAAGAAGTAGTGCCATAACCTTTATGATCCCTGTCCCTGGAAAGAGAATGCATAGCAAAGACCAGCTGAAATATAAACTTTGCTATGCATAAGTTGTGTATATATATATATATATATATATATATATATATATATATATATATATATATATATATATATATATATATATATATATTTATACAATATATGACTATACTATATTTGTATTCATATCTGAAGCACACAACAGCTTGTGAACGCAGAAATGTGAATGTTCTAGCCATGACTCCTCCTTACCAGTGAGCGCTCACATAATTAATATCGCCAAAGTGGCAAACGTTCACCTCCAGACCCTTTAAAATTATAAAGTCACATCACTCCAAGCCTAAATAATGTATTCTGGGCCCCAATTAAGGCCAAAATAACATTTAATGTGGGAATCCTAGCCTTTGAAGTAGTCCGAGCATACCACCCACCATTCATCTCTCCTATTTTTAAACTACCGGGAGGAATGATAGGTTCCTGCAAGCCCTCACCATACTGCTCTACTCTTCTCAAAATACCTGATGGCATGAGAGGTCCAAGAAAGCCCTAATCTTACTGCTCTACTCTTCTCAAACTACCTGATGGCATGAGAGGTCCAAGAAAGCCCTCACCTTAAATCTCTACTCTTATCAAACTACCTGGTGGCATGAGAGGTCCATGCAAGCCCTCACCTTTCTTTTCTACTCTTCTCAAACTACCTGGTGGCATGAGAGGTCCATGCAAGCCCTCACCTTTCTTTTCTACTCTTCTCAAACTACCTGGTGGCATGAGAGGTCCATGCAAGCCCTCACCTTTCTTTTCTACTCTTCTCAAACTACCTGGTGGCACGAGAGGTCCATGCAAGCCCTCACCTTTCTTTTCTACTCTTCTCAAACTACCTGGTGGCATGAGAGGTCCATGCAAGCCCTCACCTTTCTTTTCTACTCTTCTCAAACTACCTGGTGGCATGAGAGGTCCATGCAAGCCCTCACCTTTCTTTTCTTCTCTTCTCAAACTACCTGGTGGCATGAGAGGTCCATGCAAGCCCTCACCTTTCTTTTCTTCTCTTCTCTTCTCAAACTACCTGGTGGCACGAGAGGTCCATGCAAGCCCTCACCTTTCTTTTCTACTCTTCTCAAACTACCTGGTGGCATGAGAGGTCCATGCAAGCCCTCACCTTTCTTTTCTACTCTTCTCAAACTACCTGGTGGCATGAGAGGTCCATGCAAGCCCTCACCTTTCTTTTCTACTCTTCTCAAACTACCTGGTGGCATGAGAGGTCCATGCAAGCCCTCACCTTTCTTTTCTTCTCTTCTCAAACTACCTGGTGGCATGAGAGGTCCATGCAAGCCCTCACCTTTCTTTTCTACTCTTCTCAAACTACCTGGTGGCATGAGAGGTCCATGCAAGCCCTCACCTTTCTTTTCTACTCTTCTCAAACTACCTGGTGGCATGAGAGGTCCATGCAAGCCCTCACCTTTCTTTTCTACTCTTCTCAAACTACCTGGTGGCATGAGAGGTCCATGCAAGCCCTCACCGTTCTTTTCTTTTCTTCTCAAACTACCTGGTGGCATGAGAGGTCCATGCAAGCCCTCACCTTTCTTTTCTTTTCTTCTCAAACTACCTGGTGGCATGAGAGGTCCATGCAAGCCCTCACCTTTCTTTTCTTCTCTTCTCAAACTACCTGGTGGCATGAGAGGTCCATAAAAAGCCCTCACCTTTCTTTTCTACTCTTCTCAAACTACCTGGTGGCATGAGAGGTCCATGCAAGCCCTCACCTTTCTTTTCTACTCTTCTCAAACTACGTCAGCATGCGAAGTGCAAGAACGCCCTCATCTCACCTCTCTACTCTTCTCAAAGAACCTGGCACATGAAAGGTCCAAGAAAGCCCTCACCTTACAGTTCTACTCTCCTCAAACTACCGTATTGGCTTGACAGGTCCAAGAAAGCTCTATCCTTACCTCGCTACTCTTCTCAAACTACCTGGTGGCAAAGAAGGAATTTTAGCCACCAACGGCCCCCACAACGCTAAGGATGCCTGGCCTCCACCTTGGGGGTGCCCAGGAGTGGACACCTCACAGGGAAAGCCAGGATGGGTTCCACAGCGGTATTCGTACAAGCGCCTTGAGACCCTTGCGGGTGAGTAGTGCGCTATACAAGTATCAATTTAATTTTTTTTTCTATTTAGAGTACTCCTAGTCCCCTGGGTTTCAGTATCAAACAAACATTAGAGGAGTACCATCAGAATATGCTCATAAAGCAATCTGAGTGGGATGACTACAAAAGAATAAGAAGAAAGTCCTTCTTTTATTTATAAACCCCTCACTCACCAACCTGGTTGGTGACATGCTTCATCATCGAGTCCACCCTGATAGCCGAGTGCCATCATGGTGTGCTGCGACACCTGAATTACAGTGGAGCTGGTATTTGTGTGAGTGGTGTAAACAGAAAAAGTGTTAAAAATTGTCCTGGTATAACTTGTGTGAAATACAAATTTATTTTCAAGCTACTAGACAATATTAAAAGAAAGTGTGGCGATACAATAAGGTATGTTATGACCAAGTGTATCACTATGTGCTAGGTCTACATGTTTCAACCCGTTTGGTGGAAAATACCGGGTTTTCTTCAGGACCGTAGGAAAATGGGTGGTCAGGGCACACTAACGCCCTGCCAGTCCTAGATTCCTTGAACCTACTGACAAAAATCTGTTGCAGGGAAAAACTCGAACCTCAGTGGGCGAGAGAAAAGCAAAAAGACTCCTGCTACGGGTCTTAAGGCTTCACGGGGTGGAGGGAAGGTTGGCCTCTCAGAGGGACATATTAGTTTCGTAGAGGATCAGTGGCGTTGTACCTACTCGCCTTTCCAAGGCCTCTCAGCGTACCAGATAAAGAAATTGCAGATGCTCCAGAATGCGGCTGCGAGATTGATTAAACATGTCCCATTCAAGCAGCACATCTCTCCTCATCTCAAAGCACTGCATTGGTTGCCGGTTAATAGTAGAATTAAATTTAAGGCCCTAACCCTAGCCTTTCGGGCATTCCACGGATCCTGCCCTTGCTATCTGAAGCAGAGACTTGGCGCATATGAGCAGCCTCGTTCTCTTCGATCAGGTTCCCAGAACCTGATACGCACCCCTCGAGGTAGGAAAGCTCGGTTAGGGGGCAGATCCTTTTCGCTTAAGGCTGCCATGCTTTGGAATGCCTTGCCAAACGCATTACGACAAATCACCTCTGAAACCATTTTTAGGAGGGCTGCCAAAACCTGGCTTTTTAACCAGGAGTAGCCTCTTGGACTCTCTGTGTTACGCAGGCTGCCTGGCGCACCACTAGTTGCTAAGCGCCGGGACACCTCTTAGGAGGTAGCTGTTCGCGCTCTATAAAAACAGTATTATTATTATTAGTATCTCACCTGGCATGTTTTTCCGCAGGGGTGAAATGGTCGGTCACGAAGAATACTCCCAACCTACAGGTCAAGCAGAAATCTCCCAATATCAAAGCCTATCTTGCCAGCCCTGGAAGAGGGGATGGAAAGGTAAAGCATTCTTTTTCTTTGTCGCCTTGAACTCCCTCTTTCTCTCCTCCTGTGATAAAAAATAATTGCTTTGGGTTATGGAGAATATTACTTTTCCCTACATTCGAATAAAAGTAAGTACATGTAGAAAATTCCTGACAATTCCCCCTTCAGTCTAAATGCTCATTAGTGCTGCCCTTCTGGATAAACTGCTGAGTTACTAAAAAGAAAAGAACATAATGAAATTCTTAGAATTCCACTAACTGGTATGAAATATATAATTACAATGTAAGATCTCACCTATCCTGCTGTCTGTAAACCTTCAAAAAATACACTTCCTTGGAAAATAATTAAGCATTCATTCATTCCTCGTATAAGATTAAGTTTCATGCAGACTCAAAACATAAATATTAAATGCGACACAAGGTTAATGTACCTTTTGGTAAAATAATGTAACTTCAGAAATCATTCCTTATTCCCAAATTTAGAACCATTAATAAATGTGCTAGTCTTTTCATTTCTTTGACACACAGCTAGAACACAGAAAATTTATTTTATTCCCAAAATAAGCACAGGTATGTTTTTTCTTTCAAAACAATGGAGCACATACAGCGCGTTACCCAGAAGAAGTTACTAATGTCTCCTCCTGATGACGAGACAACAGGAACCGGAGCTGCGACAGAAGCACAGAAGATGCCGGGAAAAGGCGCCTACCCAAACTCCACACCAGGTAAGTTACCAAGAACAATCAGAAATTCACTCTGATGATGAGAGACTTCCTACAAGGGAGCACACAGTCATAAAGGCTGTGCGCGCCTCCCCTTAAGGGAGCCACAGTAATCGGGTCCTGCAATAGGGCAGGTCCGACAGAAGGTGGATGAATGAGTGAGGGTGGATAAATAGGTGAATTAGTTGTGGGTGACCGAATGGGTAAGTACATTTTGTTGTGTTTTAGATTTTGCTTTGTGTGCTTTGTTATGGGAATTGTATAATATGTGTATCGTTTATATGTTTTTTCAAAACATAAATTAATGTACCTAAAAAAAAAATGTGTGACTTTGGATATGATGTGTTACAAGAGGCAGCACTAGACTCATCCTGAGTAAAGTGATATTTAGCTCATGGAAATGAACATCCGAACTCCATGGGACAACTCAACTCAAACATACCTTGAAACCCAGGATCTCAATGTGGGGCACATAAAACAACAAATTAGAAAGCTGCAACATGCCTGTCTCAAAACAAACCGCCAATCAAGACAAACTTCGCCTATGGAAAATTAATAGATTATACAAAACAGCTATCAAAAAAAGAAAAGAAAAGATACTATTTAGACAGAATTCAAAATGCTAAATGTGCAAATAAAGAAGTCTATAAAATCCTCAATGAATTTCATGAATTAAATTGTCTAGAAGGAGCTCATCCCATTCCTCAAGATTTCACAGACAAACTGGCAAATAATTACACGGCCAAAGCAGACAAGTTGTGCTCATACTTAAAACAGAGACAAAGCACCAGCACTGACCCTTTTACAAAACAACAATCAAAGAATACTTTAACCCAGCCTCTCCGTTCCTTCCCACACATTTTACACTATGAATTTATGGACCTGGTCAAAGCAAGCAGGCCTGTCAGCAGCCCTTCTGACCCATGACCACCACAAATCTTCAAGACAATTCTTCTAATGACCTGTGCTGCCACTCCACTAAGAAGAATCATCAACAATTCCTTAATTACTGGAATATTTTCAGAAGAACTGAAAAGTCATACATACGCCTGTTAGTGAAGAAAATAAACTTGGACCCGCTGAACCCTGAAAACTGCAGACCGATTACAAATGGACCTTTTCTCGGCAAACTGATAGAAAGTGCAGTGTTCACCCAGATGTCACAATTCATCAGAGAACAGCCATAACAACGCGGGGATTACCCCGTATTGCCATTACAACGCGGGGATTACAACGAAAGTTGTTAAAACTACTTTCGCTGGAGGGCGCTGTTGGATAGGGAATAGTTTAATTTTCTATACAACACCTTCCCTACTGTCAACGTGGGCTGGAGTTGGAATAGAAAATTAAACTATTCCACTATCCAGCGCCCTCCAGCGAAAGTCGTTGTAACGACTTTCGTTGTAATCCCCGCGTTGTAATGGCATACGGGTAAAAGCCTGCGTTGTATTTACATAAAACCCTCCTTGCCATCTGGGATGACCTGAAGAACACAGTTGACTTCAATGGGTTTGCTGCTCTACTTCTCTTGGACCTCTCAGCTGCTTTGACACGGTTGACCATGACACTCTGACGCAAAGACTCAATGGAGCCGGCATAGAGGGGACTGCTCTAGACTGGATCGCATCCTACCTACGCAACAGAACAAATGTCATCCATACCCCACCTTTCTCATCCAAACCGTACTCCAGAAAAGCCGAGGTCCCTCAAGGCTCTATCATCTTGCCCATGCTTTTCAACATCTACATGAAGTCATTACCAGCACTGATTAATCAATTTCACCTAACGTGCTATGACTATGCAAATGACATGCAAATACTCCTTCAGCTGGAATGTCCCAAAGACATTGGAAACTCGCCAATTTTCAGTTGTCTCAGAGTTGTGGATCAATGGATGACCTGGAGCCATGTCAAATTGAATGCTTCTAAAACAGAAGTACTCACATGTGGAGATTGGAAACATTATGACATGCTCACCACATGGCTTGATGACCTGGGAACACCCCCTAAAGTATCGAAGGAAGTAAGAAATCTCGAAATGACCACAAACAAACCTCAGAATACCTCAGAAAACCTCGGAATGTCCAAGTGGACAAACTAGTAAGATCAACTTTGTTACCATAAAAACTCTGTGATAAATCTTCCTCCATGTGGGATTCCCACACAAGGTCCAAGCTACCATCTCTCTTGTTCTGTCCAAACTCGATTACCCAAATAGCCTCTACCCCGGATCACTTTTAATTACCATGAAAAGACTACAACGAATTCTGAAGTCAGCTGCCGGAACACTCTTACATATAAACCTGCAAGACAACATCTGCCCTGCCATGAAAGCCCTGCATTGGTTACCGGTTGCCAGAAGATCCAAGTTCAAGCAGCTTTGTATCACCCACAAAGCAATACATGGAACAGGACCGCTCTTCATCAGGAATAAAGTCACAAAACACATTCAACAAAGGAACCTACACTCTAGAGTGGCACTTTGCCTTAAAATCCCAAGATACAAGAAAAAAACCATGGGTGGTATATTGACGGAGCAGGGGAAATTCAAAAAAATGTTGTACCCCCTTCGAAGTTAACAACCTCATAACCTTAATGATATTAACTGTGTGAAGCATGCAAACTAATCAACAAAATGCACCTTATATTTAGACACTATACATGGGAAACTAACTGCTATTTTGCAAAAATCTAATTTATTAATAAAATGTGATGTGAAGTAACATAGATTGTAATTGAGTGTAAATAAAAGAGTAAATTGCATGTATTTCTGTGTTCATAGTAGATTTTATTGTGGCATTGAATACAGATGGTAAGTAAAATCACTCTTAAAATGTTGCATTTGCTAGGTAACACCTAACACGGGTTATTAGAATGGTGGGCGGTAAACAGAAGGGCTGAATTCTATATCTAATTTTGTTATGCTTACTCTCATGCTAGTTCCTGTGGAGGCCTGAACGGCTTTGTCTGAAAATGGCTGACATTGAATGCAACGGCACACAGAAATTAAAGATGGCCCCCGCTCATGTCCAAAGTGGATGCTTAGTCACAAGTGTATGGCCTATGTCCAGAGTGAGAGATGTCAAGGCCAGCCTGGCCTGTTACAGGAGTTGTGCCAAATAGACTATTTAAAAAAAAAGCCTGGGAACGGATGGGAAATGAAACATGGATGCAGAGAAATGTTGAAAATATTAACTAAGTACAAATGTGAACATTTTATGAAGTCATGAGAACCTCTGGGATGAGTAAGGACTTTACGAACTGGTTTCAGCTAGGAGGACACTGAAGTGATCATCACCACCCATCAAATGGACCAATCAGAAATGAATGTAGCCCCTAAAATGTTTCAAATGCGGGTGTAGAAAGTTAGTGAAAGGGTATAAGAGAGCCTGTGCTTATGATGCGAGGAGACGCTTTTTCCACACCTGTGGTCTGCACGACATGCTGTCGGTTGAGACGATTTTTCTATGATCCAAGAGACTTTGAAAAATGTGAACTTTAAATTCTGATGGGGATAAGGAACGAGACCGTCGGTGGAATTTTATCACGGGAGGGGTACCTCCGAGGAGGTTAGAGGGATAGACAGACAGCTTGGGAATCTATCCTGTGATGTGCATCTGGTGAACCATTTTCATCATCGCCCTATGGCCAAGGGGTAATGAGTAGTTTTAGTTTTCCTTCCCCACATAACCACCATAAGCAAACAAAAATATACAGCATATCCCTCTGCATATAAGCATTTGCTTGTACTATATATGTGTGTGTTCTATAAATGTGTAGAACAATTATGTTTTAAATATATATATATATATCACCAAGAGGCTGCCAGAACGATCCTCGACCTTGCAACGCTGGCGCGCTGGCAGTGATGTCATTTGAGATGTGATCAGTGATGTCACTGACCATGTCATGAATGATCTAATATGTGACATCATCAGCAGTGGATTGCGGGTGCGCGAAATGTAGTTAGTACAACTAACTATATAGGAGCAATTTCAATGGTTTTGTATGAGTAAAATGTCCAGCTAACTATAACACCACTAAAACTTATAGTTTTTTGAGTGAATTTCAAAGGTTTTTTAAAAGCTAATTCCTAACTATATAACTCCTGAAACCTATGGTTTTTCAGTGAATTTAAAAGGTTTTTTAAATGCTAATTCCTAACTATATAAGGCCTGAAACCTATGGTTTTTTCAGTGAATTTGCAAGGTTTTTTAAATGCTAATTCCTAACTATATAAGGCCTGAAACCTATGGTTTTTTCAGTGAATTTCAAAGGTTTTTTAAATGCTAATTCCTAACTATATAAGGCCTGAAACCTATGGTTTTTTCAGTGAATTTGCAAGGTTTTTTTAAATGCTAATTCCTAACTATATAAGGCCTGAAACCTATGGTTTTTTCAGTGAATTTCAAAGGTTTTTTAAAGGCTAATTCCTAACTATATAAGGCCTGAAACCTATGGTTTTTTCAGTGAATTCGCAAGGTTTTTTTAAATGCTAATTCCTAACTATATAAGGCCTGAAACCTATGGTTTTTTCATTGAATTCACAGGGTTTTTTAAATGCTAATTCTATTAGCAGATAACGTTTTTATATATTAAAATGTTTTTTAAATCTCAAATGCCTGCTTTGCTAACAGAGTTTTTAAGCACAGGCTCTTCTGTCTCAGGTGGCCATCTTGGGAGACTGCATATCAGAATTTTTTTAATGAAATATAAGAGGATTTGAGAAGTCACTCAAAATGTGCCCTAATTTTTCTTTCTTCAGCACTAATCATAATTTCTATGGCAAAATGAACCCCCTCATTTTGTTCCTTTGCAAATTAAATGTTTTAAGTGTTAACACTTTATTCCAATCAAGATGACTTCAGGTGTGCCATACTTTTGTCATAAGTAAGACTGTTAGCGCTCTAGTTGTCCTTTAGAACACTCTGGGACATTCTGTCATTGGGCTATAGTTGGGCTACATCTGGCTGATATTTGGGCTACATTTGTTTTTTTTTGTCTCTGGTGGCCATCTTTGGGCTACATTGGGCTACATTTGGGCTCTAACATATATATAGCCCAATGTAGCCCAATATATATTTTTTCAAAGTTAATTTTCGTAAAAACCACTGGAGCACATATCTTGAGACATAGCAAAGGCACATCGGGCTACCAGTCCCTACAATTTTGCCAAGTTTGGTGGAAAACCATTCAGCCGTTCGGGCTAAAAGTGAGTCCAACCGCCCTATGGAAATTAACATGGGGAAAACACGTTTTGGGACCCCCCTTTTATCTCGGCCCCCGCTTGACGAATCCCCCCCAAACTTTAAGGGAAGGACCGGAGCGCCGCGAGGCAAAGTTAAGGAAAATTTCAGGAAGATTCCTCAACCGGCGCCAAAGTTATTCCCAATAGAATGTTGCGTTTTCCCTATGGAAAACAATCCTAACTATATATACCTACTGGCCATCGCCAGTAGGTAATATATATATATATATATATATATATATATATATATATATATATATATATATATATATATATATATATATATATATATATATATATATATATATATATAAATATATATATATATATATATATATATATATGGAAAACATGGGACCAAAGACCCACTAGAGGGAAGAACTAGGTACAAAACACACAGATTGCTGCTGGTTATATAATTGGCTAAACAACTCTAAACTACATATACCATAATGCTTAGCGGGTGTTACAGGAAATGACACGAAACAGGTCACTTCTGGTTTTTTCACTTTTTTCACCTTTTACTTTGCACCTTTATAAACACACAAATAGACAAACACTTTAAACAGTCTCATGAACAAGCGGCGTGGACCGCGAAACGCGTCGAGCCGTGTTGTTGGATTAAGCTGTTATGAGAATAAAGTAACAGAAAGCACAGTTGGAGTACTGGTCGTGAATTGGTGTGAGAAGCTGGGAGTGCGCGGGAACTTTTTACTTGCCAAAAAACTGATTTCTTTGATTAGCAGCAAGGCTCTGCTGCACCTGATACGCACCGCCAGGAGAGCACTTGGCAGCCCTCATCTGGGCCACGCAACTGGGAGATATATATATATATATATATATATATATATAGATATAGATACAGATATAGATATAGATATAGATATATTTATATATAGATATAGATATTCATTAGTTCCACAATACAAGTGTACATATTACTGATAGTTACACTATTCTATGGTTTTAACATTTATATAAGTGAATACAAAAATAAGTAACTCTTTTGCCACAACTATTTATCTACAAGTGCTTCACTATTGAATTACAAAAAAACAATTTTTTTTTTCAAATCTTTAGTACAACACTTGAAAGTCAGAGCTTATTTAATGCATCTTTAATCTACATATACTACCTTCCTTTATGCTTGTATATACTTTACATGTACATATGGAGCTATATATGTATTACTTTTCTTTTAATTCAGCATATCCAATGCACTAATTTTCGCCCTATACCACTCTCAATATATCCTACACCTCAACTCTCTGACTCATCTCAAACCTCTTTCTACTACTCTTTCCAATGCACTACCCTATTTCTCACCCTATACCTCTATCAATATATTCTCTACCTCCACTCTCTCATTCATCCCAAACCCCATACCCCTACTATGACCCACAAAATAACCCTTTCTCTATTACTCTACCCCTCCTTGCGTCATCTCATACCTCCTTTACTGTTCCGATACCCCAAAACAAGCTGTTCTAAACCCTCCTTCTCACTCTTCCCCCTCCTAATTCACCACTAATCCTTTATGGGTTCTAAAGTAGCGTGCTACTCATTGAAAAAGCGCTTCAACACCCCATCAGGGTTAGTGGGCGTTATATAAATGCAAACCTTTTCCCCTCTTCTATCCCTCCACTTTCCTTCTGAATCCAAATAACTGACTAACATATCCACCACTCAAATTACTTTCCTATTTCACTATACTAATTCACCACTAATTCTTTATGGGTTGCGGAGTAGTGTGCTACTCACTGAAAAAGCCCTTCGACACCTCATCAGCAGTAGTAAGCGCTATATAAATGGAAATGCAATACATCAGCACACACAGCAGGTGGTGCAGCAGTAGCCCCGCAAATTCACTGCCTGAATTTGTAAACATTGCAGCTCACTGGGATGGGGAGGATAATGTGTAAAGTGCCACCGAAAGTGGTTTCCATACCTTTATTGGTAGCAGGTTTGTCTTGCATGTCGTTACTATTTGTGCATTAAAATTAACATGTACAATGCGTACAGAAGTCACACAATCAGGAATACATATAGGTATTATGACTTCAAAGCAATGAATATTTAACCCTTTGGGCGTGGCTGGAATTCCCCCTCCGTGCGGTCAATTTCCACGTGTGCGCAAATCGGACAGTCCATGGCCGTCTAACGCACACGCCCACCGTGACGTCGGACGACCGGGGCCGTCCAACGCATGCAAAGGGTAAAGGCAATACATAGGTATACATGTAAAGGATACTACATTCATTTATAAAAATGTAATCATGTTCAAGCTTATTGAGAAGCTATAGAGATTTCAGAACCAGGCAGCCAGACTTTACCTTAAACTTCATAGGCATATGCATCAAACCAGACCTTAAATCAATCAGTCAATCAATCAGGTGTCTTGTAAAGAGTGACTACTCACCCGTAAGGGTCTCAAGGTGCTGGGGAGGCGGGGTGGGGACTGCTGATCTGTCGAAGGCCCTGTGGTTCAGTCAAAGAGCCAGTTCTTGAGGTCCTTCCTGGATTGAGGCAGTGACGTCGATTTTCTGAGGTGGAGAGGCAGGGTGTTCCAGGTCTTTGTCCGAGGTATGAGAAGGATCTTCCTCCGGCCTTGGTCTTGCGGATACGTGGGACGGTGGCCATGGCCAGTTGAGCAGAGTGGATGTCTCTGGTGGGTGTGTGGAATGTGAGGCGGTGGTGGAGGTAAGCATGTCCAGCGTCATGTAGGGCTTTGTAGGCCTGTGTGAGGAGCTTGAAGGTGATTCTTTTATTGACTGGGAGCCATGTAGGTCTCTCAGGTGCCCGGTGAAATGGCTGCAGTAGGGAATGTTGAGGATGAGTGTTGCGGAGTCGTTCTAAATGTTCTGCAGGTTCTTGAGGAGTTTCTGGGTGATGCCCGCATAGAGTGCATTGCCGTAGTCGAGTCTGCTGCTGATGAGTGCGTGGGAGAACGTCTTTCTAGACTTGGTGGGGATCCATTTGAAGGTCTTTTGGAGCAGGTGTAGCGTCTGGAAGGAGGATGATGAGACGGCGTTGATCTGGTAGTTCATGCTGAGTGAGGAGTGGATGCTGATGCTGAGGTTTTGTGCGTGGTCTGTGGGTGTGGGGGCGGGGGGTCCGAGGTCTGCAAGCCACTAGGAGTTGTCTCAGGTGGAGGGGTTGGTGCCCAGGACAAGGACTTCAGTCTTCTCTGAGTTGAGCTTGAAGCAGCTGTCCTTCATTTAGGTGACAACAGCCTTCATCCCGTCATGGAATTTGATCTTGCCGACTGTGGGTTCATTGGTGAGGGAGAGAATCAGCTGGGTGTCATCAGCATAGGGGAAGATGTTGAGTCCTGGTTCCTGACGATGGCTGCGAGCGGGCCATGTAGATGTTGAGGCACTCCGCAGCTGATATCTGTGGGTTCAGAGTGGAATGGTGGTAGTCTGACTCTCTGTGTTCGACCGGTGAAGAAAGAGTGGTTCTATTTCCAGGGCTTTGTAAAGGATGCTGGCATTGTGGAGACGTGTGCATAGAGTGCAGTGGGAGACAGCATTGTAGGCAGCCGAGAGGTCCAGGAGGATGAGGACTGCAGTTTCACCTCGGTCGAGGAGGGTGTGGACGTCATCTGTGGGGACGAGCAGGGTGATCTCTGTACTGTGGTTGCTTCGGAAGCCAGATTGGGAGAGGTCCAGAATGTGGTCCTCTTCGATAAACTCGGAAAGTTGGGCATTGAAGTCCTTCTCAATAACCTTGGCTGGGAAGGGGAGCAGAAAGATGGGTCTGAAGTTCGTGAAGTCCGTCATGTCGGCAGAGGGTTTCTACAGCAAGGAGCTGATCTCTGCGTGCTTCCAGTTTTCCATGAAGGTGGCGGAGTTGATGGAGTAGTTGATGGTGCAGTAGAGTTTGGGGTGCTGTTCATGATTTTGAGGGTGTCAGCAGAGGTGAGGGGGGTCCAGCTGAACAGGGCCTGCTGGGGTCCAGTGCCATTTGGTGCAGTGGTTGCGGGTGGGCGGAGAGAGTCTTTGCTGTTGAGGCTGTCAAAGCTATTGTATATCTCCTTAATCTTGCAGTGGAAGAAGGTGCTGAGGTTGTTGCAGAGGTCTTGGGAGGGTGGGATGTCTGCTGATGTCTCTTTGACCATGGTGAAAAGTTCTTTGCTTTGGAGTGCGTTGGTGTTGGTCCTTTCTTGTAGGGCTGCTTTCTTTGTTCCTCCCTATCTCCATGAGCCATCTACAGGTGAGTCTAGACATATGAAGGGCGGGAGAAAACTAGCTGGCTTTCTTGGAGTGTTGCTAGCCTGGGGCTTACTTTAGGGGAGCCGGGTGTTAGCGCAGCTGAAGATCCATCAGTGGAGGTTGCGTGCTGAGGTATTAGTGTCTGTGGATGTTGGTGGTGGGGTTTTGCTAATTGAGGTGTTGAGCTGTTCTTCGGTGACATTGTTCCCACTTCTGCGAGGGTAGCGGTGGCATGGTGGTGTACGGTGGTTTTGGTGAAGGAGAAGTGGAAGCAGTGGTGGTCAGTCCAAAGGAGTGTAGAGGTTTTGCTGGATGTGATGTTGTCACTGGCAAAGAAGAGGGGATTGAGCGTGTGTGCTGCTGAGTGAGTGGAGAGGTGACCAGTTGTTTGAGTCTGACGGTGGCGAGGTTTTCGAGCAGGGGCGAGGTGTTCTTGTAGTTGAAGTTGTCCTGGTGGAACTTGAGGTCACAGAGGAAGATGTAGTCTGTAGAGGCGAGCGTCTGGGGTGTGATGAAATCGACGATGGAGTCGCTGAAAGGTGGACAGGGTCCAGGGGGGTCTGTAGATGGGGATGCCACAGTGGGTGGTGTTGAGGTTGCTGTGGACCTGGAAGTGGAGGTGCTCCATGATGGTTGAGTTGTCATCCGAGTGGGTGGTGAGGACGAGGGTGCTTTTCTGTACAATGGCAACGTTTCCACCTGATTTGTTGATGCAGTCCTTCCTAATGATCTTGTAGCCATCCGGCATGGTGGTGGCGATGCCCTAGGCGTGCAGTTTTCCATGAGGAAGGCGATGTTGGGGTAGACGGAGTCGAGTAGGTTCCAGATCTCCACAGCATGTTTGTGGAGGGAGCGTGTGTTGAGTAGAATACAGCTGAGGTGGTCAGATCTGGGAATTGCTGATCATGCAGTGGGTGG
This sequence comes from Lissotriton helveticus, assembly GCF_964261635.1. Classification (NCBI taxonomy): domain Eukaryota; kingdom Metazoa; phylum Chordata; class Amphibia; order Caudata; family Salamandridae; genus Lissotriton; species Lissotriton helveticus. The sequence continues at coordinate 79,966,573 of NC_136068.1, read as the reverse complement.
GGCTGGTGTGCGGTGGTAGGCGAAGGTGCAGCTTCAGTTTGAACAGGAAAAAGGGCCCTGGGTGTCATTGGGTGATGCCCGGCAGCAGGGGGTGTGGCCTCTGGTGTTGAGGGCGTGCAGGTGTCGTAAAGGTGTATGGTCCGAGGGCCAGGGTCTGTGGCACAGGGCATGGTCCAGGCTCGGATGGGTACAGACGAGCTTCCCTTAGGTGCGCTGCGTTGCGGCTGCACATCGGCCAAATAACATGAGGGGGGGGCGGGAGAGCCAGGAGGCGGGAAACAAGAAACAGGAAAGCGGTGCTGGAGGGGGGTGCGGGCCTCGGGGAGGAGCTGGGACAAAGCGAGATAAAAGGCACAAAAGTGCAGAAAAGGGAAAGAAAGTGAACAGAAAAGATGAAAGCTAAAATTAAGGAAAAGCAGAGGTTAGAGAAGAAAAAGGCAGAAACAGAAAAAAGGGTAGAGCAGCAGCAGAGCAGGATGATCCACACTAGACCACCAGGGAGGAGGGCTTCGGACTCAGGACCTGGAAGGGTCAGGCGACAACAGCTACCAGGTGGAACTGTACGGTAAGGGAGGCTACTCACTGACAATGTCAGTGAGATCTCTCCTTTACCATGCAGCAGCCGCCAATAAGTAGGGAAAGAAAGTGAACAGAAAAGCAGAAAAAATGAAATTAAGGAAAAGCAGAAGTCAGAGGAGAAAAAGACTCAAAGAGAAAAAGTCAGAGACAGAGAGACAGAGGGCAGAGCAGAGATGCTCCCCACTGGAACACTAGGGATGAGGCACAGACTGGTACCTGCGGGTGGAGGAGGGCCTCCAACTCAGGACCTAAAATGGTCAAGGGGCAACAGCTAAACACACAAGATGATGGATGGAATGTTGCACATTGGCAAAACATTCACCCCCAGTCACACATCTGGGTTTAATCCATCGGTATTTTGCTCACCAAGCCACCCCAGTTCAGACATGGCCATATGCAAATCAGTCTTGGCCCTGTGCCTCATGGGAACAGTCCAGCCCGAACTGCCAAGCCATGTCTTCCCTGGACCGGAATCAAGCATCCTAGGACCGGTTTCTGGCTATCAGCCGTCATCAGCCAGGATAGCTTGACTCCAGTGGCGTAGTGAGCAGGGGACCCACGTCTGGGCATATCATTCCCACATAGGGCGAACAGCCAAACACACAAAATGATGGACGAAATGTTGCACATTGGCAAAACATTCACCCCCAGTCACAGATCTGGGTTTAATCCATCATTATTTTGCTCACCACGCCACCCCAGTTCAGACATGGCCATATGCAAATCAGTCTTGACCCTGTGCCTCATGGGAAAAGTCCAGCCCGAACTGCCAAGCATGACTTCCCTGGACCGCAATCAAGCATCCTAGGACCGGTTTCTGGCTATCAGCCGTCATCAGACAGGATAGCTTGACTCCAGAAAAAGGCAGAGACAGAGGGTAGAGCAGCAGCAGAGCAGAGATGCTCCCCACTGGACCACCAGGGAGGAGGGCTTCGGACTCAGGACCTGGAAGGGTCAGGGGACAACAGCTACCAGGTGGAACTGTACGGTGAGTGAGGCTACTCACTGACAATGTCAGTGAGATCTCTCCTTTACCATGCAGCAGAGGGGGAGGGCTGGACAGCTGGAAGGTGAGGAAGCGGGAAGTGGGAAAGCAGCGCTGGAGAGGGCGAGTGGCCTCGGGTGACAAACAGTGGCAGGGCACAGTGAGGAAAAAAGTGCAGAGAAGGGAAAGAAAGTGAACAGAAAAGCAGAAAAAATTAAATTAAGGAAAAGCAGAAGTCAGAGGAGAAAAATAATAAAAGAGAAAAAGGCGGAGACAGAGAGACAGAGGGCAGAGCAGAAATGCTTCCCACTGGACCACTAGGGATAAGGCACAGACGGGTGCCTGCGGAGGGTTGGAGGGCCTCCAACTCAGGACCTAAAATGGTCAGGGGGCAACAGCTACCAGGTGGAGCTATGCGATGAGGGAGGCTATCCACTGACAATGTCCTTAAACATTCCACTGGCTCCATGTCCACAGAAGGGTCAAACTTAAGGTCTTCTGTACTGTCCATAAAGCCAACAAGACCAAGTAATGATCATTCAAGAACATGATACACAAAGGTTACTTAAAGTTCAAGCAGGCACCTCGACTCTGAAATTCATTGAGCATGAATCTGAGATCCAAGCCAAGCTACATGTGGTTCAGGAAACTTTTCAAAGTCGTAGGATTCAGACTTGCCTCCACCTGAAACGGAAACAAAGAAGGGTTCGTGATGGTAACATTTCGGATGCGGATATCCCCTTCCCTGTTGGACTCTTACCCTCTGTACTTCTGTTGTACTCATTTACATCTCTGTTAAGTGCCCCAACATTGCGAGAATGACACAGGTAGCGCTTTATGAAGCGCCATGACAACGGTGCATGATAGGGAAATTGAGAAAGGTCATTGATCGCCATTCCATAGTGTCTATTTGTTGCTGAGAAGGACCATTAAGCAGGCTTTAGAAAAGGATCAGAAATGCTAGATAACATCATGGCTATCAACATACTGATCCACAAAGCATTGGGTTAAGGAACTTGGATATATGTATACTACCTGGACTAAAGTGCTGCTTTCGACAGAGAGATCCTCTAGCGAAAATGGTTATACACCTGTTACAACGCATTTTTTACTCCGCACTACCATTACAACGCGACTTTTACTCCGCATACCATTACAACGCATTGCGCTGGGGGGCGCTGTAGGATAGGGAATAAGTTTAATTTTCTATCCAACACCTTCCCTAGTGTCCACGGGGACTGGTGTTGGAATAGAAAATTATACTTACCACTATCCAGCACCCCAAGGCGCTATGCGTTGTAACGGTATGCGGAGTAAAAGTCGCGTTGTAATGGTATGCGGAGTAATAGTATGCGTTATAACGTCATACATCCGCGAAAATGATCAGCCTGGGAGATACCGACACCCTAGCTCACCGCCATCCGCATGTTATACACAAACACCTAGGTGAGGACCAAGCTTGGAAACAGCACCACAATCTCAAGGAAAATACCAACAAACAAGTGGCTCAAGCCAGGCTGCGTCCTCGCCACACTCTTATTCAACTTGCACATGTCAGACCTATTCACTTTCCTTGAGAAGATATAAACGTTCCAGCCAAAATGAAGTCCTTTACACATCCCAGTCCTCCAGTACACAGATGATACCGTCTTGCTTGATAACACTATCATCAAATTACAAATGGCAGTAAATCGTTTGAATAGCTACAATAATATTTTAGCCTCATTGCCCGCTGCAGAGGGCTAGATCGGTTGTTGGAGACCCTGAAACCAAGTTATAGGCATGAGCAGCAGGCAAGGGTCGGCCTTTAACAACCAGTATACCTCAAGGCAGAAGGGCTATAAGGCTATTAGGACATTCCACCCACTGCGGGTAGAATAGAAATAGAAAGACAGTCATTGGAATGTTGGAGCAGAAGGCTTCTGCCAGCCTTTATAATCCCGGAACTACTTCATTGTCTTCAATGGAGCTCTCAACATTCCAATGTTCTGATAAAGAATTAAAACTCAATCTGCATAAAACTAAGGTAGTGCATTTTGGAGTATCTACCCGCAGCAATACATGGTAGATTGAAGAAGAAAAAAATACGACAAACTGGTCCTTACTTGTGTCTCGATTTATGACAGGAAAAAAACTAAACCTACATAGCCAAGTACAAGCTATGGCAGTCACTCAAGATACCTGCAACAATATCTAAGAAAATTATATTGGACCTTACAGAGTTCAACGGGAAAGCCCATCCTTGAGCTACATAGGTCGAAATGTATTCCAGCTGTAACCTATGGCTCACCTACCTATGGAGCTGGACTACATAAAGAACTAGGAAAAATCCTCTCAGCAACATTAGGGACTGTTTTTGGCTTACTGACTAGCCCTCCTATTAGGTAACCCGGGCTAGAATTTGTCTTACTCAATATGGCAATGCTCTCTGACCTGCGGTTCTTAAAATACTGTTTCCGACTGAAGGAATCAGACCCAGAGGCCGTCAAAAACGTAATATATAAAGAACTACTTGAACAACCAAACATCCACACAATCATTGGCATTCCAAAATTGGGGAAACTCCTAGAAAGTATGGTGCTGAAGGAGAAATGGAACTTGAGCAGTAGCTATAACCTATTCAAAAAAGTGGCCAGAACCGCCACATTTGTTCTTTCATTCGGCAAGAACATTGAGGATTTAGCCAAGATATCTAGAAGGAGATCATTATTATCTTCATTTTCCTCTCTATGGCTGTGGCTTTATCGGACTACGTCTTTAAAACAAACAATCAGATCCAAGTTCATCAGATTTACATTTCTCACCCATTTCTGTCTCTTAACAACAGTAGTCACTTGAACAATGCAACGCTAGGTGAATACTGCAGAGGATGTGGGTATATACACAGGAGTCATTGACACATGTTATCTGCACTGGTCCTCACTTGCTGAGTCTGATAAAAGCATCTATAGCCCTGTTTTATAGGAATCAAGCACAGTCGATGAAGCAATAAGTGCACGTCTTCAGGGCATGCATCATCAATTGATTTGCACACTGGTAAAATATATTGACCTGGCAACCAAAGAATTAAATAAATACAATCATAAACAGCATTCAATATCTTCGTAGAAATAACAAAAAAAATGGGATTTTACTAAGTCTGCAAAATTGTCTCCTGAATATCGTCCCTCTTGAGGAATTGCAATTAGATTTTTCTTTGGGATTACCAAAATTGTGATTTGTTTAAATTGAAGAGCACTTTTCTGTCAGTTAGGTTTGCCAGTGCAAATGGATCGTCTCTCACCATATTTGTGTATAACAATCTAGTCTAGAACATATAGCGAACTTATTGCGCCCACGGGCCATTCGGGTTATAGGTAATATTCTAGTACAAAGATCAGGAGGATGCAGTGAATGCAGATTGTACAAAATTCCAGCAGCCCCCTTAGTAACTGCACTTTATTACCTTTTCCACCTTTCCAGAAGGGCCACTTTTTTGTTAAGCATTAACATATAACTCAGGAGAATATGAACTGTCTACTTGTTATTACTAGTACCATACCTTAGCGCTCTTGGTTGAACAACAAATTTTAACATGGGATAGGGATCGGTGAAAAATATAATTGGTGAATTGTGTGATTAATTTTGTAATGATTTTTATAAATCAACAAATAAAAAATATATTATTACTTGTTCTGCTGAGGAGTGCCGGTACATTCCTATGGTGTTGTACTACTACATTGTTATGCAAAACCAAATAAATAAATAAATAAATAAATACAAATTAATTAATAAATAAAAATAAAAAATAAAAATTTAAAAGATTGGCAGGCACTCTACGCTTGGCAGTATCTGACCATTTAAAGACTATTAATTAACACATACATTTAGATTGCATCAAAGAACAAATTTGCTTATCTTCAATGTAAAGAAACACCAATTAAGGAATGTAAACGCTGATTTCAGGCGCTAATATGCTGTTACCCACCATGAACAGAACTTGTCAAATTAATATTAGAATATCAGTGCATGAACAGGTGGGTGGATAGGAAACAGGCAAGAGGGTGAATGAATGGGTGAGTAGATGGATGAATGAGCGCTGCTGGAAGAGCAAGTCACTGGGTGGGTGACTGGAGAGCAGATAGAAAGTGCAGAGTATGTGAATTTGTTGTGTTTACTTCAGACATATCCTGTTCGAGGAAATTAATTGTGATTCACAAAAAAAAGTGTAATAAAAAAAGTGTAATCAAAGAAAAGGTTTGTGATTAAAGTATGGTTTATTACTGCTGTATGGCATTTTTTTTCACTCCATGAACTCTAGGCAGGAGTAAAGATACCACACAGCCATCTGACAGTGCTACACGGCCATACTAGTGGGTGTCTCCATACTGCACATAACCTAACATAACGTAACATAACATAACATAACATAAAACATAACATAACATACAAATGTAACAAATAAAATTCAATTCCTACAAATGCAGGAAAAAAAACCCAGATATAATATTTTTACCTATTATGAATCACATGTTTCTTTTACACCTACAAAGGGGTGAACTAGCTTATAAATTATTCAAAATGGATGTATTTTAAAAGTCAGGCAGGGTAATCTTGGCTAGCACGTGTTTTAAAATGTCTGTTCTCACTGAGTAAAGAAAATTTGCTGAGTATATTTTTTTTATTAAATATGTAATATTTGAGTGTTAATGCTCAGAGACTATGGGGTAGGAAAGCCCTTAATTAGCAGCCATTTATGCATATCCCAAGCAGCCTTTACATGTGGTAGTTACTTAATAAATTTTTTTTTTTAAAGTTCTTTAAGAAAGCAGGTTTGATTATGATTATATATGAGTTTATTGAGCGCGTAATTACATGAAGATGTCCTAGCATTAAAGAAAGTAAGATAAAAAAATAAAAAAATGTCTGCCTAAATGATTTAAACAACTGTGGGGCATATTACCAACAACTAACGAAAATTATCGCTAAATAGGCTTAGCGACAATTTTTCTATTGCCAAGCATCGCCGGATTTTATCGCTGAGATAACGTGCTATTAGCAACGTCTATCTCAAAAGCGATAAAAATCCCGGCGATAGCGGCGAAATCCGAGAATATCGCTGAGAATACAGCGATATTCACGCATTATCGCTAACAGGGTCTTAGCTGTTATATCCACCTCTCATTGGATATAATGGCTAAGAACTGGTCTGAGCAGGCGTTAGTTTCTAGCGATATTCGCGCCTAGCGCAAATTTTTTTATCGCTTCGCCTATCTCGCTAATAGGCGATAGCGATGTTAGCGACTGCTTTAGTCGCTAACAGGTTGGGTACGCCCACTTTGCATGTTATTAGCGATAAATATCGCTGACATGCAAAGCAGGCCCCAAACCGCTCGCTATCGCCTACAAGCTGTCGCTAACTGCTGTTAACGACAGCTTGTTATGCCTCATAGTTAGTATGATGTGTTTTTAAAAATGGCTGTATGGCAAAGGCACAAGGCCTCGCATTCACATCTTTCCTGAACAGGAAGCTAGCGAAGTTTCCTAAGATACTTGGAGATCTTATCAAATTTGCCAAGATTGAAAATCAGTCTAGCAGCTAAAAGTTGAATCAATTAAAGTTTTTGCATCAAATGTCTTGTAAAACCTATACACAGTGCATTGCAATAATCCAGTCTACTCAGGATGAGGGCTTGGTTCAGAGGTTGCCTCTCCTGTTGTGGAATAAAAGGAAGATCTTTTTTAGTTTCTTCATGCTTAAAACACAGGTGGTCGTGAGTTTCTTAGCGTGAGATTCGAAGGGCAGTTTAGTGCCAAAAACAGTGCTAGGTTGCGAGCAGTGGTAGCCTGGTCTGAGCACAACACTAATGATTGAAAAGCATTGCTGAGCACCACTGTTTCTGTTTTCGTCAAATTAAGTCGGAGAGAATTGCCATTCATCCAGCTAGCCACTTGAACAAGACAGTTTTCAAATTGATTCTGTAAGTGGCTCGGCTTCACTTCCATTCTGATTGAAGTACCCTCACAATAGTTCATCCAGATGGAGATCGAATGGTTTCCTTGATAGATCTATCAGCTTCGGGGTAAACCTGTACCGTTCTCTGTTTTATTTCTCTAATTTGCACCCCAAAGTACTTCGGGCCACATGTACAAACTTTTTGCCGGACACATATGTGCCGATTTGCAGAATCGGCACGTTAGCTAAAGCAAAAAGGCTTTTTGGCATGTACAAAGCCCAAATAGCAATTCGGTAATTTGTGATTCAGTATTAGGATGGGGCGTGTTAAGGGTGTCCCTTCCTAATAGCAACTCGCAGTGCCATGTACGAATGGTTTGCGACCAAAATACTGTTGCAGAACATTTGCATTTTACCACATACTTCAAGTCCACAGGAAACCCCTTCCCCTTTGTGAACATGAATGAAAAAAAATAAGTTTTAAGAGCAGGTAGTGGTCACAGAGACCACTGCCTACGCTTAAAAAATTAAAATGGAAACATTTCATTTTCTTTTCAAAACACAACCCTTTTTCCTTTAAGGAAAACAGGCTTCATTTAAACAAAAAAACAAAAAAAACAGTTCCTTATTTAAAAGCAAACACAGACATGGTGGTCTGCTGTCCCCATCTGCGCCGGGACGCTCCTTTGCTGGAGTATCTGCGCGCATAATAAATTAATATAACATAACATAACATAACATAACATAACATCTGACCACCATCCCTGGGTTTTTACCAACCTACCTCATAATTATTAATGAGCTAGGCCAATTGCAACCACATTAGGAATTGTTTAATGTGTCAAGGACACATTCGTACATAGGTGTTTGCGATTACCTAATAGGGAATCGCAAAAATTGGATGCATGTCAGTACAACGCGATCTAAAAGATCGCAGTACTTGACAATGCGGGCATTACAACGCAAGTCGTTACAGCGACTTGCGTTGGAGGGTGCGGATTTTGGAATATTATAATTTTTTATTCCAACACCAGTCCACGTAACAGTAGGGAAGGTGTTGAAATATAAAATTACAACATTCCTTGCCCAACAGCGCAAGTCGTAGTAACGACTTGCGTTGTAATGGCATCGTTGTAAAGGCACTGCGGTGTAAACACCGCGTTGTAAACGATGTTTACCAAAAAAATTCTCCATTAGGAACATGCTCATTAAAACCTACGTATATATGGCCCTAAATTCATTATCTACATCATCAAGTGGCCTATTGCCTGGCAAAAATGTATTCCACATGGTCAGCAAGATTTTTGTGAACCATTTGCATAAAACAATTTCAGGGCATCTTGCTTATAACATGGGGTAAACATAAGACAAAGTATGAAGCAAAAAGTTTCTACAACATACATTTGACAGGTGCAATTTTGTTTATTTTTGTTTGCAAGTAATTAGATGTGGTTCCTGTGTTTTCATTTTGCAACAGTATAGGTGAAACAAACTTTGGTAAAGCCAGGAGGTCCAACTTTTTGACATATTGGCTTTGCGAATGCTCTGCTGTTAGGTTATGCTCCAGGAGAGGGGGGAGCACACGAGTAGGAAGAGGAAGGAGCACAAGAAAAGGAAGGAAGGCACAATATTGAATAAGAAGCAAATGAGAGTGACAATAAAAACAAATCAATGGTAAGCAGTGAGAGAGCTCCAAGCCCTCTGTAAGTTTTTGGTATGGTCCACAAGACGTCTTGTTGTGGCAGATCTAAAAAGCAAGTTTGCTACCCTGGGAATCCTTTTCTCTTGTTTTCATTACTCAGTGTTTACATTTATCTGCAGACATGAAAGGTCCCATGTAGTAAATTGTTTTAGTGGCAAATGAGGGAAATTTAGAGCTGCTGAAACATTTGAAACTAGTGACCTAAAATGGTCATGCCCTCCTTCAAAAGAATTGGGTCTACAGTTATTGCAGGCAAAAGCATCTCTAAGCTACATCTACAAAAAGGTAGAATTTGAGGGGAAAAAGGATTGGGGCTATTGCATCACTCGGTCTTTGCATGTTCCCTCAAAAGCCTTTTCATTGAACAGTCCAATTAGCAGTCCTCAATCCAAAAAAAGTGGATCCTGAATATTTTTGATGCAGCCCTGTGGTCTGGTGGTGGATGTATGCCATTACGACGCGGTGTTCACACCGCGCTGCCATTACAACGCAGTTATCACAATGCAAGTCGTTACAACGACTTGCGTTGGAGGGCGCTGGATTGTGGATTATTTTAATTTTCTATTCCAACTCCAGCCCACGTAACAGTAGGGAAGGTGTTGGAATAGAAAATTAAACTTTTCCTTGAGCAAGAGCGCCATCCAGCGCAAGTCGTAGTAATGACTTGCTTTGTGATGGCTGCGTCGTAAAGGCCCCGCGGTGTAAACACCGCATTGTAAAGGATGTTTCCCCTGGTGGTGAGCTGAACATATGCACATTTCAGAATCCAGTGGGACTAACACTCAGTCAGACTGGCCTATAGGGCAACCAGGAAGCACTTGCAGAGCTGGTGAGAGAAATCACTGTGTGGGCCATTTTCTGACTGTTTGTCGACTTGTTCTAAGGTCTGGTGGGCAGATTTTTAGGACAGAGCACAGCTGTCTGTTTTGCTAAAGACATCTTGGGGACATTCAGAAAGCTCCCCTGGGAATGCATTGTGTCCACTGCTTACTATTGGCTTTGTGGTTTGTAACTCACATTTGCTTGCTTTCCATTTGCTGGCTTCCTTTTAGGCTGTCCAGCTTGCATTCGCCCCTCCCATGCAGCATACCTTCTTTACTGCATCCTTCCACCAGTGTTCTATTTCTAACATTTCTTTTATATCGTTGCGTTTTATCTTGTCACTTTTACTGTGCATTCTGACACAGAGGACACATTTCAGGCTCTGTCTTCCGAGGGAGCTTGATGTTTACCTTTCTTTCTCACACTTCTAAGTGAAAGAATTTAGAAACATTGGGGCCCAGTAGGATGGCGGGCGGATCGCCCCCACCATATTAGTATGGCTGGGGGGTCCGCGACGGACGGAAAGACCCTCTCCCGCTTTTCCACCCCGGTTGCCTTGCGGTGCGGAAAAAGGTTTATATGGTGGCGGTGTCTATCAGACACCGCCAGCCATATTACAATGGTAATTCCTGAATGCCTCTCCGTGGCGGCAAAACCGCCATGGAAAGGCATACGGAGTCTACCTGCGGGGGCCAGTTGCTGGCCCCCAGGGACTCCGGGGGGGGTGGGAAGTCTATATGGGGGGTACCTATGGTGCTGAGTGCACCGCCCGCAACAATGTTAGGAATGCTGGATGCACCCGCCACTGTGGCGGGTGCATCCTAATGCCGGACACGGGACCCCCGCCCTTATGGCGGGCGGTCCCTATCCACAAAGTCCACCCGTCATCCTATTGGGCCCCATTGTTTCTAATGATCTAGACTCAGACATATCTGATTACTCTACACGGTTAGGGTCTGTGAATAATCAGTGTACTCCTGAAAAAACACACATTATTCATCAGAACCTTGGTTCTCAGACAAACGAAGAGCCCAGAAACAACTTTGCCGTAGACAGGACCTTAGATGGCGAAAGAATTATAATTCGCTAGAAAGAGACACCTACAAACAAACCATTAGTGACTACAAAATCTTGATCTTAAAGAAAAAGACCTCGTACTTCACTCACAAGATTGAAACACCTAAAAATGCATCTAAAGAATTATTTACAATAGCTAAGAAACTTACCAATCTTCCAGATTAAAATAACACTACCTGTAATCAAGCCTTTTGTAACACTCTGGCAGGCTTTTTTTTTTTTTACACTAAAGTGGAGGATGTTTGTAGCATTTTTGCCGCCAATAATCATCTAGCCCTAGAGGCTTAAGATGTTAATACTCCTTTGGCAGCTCCTTTGCTGTGAAGGCTGCCGCTGCTTGGAATGCCCTTCCACTCGTCCTACGATCCATTCAGGACCCAGTAACTTTTAAAGGGCAATTATAGACACACTTCTTTTGCCTGATAGTCTCTCCCCATACCCTTCTTGGCATCCCGCCAGGGCACTCATGAGTATCTACGCGCGTTATAAATATATGTAACATAACATAACATAACATAACTCCTCCCAGTAGCTCAGATATTCTGTGCTCCCTCTCCCCGCTTACTGCCGAGCAGGTATCATGCCTTGCATACTCAATTAAATCGGGCTACTTTCCCAAAGAATGAAAAAGAGCATCCACTTTTTTTGTTTTTAAAATAGTCCAATCTATCTTAGCCCTCAGATTCCAAGTAGCTATCGACCTATCTCATGTCTTCCATTTCCGGCTAAAATAGTAGAAAAGGCAATTCAATTGGAACTGTCTTCCTTTATAAATTCTAACCATTACTTGATCCCATAAAATTTGGATTTAGGATTGAGCACAACACTGAATCGGCACTGATTGTTGCTTTCGAAGATCTAAGGGACCAGGGGCGGCTCTCGGCTCATGGTGACCCTGGGCAGGGAGTGTAGGTAGGGGGCCCCGGAAGAGGGGGTCCAGGCGGGGCGGAGCGCGGAGGCCAGTGAAGAGGGGGGTCAGGGTGTTTGGACGTGGAACAGAGCCGGAGGCCGCCAAATCCCTGCCAGGGGCCGCCACGCAAATATGTATCCATCCTCAGAGGATTATTATATTAAGGATATCTATTGGGGTGGTGGCCCCTGGGGTTTGGTGGCCCTGTGCAGGTGCACAGCTTGCACATACCTAAGGCCGCCACTGAAGAGACACCCTTGATCGGGAAGAAGGGGTGCTCTCATCCTACTAGCTCTCTCTGCAGCATTCGTCATGGTTAATGATGACCTGTCGATCGACTGTTTTTACATTGCTGGAATAACGGGAGTGGCTCTTGCTCTCCTGAAATCATTTCTGTCCGAGCGGGAACAATTCGTTGCCATTAACAAATTTGTCCCCAACTCCTTCTCCCTATTTTTTGGCATTGCCTCAGGGGTCATCCCTGAGTCCCACCCTTTTTAATCTATATGTCACCCCTCTGGCCAGTCTCATAAAAATGTTTTTGTTTTTCTGTACTATCGTATGCTGATGACACCCAAATGGTTATCTCAGTGTCCAGCAATCCAGATAATACAGCCTCTAGATGTCATAGCTGCATGTTGCAAGTAGGTAACTGGATGAGAAATAAATGCCTCAAGTTAAACTCAGGAAAAACAGAGGTCCTCTTTTTCTGCAATGATGTGTCTTTTTGGGCACCCTGTTGGTGGCCACAAGAACAGGGCACTTTGACGACTCCGGTTAGGAAAGTCAGGAATCTAAGGGTTCTTTTTGACAACAAATTGTCTTTTGAAGGCCAAATCAATGCTGTAACCTCATCATCTTTCTATACCTTGAAGATCATTAGGAAAGTACTCCCTTTCACCCCCCCTGCAAAAAAACTGTTTCACTGCAAGGCTGTTTACTTGAACATGCAGCAAAGACTCCTCAGCAAACTTTAGATTTTGCAGAATACAGCAGCTCGCCTGTTGTGGGGATTCCTAGGTACCAGTCTGCCTCACAGGCCTTAGTTAAACTACATTGGCTGCCTATAAGGAAGCGTATCGAGTTTAAATCCCTCTGCATTGCTTTTAAAGATCAGCACGATTCCGGCCCAGACTATCTAAAATGCAAATTTATCTGGAACACTCCAACCAGGGCGCTGCACTCTTCTACAGCCAAGAATGTGGCTGTTCCAAAGTTCAGAGGGACTTCATGGGGTGGCAGAAGGTTCATAACCTGCACAGCTTTAAAAACTTGGCTATTCTGCTAATAACTCTGACCATTTCTATCAAACCTTCATGCATTAGCAGCGTCAAGATGCCCCTAGGCAATTGAGAGACTTATAAAAATAAATAACATAACATAACCAAGGATTTATGTGACAGTCGGGCTGGCTACTGGGGGTGTGCTGGTGAAGGTTAAAGGATTTTACTTTTTTCAAGCACACAAAATAATATAAATGGCTGTAAATTAAATGTACAGAAATTAAAGAATATATCAGAATAAGGAAAGGCCAAAAGAAGCACATTCGTTGGTACTTCTGAAGTGTTGTGGAATCAAATATTTTAATACGATCAAAACAAACAATACACTATGTGATGACATTTCCACACAATTTCGTTTGCGCACTGTATACTTTTATCAGTAAAACTGTATGTCTGTGCAAATGCAATTGTCTTTTTATTTGAAGATGTGTTGTCTGTAATTGCAGTGCGCTACCACGCAATGCATACTCCACTTTACACCACTCCATTCAACTCCACGCTGCTGCACTGTTCTCACACAACTCCACTCTATGCCACTACACTTTACGCCACTGCACTCTGAGCCTCCCCACTCTACTCTGCACCACTCTACTCTATGCCAATGCACTATATGCCACTCTACTCTGCTCTGCACCGCTGTACTGTTTGTCACTGCACTGTACACCATTCCAGTCTAGGCCATTCCACTCTACTCTTCACCACTCCACTCTATGCCACCCCACTCTGAAACACTGCACTCTATGCCACTGCACTTTACGCAATATATTTTACTCTGTATCACTCCACTTGACGTCAGAGCACTCCACGCCAATCTACTCTCCATCACTCTAATCTACTCCTTACCACTTCACTCTCCACCACTGTACTATACGCCAATGTGCTCTATGCCACTGTGCTCTGTGCCACTGCACTCCATGCCACTACACTCTACCCTGCACCACTCCACTCTACGCCACTACACTCTACGCCAGTCCACTCTATGCCAGTCCAATCTGCACCACTCCACTCTACACCAATCCACTATACACCACGTTAATGTACTCTACATCACAGCACTCTGACACTGCCCTCTACACCACTGTACTCTATGCCACTGCACTCCACACTGCACCACTCCACTCCATGCCACTTCACTCTACTCTGAAACAATCTACTCCATGTCACTCCACTCTACACCAGTCTACTCCACTCTGCACCACTCCACTCTACGCCACTACACTCTACGCCAGTCCACTCTATGCCAGTCCAATCTGCACCACTCCACTCTACACCAATCCACTATACACAACGTTAATGTACTCTACATCACAGCTCTCTGACACTGCCCTCTACACCACTGAACTCTATGGCACTGCACTCCACACTGCACCACTCCACTCTACCATGTACCACTCCACTCCATGCCACTTCACTCTACTCTGAAACAATCTACTCCATGTCACTCCACTCTACACCAGTCTACTCCACTCTGCACCACACCACTCGGCACCAATCCACTCGGCTTTGTGCGACCCCACACTTCACCAGTCTACTCTACGCCACTGCACTCTATGCCTCTCTACTCTACACCACCACACTCTACACCACTTTACTCAACACCATTGCACTCTATGCTACTGCACTCTACGGTAATCAACTCTGCTCCACTGCACTGTACGCCACTCTACTCAACTCTGTACGCTCTTCGCCAGAGCTACGTCAATGAACCCGACACCACTCTATTCTACACAACTGCACTCATTGATACTCTACTCTACAACACTTCACTCTCTGCCACTGAACTATACACCAGTCTACTCTGCCCCACTCTACTGCACTCTGCACCAAAGCACTCAATGCTACAACCCTCTATGTCACTATACTCTGCATCACCCCACTCAATACCACTTCACTCTATGGCACTGAACTCTAAGCTGATCCACTCTACGCCACTCTATTCTAGTCTGCCCCACCACACTCTACGACAGTGTACGCTACACCACTCTACGCCACGCCACTCTCCATTATGCCATTAAATTTTAGCCATGCGGAGCTGTTGCCATGCTGATGTATAACATGTCTAAAACACATTGGCAAAGCTAATAGCTTTTGAATAGATACGACTGATTGGCTTTGCCAATGCTTGTTACTATTGGTTACCCTGATATTACCACAAACATTGCCTGCAGGAGGAAAATGCATGCAGTCTCCCATACCTCACGAAACACCTATATACATTGTGTCTTATCAATTTCAAAACTGCCCTGATTTCCAAATGTGAGCCTACTTTTTAGCTCTCTGAGGGCCAAATGTAGGTAATACATGTTTTGTGATTCTCAAATTGCGATTTTTAGGGAATCACAATAAGAGAATCGCAAAACCCAATGTATACAGGGTTAGCAAAATATTTTGCAAAACCCACCTATTCCTTATTTGCAAATCGCAAATTGAGTTTCGCAAATAAGGAATACTTTCCCATTCATTCCTATGGGCTAGAAGGCCCCTAGGAATGAACAGGAAGACATTTTCAATTTGCAATTCTCAATTAGAGAATCGCAAATTGAGAATGCAATTTCAAGGTTACAGGGTGTCAGTAGGACACCCTTTTGCATCCCTGAAATAAACACGTGTGTACATGTGGCGCACATACATGCGCCAAGGGCATGTATGTGCGCCACATGGCACTTTGAAAAATGCAAAAAAAGTGCATTTTTCACAGAAACCGCAAATTACCACCAACCTGAAGTTGGTGGTAATTTGCGATTCCTTAAGCATAAAATTGCACAACTTGGGTGCTACCTACTTTGCATTTAAGGAATCGCAATTTGGGATTCCTTCAATGCATTCGCAAAATAAGGAATCGCAAATTTAGCGATTCCTTATTTTGTGTGTGGGTGTTTCTGTGCTACATAGCACACTGCCCAAATTGCGAACGAAAACGCAGAAATTCTGCGAATTTCTGCATTGGCGATCGCAATTGGGCCACATACATATGGCCCTGATTCGTTAACCGGGGCCACTTTTATTTTGGTCTATTTCCTGTCCCAGTCTGGCCCTGCTGGTTCTTCATCCAGGGCTGGTGCTTGGGTCGCCAGGCTCAATGTTTCACCGTCTCCAGGGCAACGGCACCTCTTCTCCCTCCAGAAATGGAACCGGGCGCTTTCATTGAGCCTGTGCTCAGTAGGTTGGATTCATTTCACTGCATCAACAAAGCAAGTGAAAAGGCGCCTCGGAGTGCTTTAGAATTCTATAGCGCCTCTTCAGCTCTAGTGCTTTTCTTTTTTTTTTCTTTTTTTTTTGCATGTCTTTTTTTTTTTATTTCAGTAATTTTTTATTGAAAGAAAAGAGTTTTGTATATACACATGGCGGCCTATTGTAAGGTGCTGCAGGGATATTTGTGCGCCGAGATTTTATTTCACGTCACAGATGCAAACTCGTGTGCCCTGATGGTTCGACACGATGCCCATTAGGCGGCGCTGCAGGTGGTACCATGGTGCCCTGCGAGCTGTTTCTTAATGCAGGCGCTGAACGAGCTGCTCTTGAAAGCTAATGTAGTGCACACCTCCACACATCTTTTGTTCATCCAATGAAAGGTGTCACATCCTATGACGTGCAGAATTCTTTCCCGGAACTGTAGTTGAGGGAACCTTTTGAGGTTCCTTAATGGAAGAGAACAAAGTGGGCCTTCCAAGGCTTTGGATGAGCCGAGGTGGAGGGGGCGACTGTTCTCTACCTCCTCCCCCTCCAATGGAGTGAATCTGAGTGAAGTGGATGAGAGACCGGCTGACTTGTATTATCCACAAATAAACCATGGCCAACAAAGAGATGTCCCCACTCTAGTGGGAATAGTTTATTAATATGAATAGTGTGCAGTGGCGGCTGGCACAAATCGGGGTGGAGAGGCGGGGGCAGGGTGGTTAAGGGGATCAAAATTAAGGGAAAAAAAGGAAAAAAAAGTCCCTTATTGCAGCGTCTCTCCTCCTCGTCCCTCCACACTGCCGCCGGAACAGAACAGGAAGCACATCCAGGCTCCCCATAGCCAATCACAATTGGTCTGAGAGCTGTGGTTCGGTACTTAGCCAGGGAATGGGAACCTGGACATGTTCTCCACCCAGCCTGGATGGAGAAAACGCAAAGTGCGCATAAATGTTTGGCTAGCCGGAGACGGCCGGCCAAACATTCATGCGCACTTACAAAGTGTGCTCACCACTCCCCCTGCTCCTGTCGTCAGAGCAGCCACGCCCCGCCCTGCACATCTGCAGCAGCAGGACGATATAAAATGATAATAACCTCGAGTTATTTTATTTTTTGTTTATTTAGCTGCTGCACAGCAGTGGGCGATGCTCCTCCGCCTTAGCAGAGGAGCCGCCACTGTGTGTGTTGTGGTCTGTAAGATCCAATATTGGCAGGCTTTAAAATGTGCTCTGCCTATTTCTCCCATTTACCCCCCTTCTCTACTCATTTCAGACCTTCCTGCTTACCTTTTGTTACCTCAATTAAAACGTTTATGTCTGTCCAGTCTTGTAAAGTCATTTATCCTGCGGTTGAACCTGGCGGCGACCATTGAGAATACATTCTTGCCACCATCCTCCTACTCATATTCTGTTAACTTCGAATTTAAGAGCGTGCTTATTTCTTAGGGCCATATACAACATTATATATCAGTACCCCGGAAAAGGGTCAACTATGGAATGAGTTCAAGGGAAGCTTCAAAGTTCAAGGGGTAGAGGAGGTGGCACCATGTCGCCTACGGGGGATTGCATGGCTGGGCCAGTTTCACAAATCTTACCTCTCAACAGCTCTTAACTGCTGCCATGGAGGTCAATTTGCCGAACGCGGCACAGGTAGCGGGGTGCAACTTCACATAAGTGCCAAGGTTATTGTCAGGCGGCCACTGCAGTTTGCACCACACATTGCCCCTGCCAGCGCTGCCAATGATAGTAAAAAACAGCTACCAACCATCACACTCCTGTAAGTGTGACAATTCGGACTGTTTCAGGCCCCCAAAGCTGTAAGGCTGGCTTGGGTGGCAGGTAATAGTCATTTTTAATGCATAAAATCATTGATAATTTACTCTGTGGTAGTTTCTAAGTTAACCAGACATCGCCACCCTGTGGCAAACTGTCACAAGTGCAGGTGCTGATAATTAAGTGTGGGTGCCAAGCACTGGAAACCACCAGCTCAAATTAAGCACTGCCCATGCCAAATTCTTTGCCCCTTACCAGACTCTGATTTCCTGTTGAGGGTTGTAAGGCAGTTGTGGAAAAGTAAATGTTGCCATGTTCTGTGTCCCTACGTGTCATCCATCATATGTTATGTGTGCATGACCAATATGCATATGTATTCCCCATGCCCGATTAATGACGCAATTATAGTTGTGTCCTTCTCTAGTATGCCAGTTTCCAGTCCTCGTGAATACTACGAATATCAGGCCTATGTAAAGCTACGTTGCCACGTTTCTCAGTGTGCACGTTATTCCATTATAAAGTCCCCGTTTCCAGGCCTCAACAGGGCCCGGACATCAGATTCAGCTCCTGTCTCCTGAAGCCTCGCTGAGGAGCGATCCAGCCCCCACCTGTATCCTCGACCTTTCACTTACTTCCTGCCTCGCAGTGCCCGGTGCAGCTTGGCTCTGCCTCTGAGTCTGCCAAGACTATGTTATGATTCCAGCTATCAGTTTAGTCCTCCTTCTCTGCATTCCTAAGCTACTGAACTGCATCAATAGTTTCCGTCATTGTCTAGCCTATGCGGCTCCATGTTAAGAGAAATACTGTATTTAATGGTCATTTAATATTCTTCATCACGCACTATATGTAGAATAAATGCATGCTCCAGTCTTAGAGTCAGTTAGTTTTTCCCCTCATGACTTCTAGTTTATATCAACATGTTCCCTAAACATTAGATACCAGATAGGGTTTAGGTACATGTCGCTCCGACCCTCCAGACTTTAGTCTCTGCTCCTAGCACAGAGTTCATAGCCCCCAGCTTCTCCTAGTAACACGTCATTGCCAGTTTTCGCGCACCACCAGGTTAGAGGTCCCGGCTCCTTAGGTAGCCCCCTCCTATGTTTCCGCCCATTCATGACATATCCTGTTACGTTTGCACCACATGTCTATGTATACGCCCAGTTACACCTACTTTTACTCTTATCTTTCGCGACTGCTACGCGTCACGCCTTCTGCTCCACCCACTGCTACGCCTACTGCAATGTAATGCTATGTGTTTGCGTTATGTATATATGCTCTTGTATTGTTATTAAAAAGCTAGCGCGCTCATCCCAGATCCTGGCCCCCGGCAGCTGCCATCCTATTCCCGTGCAGGTTGTCCTGTTCCTGTCCTTATGCTGTATTAAACCTGCAAAACTCCTACTACCTCGAATCTTGACTCTTATTTATTGAGCTATCTGTTATGATATATATCTAGTCAAAAATAGGGTATTATTTATTTATTTACCACATAATGGCGCCCGAATAGGGACTTGCCCTTTCCCCACGCGTCGGTGAAGCCACGCCGACCCCCTGACCCTCTGCAGCCGTGACGGAACCATACCGGCCACGTGCAGATATTTCTGCTTCAAGTATCCCTCAGGCCCACGGAGGAGACGGAGGAGGCGGTCCAGCATCCAAACGAGACGGTGGAGGAACGCGGCGAGTCCCGACCAGAGCCCAAGCCAAGAGTCCAAGGTCCGAGGTATCCGGAGGCCCACCCGTAACCGAAGTCCGAAGTTCGTCGTCCGTCGTCGTAGCAGTCCAGTCCAGTCCGAAGTTTTCCGTTCTTGCTGCCCGGTGAGTACCATTACTGGGGTAGTATCTAGACAGGGTCAATCTAAATTGACTCTGGTCCGTGGGTTGGTGGTACCCAGGCCCACAAACGAAGTGTTCACCTAGGTGGATACGGGTCTTGATGCGTCCCTTTATGGGACCGGTATGTTCCGTACTGTTTCAGCAGTGCATCCAGTAACTCTAGTCTGTTCCGTTCTCGAGAAATTCTTGTGTTTTCTGTTCTCAGTATTCCAGGTAATATTTCTGTCCGAACTGTAATGTTATGATGTTGTTCAATGTATTTCCAATGTCGTGGTATGCCTGAATTGTTTTCCCAATTGTCATTGTTCCTCGTCTATTGTATTGTGTTCCGATTCAAGTTTACAATGTCTCTTTTTTCGAGATTACGTCAGTTAAAAACTAGAAAGGGTTTGTTAGAAGAAGCAGTTCCTGTTCCGCCTAGGGACAGTCCAGGTCACTTTATGTATCAGAAACATGGCATAAGCGCCATATTGTATCTAGATTTATGGGTAGATTATACCAAACAGTTAGAAGAAAAGTATAGATGGCCCGTATCGGGTACATGGGATGCCGAATGCATCATGCGAGTCGAAGAAGCATTATGGAAAAAGAAAGCCAGACAGTCGCAGAAAGATGCCATCGAGTTATGGCGCAAAGAAGCTCATAAAAGAACCGAAAAAGAAATCAGAAAGTCAGAACTAAGTAGAGAATCCCAAGAACGAACCCAAGAAAGAGAATTAATCGAGATAGGTGAACGAGTTAGAACTGAGCAATCAGACAGACAGAGGCATGCCCTTATTAAGGGTATGTATCCTCTTCTTGCTGAGGGCTTGCCAAAAGCGACCCCAGAGGCATCCAGTAATTTCCCGCCACCATTAGTTCCGACCAAGCTACGTCACAAACCGACCGCAGCTGATATTTTTATTTCGTCCTATCTGGACGACACAGTCCCAGAATATGCAAATCCTGTTCGCGCTCCGCCAGTCCCTGTAAATCAGGTAATTCCTGCTCCTCCAGACACCGGGGTGCCCTTAACAGCCCCCCCGGGTCAGCCCGCCATACAAGTCCAGCCCACGTTACAATTACCGACCCTGCCAGGACGAAAAGCATCAGTCGATGATTCTAGTTTAGGGGCCGCAGGAGGAAGTCTTCCTCAAACTCCGCCGCCATACAAACGTTTATCAGCACTCGAATTACATGCTCAAGCATCACAGCGTACTCCCAAGAGTAATAAGTCTGTCGCAGAAATCAGGCAAACCCTTGGCGAATGTGTCTATGACCCAGTTCCAGGCGAATTTAATATGGTTTTATATTCCGTACGCATAAGGAGGGTGACCGAGTATCTAGTCACCCTGCCGAATATGAAAGAAGATCTAGACAGGATATATCGTTTCATCCGTACAGGGGATGATCCAGAAAGTATTAGTGATGCCATGTCTCAAAGGAAAGCCGAGATTCAGCGCATGATATTAAAGTTTTTAATTAACTGTCTAATAAGAGAACAAGATTACCCGTCTAAAGATCCAGCCGAAATGAAAGTCCTGACAAAGTGGAGTGATAATATAGCCGAAGGAAAGCACAATACCATTAGTGCCATGGAAAGTATGTACAAGAAAATCCGTAGAGAAATAATAAAGATACACGAACAGCGTAAAGCAGCACAAGTAAGCGAGAAAGAAAGTACCTCCGATCCTGAAGAGGAAGACGACGAGAATACTGCCAGAATAGCGTATGTAGGAAAACCTAGATTTCCAGATCGCCATTTACGTCTAGAACCCAAGTCAACTTTCCATCATCCAGCACCAGAACAAGGTTCCCTAGAACAAGTATTCCAAGCTACCGATCACATTCTGAAATCACGAATCGGTTACAGTGAGTTAAGTACCATGCATGAACAAGAAATAGTTCGATCAGCAGTCAGATGGATTACTGATTCTACCACTTTTCCAGACGAAATAGTGGCACAAATGTTCCTGAAAATGCCCCCAGCCGAGCAGCGACTGGTGGGTATGTATATGATCCAGCACCTCATTACACTGTATGAGGGTCAACATTCTGATCCAGGTCCGTTACACGATATCCTGAATGAATTACTCCAGTATAGATGGAGAGGTCTAGGTACCGATTTAATTAGTGTCATTCTAGAACAACGCCACAAATATAGAACATTCTTGAACCCGCATTTTGTTCATGTCTCACCCCCAGAAAGTAAATCATTCTACATAGACAGACAGAATCCGTTACGAGAAGTCCACCCAGTCAGAGGAGCGGGTGGCGAAATGCAACGAGTGTTTGTATATACTCCGATAACAAAGATGGAACTTCTCGAGATGAAGAAATTAATTCCCTGTCATGATAAAGATCCAGCAGGGTTCCATCGAGAATTAAAAGACATGCTCCGTATGGGAGAATACACATACCCAGATATCATTAAAATGTTAAAAGTTCTGCTACCCGCAGGGGTGTATGAAAAGCTAAAGGAAAAAGAATGGGAGGTGGGAGAGAAAAAGATAGATTGGGCAGTCCTAGAAGCGGAAGATAAGATACGTGTACCAGGTACTGGTCTTGGAGAGAAATGTAAAGAATTACCAGAATTATTGATACAAGTTTTACCCAGATTATTAACAACGAGAAAAGAAGACTGGGATGCAATCTCAGCCTGTAAACAGAAACAAGATGAAGATATTAGTGATTTTTATTCTAGGTTTGAAAAGTGCTTTAGTATCAACAGTGGTCTCAAGACAAGTAGTGAGTCATACCCTCACCTTTTTGTTACTAAATTAGTCGAGAATTCAAGTCCACCAATTAAAAACCGAGTTCTGAAAGTCGAAAGCACCTGGCAAGCAAATACTCCGTCCCAGATGCTCCAGATGCTCCAGTATCACCAGAATAGAATCAGGGAAGAGCAAGAACACGAAAGAAAACGTATGAAAGATATGAAAATGAAAGTGCTAGTTGCACAATCTGTTCCTAAGACAGTCAGAAGAGGGGTCCGAATCAAGCCAGTCATCCTGCAGCTCCCGTTAAAGGGAACTGCAATTATTGTAAACAGCCAGGTCATTTTATAAATGAGTGTGCAGTTCTGAAACATAACATAGCTACTGGTAAGACTAAAGAAAGACCACGTCCGCCTAGACAAGAACAAGTTTCACAGATTCCTCAGCCACAGAATGCACAACAGACAGTTACAGCACCGCAGCCTATTGCTGCAACACAGCATGTTACATCGCAGATGTACCAGTATGCACAGTCTGAGTATCCAGAGTACCAGCCATATTCATGAAACAGCCTAGAGAGGGAGGTAGGCTTGCCTCTCATCGAGATACCTGTAGATCAAGAAGGTCCCTATGTTCACAGTCAAGTATTAGGGAAAGACAGAAAGTTTTTGATTGATACAGGGGCAAGTAGGACCACAATTAGTCATGCCGAAGTTCCAGGGGCTCCGCTCTCAGGCTCAAGAAATGTTTCCCTTGGATTTTCAGGAAAGCCTATCGTAAATGAGATTTCAAAGCCAGTCACTCTAGAAGTAGGTCCATTGTCCCGCACTACTGATCTGTTACTTACTAAGTCATGTCCAGAAAATCTATTAGGCATTAAAACACTGAAAGAGTTAGGTGCCGTTATATGTTGTTCCCCAGAGGGAATACGATTGTTCCTACGTGACTTTAAGGGTCACTATGTATTACGAGATTTTGATTCCAGACTGTCTAATGTCCCGCAGCATTTATGGGCGCAAGGTCCAACTGATGTAGGTTACATGCAAATCACACCCCATCGTGTGACTCTCAAACCAGGTGTAGTGTTACCACGAATCAGGCAGTATAGATTGCCACCTGAGGCTGTAGCAGCCTTATCCAAAATTATTGACGAGCTCATCGCTCAAGGAGTAGTTGTAGAAACTGACTCCAATGTATGTAACTCTCCGATCATTCCAGTTATGAAACGTACTGATCCAAATGCACCCCCAGTATATCGATTAGTGATTGATTTACGGGAACTTAACAAATGTATTATTCCTCAGTACCCAGTTGTCCCAGATATCTCTTCCCTATTGACAGCCATTGATTCCGAAGCCACGTTCTTCACAGTCATAGACCTCAAGAATGCATTTTTTAGTGTTCCCATCCATCCAGACAGCCAGTTTCTTTTCGGATTCTGTTTAAATGGAAGGAGCTATATGTTTACACGCGCTCCTCAAGGTTTCACAGAAAGCCCTAGTATTTACAGTCAAGCACTCAAGAGACAACTAGACAACATTCACATGCCAACTGACACTGCCCTGCTCCAGTATGTCGATGATCTACTGATCACAGCTCGTTCTGAACGTGACTGCGAGCGAGCGTCACTGACGGTTCTGTATTTCCTAGCCGAGATGGGGCACAAGGTGTCCCCTTCTAAGCTTCAATTCTGTGTCCAGCAAGTGGTCTACTTAGGACACTTACTGTCCAAGAGGGGTAGGCAGTTGACACCAGACCGTATCCAGTTAATAGTGAGTCTTCCTCAGCCCAAGACCCAGAAGGAGGTGCGTGCTTTTATCGGCCTTACTTCTTATTGCAGACAATGGATTCCTCAGTATGCATTTCTAGCCAAGCCACTGATACAGTTAACGACACAGGAGGCAGCCGTATCGACTGTTCTCCCTTGGACATCTGAACATACACTTAGTTTCAACGAGTTAAAGAAAGCCCTATGCCAAGCTCCAGTTCTAACTACACCGAACTACAGTAAGTCTTTTACACTTTTCGTTACTGAACGTGAAGGTACAGCATTATCTGTTCTCACACAAGATCAAGCAGGACAATACAAGCCCTGTGCTTATTTTTCGAGCACACTAGATCCAGTCGCCCAGGCGTTGCCTGCGTGCCTCAAGTCAGTTGCAGCCACAGCACTAGCTATCAGACAAAGTGATTCCATAGTTTTAGGACACTCCTTGACAGTACAAGTCCCACATTCAGTAGAAGTTCTTTTAAACCGAACACAAACTCAGCATTTGAGAATTGCACGATTAACAGGTTATGAATTGACACTGTTTCAGCCACACATAGAAATTAGACGCTGCAACGTCCTGAATCCTGCTACACTGTTACCATCAGTTAATTCAAATCCTGACCCACATGACTGTGTGGAAGTAGTCAACATTACGACAAAGCCAAGACAAGACCTGACAGACATTCCGTTACCAGATCCTGACCTGACACTTTATGTGGATGGTTCATGTATGAGAACTAGTACAGGAGAACTAGTCGCCGCGTATGCAGTGACTACTGATACTGAAGTTATTGAAACACACCGTATTGACACTCTGTCCGCTCAAGCAGCAGAGCTAGTTGCTCTGACACAAGCCTGTATACACGCCAAGAACCTGAAAGTTAATGTTTACACAGATTCACGTTACGCATTTGGAGTTGTACACGACTTTGGAGTGCTCTGGCAGGAGAGAGGTTTTATGACTTCTCATGGAACCAAGATTCAGCATGGTCTCCTTATTCAAGCTCTGTTAGATGCCATACATTTACCGACATCCATTGCTATCATGAAATGCAAAGCACATACGAAAGTCACTGACATTATTTCTCAAGGTAATGATCTAGCAGATCGCACAGCCAAGCTTACAGCACAGACTCCAGACACTCAAGCTAATCCGACACAGACACATACTCCAGATCTGATTACATGTATGACAGTTAAGGACCCTACACAAGATGTCATAGATATCCAGTTACATGCTACTCCCGATGAAATCAAGAAATGGTCTGAACAAGGAGGGGTCCAGACAGATCAAGGATGGTTAACAAAGGGTAGGACCGCATGGTTTCTCCCCGACTCTATGGTTCAAGTCATCATTAATACCGCACATAGTCCAGCACATTTAGGAGAAAAAGCTATGTTAGACAGTATCCAGAACATTTGGTTCAACAAGCATTTACGAGCTGCAGCCAAGCAGAAAGTCCGTACCTGTATGATATGTTGTCAGTTTAATCCAGGTAAAAGTGTCCCGGTGGAACAAGGTGGTTTCCAGCCTCCTGACCACCCTTTTGAAGTCCTCCAGATGGATTATATTCAGATGGAGCGATGTCGAGGTTTCAAGTACGTCCTTGTAGTTGTATGCGCTCTGTCCAGATGGACAGAAGCATATCCAGTCCCAGATTATACAGCCGCGACCACTGCCAAGCAGTTGGTTCGTGAATTCTTCCCTCGATATGGACTCCCTAGAGTCGTATATTCTGATAACGGTCAGCCATTCTCATCTGAACTCATGAAGCACGTTTCCCTGTTGTTAGGGTACCAGTGGAAGTTCCATTGTGTACGCCATCCTGAAGCAGCCGGTCTAGTCGAGAGACATAATCAGACTCTGAAAATCCGTATTGCAAAAGTGTGTAAAGATAAGGGTGTGGACTGGCTAGTAGCTCTGCCAGTCGCTTTGTTTTACATGCGCATGGTCGCACATTCCAGATCAGGTCTGTCCCCGTATGAGGTCGTTTTCGGCCGCCCCCCTAACATGTGGGGTACTCCTAGACCCCGAAGTATTACTGATGTTTCATGTAATATGCTGACAGATTACCTAGCTTCCTTGATGTCTGCCCTCAACTCATGTCGTTCACAGGTTGCTGCCGCATTTCCAGACAATACCGAGGTGGCACCGCATGAAATCGTTCCAGGTTCCATGGTGATGGTCCGGAACTTTGACAGATCAAGTCCGCTGGAGCCTCGATGGAAAGAGCCCCGTCAGGTCCTCCTCACCACCCGTACAGCCGTGAAGTTGGAAGGCCGAAAAGGATGGATACACCTTTCTCACGTTAAACTTTTAAAAGGACTGAAACCCGTCTTTAAGAACATTTCCCAGGATTTTAAGGACTGCCAAAATATTGCTCTTAAGGACTGTCCCGCAAAAGACATTGATACAACCCCTCCCTTGATAGAGACAACTCCGCAGCAGGAGTATAAGCAAAAACTACGGTCTAGTAAAATAAGTCAGTCAGTTTGATTGTATAAGTCCTCCCCTAGGTGAAACGGTTAGACTGTTTCTGACATGTATAAAATAGACCCCCATAGTGAGAGAGTTAGTCAAAACTCAATTCAATGTATCGTTTTCCTAAGTTTCATATTATTCATCAGCATTATGATTTCCTGCACCAGTTATGCCTTTTTCCTATATTTCCCAGTTCTTCATGTAAATAAGTCTGCTAATGCTACAGCAGAACACACGTTTAGTGATCTGCCCCCTCACGAATATTCATATCGCCTCGCTATGCGTAATAACTCATTTATCCGCATGTTACATTACTCACACCAGACCAGCAATGCCACTAATTGTTGGGTGTGTGGTCGACTCCCCCCTTTCCAGACACCGAAGGGAGTTCTGCCACTCTTTCCTTATCCTTTTTCACATAATGGTTCGTGTGGAGCATGGTCCACGTTAACGTCATCCTCAACAGATATGTCTTTTCTTAACAGTACATGTTTCCCAGACAAGCAAGGTTTCCCCCACCGAACAGGTTTAGATCTAGAAAATGAAGTATATAATTTAGGTAATTATTCGTCGAATTTCATGGTCCTGAATGTTCAGTCTGATACTACTCCAGACTCACCTGCTATTTCAGTACTACCAGTCAAAGGCGAATTATGTGTCCGAAATTATGGTTCTGTACACGTAGGACATAGTGATTGTACTACTGTTATCCAGTATAATGACAGTGGGAAATCTATTTTTAAAGCTTCACGTCATTCTTATTTTGTTTGTGGTCAAACTGCATATGTTCGTCTGCCCCTCGATTGGGAGGGAACCTGTTACATTGCCTTCCTACTGCCACCTGTTTTTCTAGCCCCACCTGACTACCATAGGAATTCCTTCCTAGTACATACTAGACACAAGAGAAATCTCCCGATTGTCGATTATACTGAAACTGCTGCAGAACAATTCATTGATATTGATAAAGGTGTGTTCCCTTATTTAGGTACAGTTGTAAACAGTAAGCTAATCCGTAGGTTAACAAGAACCCTTGAAGCAGTAGTAGATGAGACTACCTCCGCTCTAGGTAACTTAACCGAAGAGCAATCCTTTATGAGAATTGTTGTGCTCCAGAATCGTCTCGTCCTTGACGTCATACTGGCCGATAGGGGCGGGGCCTGTAGACTCATCGGATCTAGTTGCTGCATTTTCATTCCAAATAACGCGCCGTCTGTTTATTCAGCTATAACCAGACTTCATAAAATTGCCCATCTGTTACACCAAGATCCAGGCACCTGGACATGGTCCGGTTGGTTCTGGAATATAATTTCCGCATGGGGATGGAAAATATTGTCCTTTCTAGGTATCGCAGTAGCGATCATATTCAGCTGCTGCCTCTGTATACAATGTGGCCCTGCGATTTGCGGCATGTGTGCTACCTCTTGTATTCCTAGTCCCAAGCCCCGTTCTAAATCTCGTTCCAAGACAATTCGAGATGAACAAATGGTACTGTATGAAATGATAGATGGTATCATGAATATTGATGTTTCCTGATGGAAACGTAGTGACAAGGAGGGAATGTGGAAAAGTAAATTTTGCCATGTTCTGTGTCCCTACGTGTCATCCATCATATGTTATGTGTGCATGACCAATATGCATATGTATTCCCCATGCCCGATTAATGACGCAATTATAGTTGTGTCCTTCTCTAGTATGCCAGTTTCCAGTCCTCGTGAATACTACGAATATCAGGCCTATGTAAAGCTACGTTGCCACGTTTCTCAGTGTGCACGTTATTCCATTATAAAGTCCCCGTTTCCAGGCCTCAACAGGGCCCGGACATCAGATTCAGCTCCTGTCTCCTGAAGCCTCGCTGAGGAGCGATCCAGCCCCCACCTGTATCCTCGACCTTTCACTTACTTCCTGCCTCGCAGTGCCCGGTGCAGCTTGGCTCTGCCTCTGAGTCTGCCAAGACTATGTTATGATTCCAGCTATCAGTTTAGTCCTCCTTCTCTGCATTCCTAAGCTACTGAACTGCATCAATAGTTTCTGTCATTGTCTAGCCTATGCGGCTCCATGTTAAGAGAAATACTGTATTTAATGGTCATTTAATATTCTTCATCACGCACTATATGTAGAATAAATGCATGCTCCAGTCTTAGAGTCAGTTAGTTTTTCCCCTCATGACTTCTAGTTTATATCAACATGTTCCCTAAACATTAGATACCAGATAGGGTTTAGGTACATGTCGCTCCGACCCTCCAGACTTTAGTCTCTGCTCCTAGCACAGAGTTCATAGCCCCCAGCTTCTCCTAGTAACACGTCATTGCCAGTTTTCGCGCACCACCAGGTTAGAGGTCCCGGCTCCTTAGGTAGCCCCCTCCTATGTTTCCGCCCATTCATGACATATCCTGTTACGTTTGCACCACATGTCTATGTATACGCCCAGTTACACCTACTTTTACTCTTATCTTTCGCGACTGCTACGCGTCACGCCTTCTGCTCCACCCACTGCTACACCTACTGCAATGTAATGCTATGTGTTTGCGTTATGTATATATGCTCTTGTATTGTTATTAAAAAGCTAGCGCGCTCATCCCAGATCCTGGCCCCCGGCAGCTGCCATCCTATTCCCGTGCAGGTTGTCCTGTTCCTGTCCTTATGCTGTATTAAACCTGCAAAACTCCTACTACCTCGAATCTTGACTCTTATTTATTGAGCTATCTGTTATGATATATATCTAGTCAAAAATAGGGTATTATTTATTTATTTACCACACAGTGATTAATTTTTGTCTGACATGTTGCTGCAGGTGGTGGGTACTCGAACTCATTTTAGAGGACCAGGCATGGTCAGGCAAGAAACCAAAATTAACCTTGGCAAAAATAATGAAACCTGTCCCCTACTTCAGAAGAGAGGGACTGGAATGGGAAATGGCCTTTCCTGGATGGGTTTTGGCACC
The DNA here is from genome assembly GCF_964261635.1 of Lissotriton helveticus. Lineage (NCBI taxonomy): Eukaryota > Metazoa > Chordata > Amphibia > Caudata > Salamandridae > Lissotriton > Lissotriton helveticus. The sequence continues at coordinate 79,936,608 of NC_136068.1, read as the reverse complement.
TCATACTCGGCTGAAAGTAGCCCTCTAGACTGAAGCCCGGAAGGAAAAGGCCTAATTGGTGGTGGAGCTGGTTCGGCAATGGGACCAGGACTTACCTTTCATCATCAGACTTTGACGAAGAGTAAGAGAGACAAAGGTATAAAAAGGAGGCAGAGCGAGCATGAAAAAGATAATAAAACTGCAAAAAAGAGAGAAAGCAAGGATGAAACAGAGCCTGCACGAATGAGATAAAAATACAAAAAGAGTTGGTGGTGAAAGAAAGGGCCTGCGATGGAGTCAAGGCTAGGCACCCTTGAAACTGGGCAACCCTTGCACTTGGTAGCATCAGTGATGGCGTTCTGAGAAAAACTTTAGGCCCTTCCTTTTCCCCCCCAAAAAATTAAGGGCTGCACTAGGGTAAGAAAATACTGTTAAAAAATACATAAAATTAGCAGGACTTCCAGAGCTCTGTTTACCTTCTGTTCCTGCTGCTACTTTCGCCCTCTGAGACGGGGGGGCAGAAAGCGCCAATTTAGGGGCACCAGGTGGAAAGCCAGGGGTAACAGCTTCACTGTTCTGCTCATCGACAGAATGGTTAAGATGTGATTGTGGTTTGACCTTTTGCAGTTGGTTCTGTGTTTTTTTACTTCTAAAGACAGACTCAGGAGTTTTTAATGTCCAGGTATGCATTCATAGGCGAATCTAGGGGTAACCTGTATGGCCAGAGAGACAGCCACCAAGGCTGAAAGCAAAGCAAGTTTAAACACACTGCAAGGAGCAGGTGTTTGATAGGGGGAACAGCATTTACAACGCAACTTTTACCACGCACTACCTTTACCACTCAACTTTTACAACGCAAGTCGTTACAACGACTTGCGCTGGGGGGCGCTCTAGGATAGGGAATAGTTTAATTTACTATCCAAAACCTTCCCTACTATCCACGGGGACTGGAGTTGGAATAGTAAATTAAACTATTCACTATCCAGCACCCCCCAACACAAGTCGTTGTAACGACTTGCATTGTAAAAGTTGCGTGGTAAAGGCATGCGTTGTAAAAGCATGCGTAGTAAGGTCATACAGCCGTTTGATAGTGCAGACAGTCACACTATGGAACAGGCTCCCTTCAGAAGAAGCACAATGGGGCAGCACGGATAACATGATTCCTGGTAAAAAACAATTAAAATAGCCCCGTTGATTAGAGGTGGGCGATAAACTCCGCTTCGCTGGCGGTGTTCGCTGAGTTTTGTCCATTCTGCATTTTGCTTGTAACGCGGATTTCTGGCAAAACTCCGCCAACTGCTGCATGGCAGAGTTTTTTCTCGCGCTTGGTTGGTCAACCTTAGGTTGGTGAGCACGAGTGAGAATTTGCATCCCCTAGCACAATTTTGGCGCTCTAGAATGCCACCTTGCGAGATTTTCGCAACGTGGGCGGTCGCTGAAGTTCATGACCGTTCGCATAGAGAAAGCTGCAGCTCAAGTATAAAATAAAAAAGTATAAAATCTACTCGAGTGGCAGAAAGAAGCAGCGCCCTTTGGCACGCCGCATAGTGCCAATCGTGCGGGTTTTACTGCGCAGGAGAAGCGCCTAGCGCTAAAAATCAGCAAGACATGCCGAATTCCCCCACCTGTGGAAATCCTTGGAATCTCGCAGAGTTTTTACGTCACTCCACAGAATTCTGTAGAGTCAAACTCCGCAAGTTACACCCACCCCTACCTTTCACAGCTCTTGTGGTAGTAAATACAGTAATTATCGAGTACAGTGGGCCCTCCAGGCTCTGGAGGCAATGTATCAGGGAGTAAGTTACTACTCAAGAGAGTTAGTAAGAAATAAGAAGGGCTTAGAACTGCATAGATCACGGTATTCAGGGATCAGCAGTACTGAATGGTAATCGTGCTCCAATCAAGGAAGCCGCAGGTGGCATTCAAGTTTTTCTCTACCTTCGTACGAATTACAAATAGATGATGGGTGTCATTTCTGCTAACTGGGAGAAAGTTGAGCTCTAAAGACCTTTTGTTTTATTTCTCCTGCACTAACTTTGTAACTATGGTAACTATTAGACTAGGGCTTCCAAAAGAAAAACAAGCATTTACAATGCAATGGTCTCGGCATTGTTAAAGTTGGAGCTATTGGCATTGCTCATGACATTATTTTTATTTATGTTTTTGTTTTTAAAACATATAAATAAATGGTATTGTCATTTACACTGCCAATAGCTTAATCTCTCGCAAATGCAAGACCTATTGCGTTTGCACCCACACACAGAGCCACACACACAAAGCCACACACACAGAGCCACCCACACACACACACAGACAGAGCCACACAGACAGAGCCACACACACAGAGCCACATATACAGAGCCACACACACATACAGCACCACACACACAGACAGCGCCACACACACACAGACAGACAGAGCCACACACACACACACAGACAGAGCCACACACACACACACAGACAGAGCCACACACACACAGAGCCACACACACACACACACAGAGCCCCACACACACAGAGCCACACACACAGAGCTGCCACACACACACACACGGAGACACACACACACACACAAACAGAGCCACACACACACAGCCACACACACACACACACAGAGCCACACACACACAGACAGAGCCACTCACAGAGCCACACACAGACAGACAGAGCCACACACACACAGAGCCACACACACACAGAGCCACACACATACAGAGCCACACACACCCGGAGCCACACATGTGGTCGGACCGACCGCAACGTAATGCAGCAGTCTGACCGCAACATCGGTGTCTGCCCTACCGTTATTGTAATCAGGCCCCTTGTGAGCACTTTTTTTTGTTCGCCTGTCTGCTTGCGTTTTTGGATTGTCAGGATAAATGTTTGTGTTTTGTTTACTTTGTGTGCCAGTTTGATGAAAGGTTTGCGGCTGCTTCATTTAACATGCTTGATCTTCCTTCATGGCTCCCACACTTTTTTCATTCTGAGTGCTGCGTCCATAAGTGTTTGTGCTTTTTGTTTACTTTGGGGGCCATGTTTATAAAGGCGTGGGGCTGCTTAATTTGCCCTAGGCTTGTTTTGCCTTTTGTGACACAGTGAGACTGCCAGCAGCACTAGCAAGTGCTGTGATGAGCTGAGGAAATATACATTGTATTCTGCAGAAAGCATCCCCGGGACTAAGCTGATGCTACCACCTCAGACTGTGGAAATTTACCGTTGCTTACTTGTTTTTTTTATTATCTTGCCCCATGTTATTTTATTTCCCTCTTTCCCCACGTGGCCAGCCGCTGCTATTTTTATATTTATTTTTTTAGTTTTACTTTTGAGCTCACGCAGATATGGTCAGAGACCGTGACATGGTGCTGGAGGGTTGAGTGCACGGAGGCAGAGGCAAACAGACTACGGTGGAAGCGCAAAAAGCTGACAACAGAGACTGGGAGCACAGGAGTCCAAAGAATACCCCTGGCCCAGAACGCTTTGTCCAAATAAAGCACAGGTTGCTGCAGGGCAGCCAACACTAGCCAATCAGTAATAAGCCCTGCCTGCAATCACCCAAGTCATACCAAGCACAGCGAGCAGCACGTCCAGACAAATAAACGTTCCTAGAGGGCTGCCCCACCAATCACGGATTAACTTTCTATGTGAAACCTAGTCTAGTCCAATTGGAGCACGAATGGGAAAGGTCAGGACAACCACAACAGATATACACACATCTCCGATTAATAGTTCTATAAACAATTTCTGAAGCAATTGTTCGACTTAAAAGCTGGTTGTTCATAATTCTGCTTGCATCCAAAGTGGGGGGGAGCAATTATAGTTGTGTTTATTAAAGGATATCAGCTATTCAGTAAAGCTCTCCCCTGTACTTACGCACATGCACACTTGTCAAATATAAATCATTTCTTTAGTCCATGCCCCATGTATACTTTTAGCCAGTTTTTACTTTTTCCAACACTCCACTATCAAGCTACTCAATTTCTGTACAACTAGTTGTTGCGACAGTCAGAAAGGGAAATGTGGCAGTTATTAACCTGTGGGGATTTTCTACGGGTTAACTGAATAAAAAATATCCTGTGACAAAAAGTTTCCATTCAGCCAGGAAGCACACCTTCAGATCGCTTACATACCGGACACAGTAGTGCACAAGCGCAGACAATCACGATTTTATGCTGCCAGTTATGCCAAGTCCCTCTCCAATGCCAGACTACCCGCTTTCAGCGCTCTTTAAATTATCAAGCAGACGAAAACAACCCTCAAGTTTGCTTCAGTTCCGATTCATAATACACGATTCTATATAAGTGCCATTCCTAGGTTAAAAATTAAATATAATCCAATTGTACGTGAAAAGTAATAATTGTTTATGTTGTCTTTGCGAGAAAAGAGGCTAAATTTAAAAGAAAGCTACAAAACGCCCACCCTGCATAATAAGAAATATTTACGCTTATATGATTTTTTTTTTAAAAGGTCATGTTTGGCAAATTTATCGGTTTTCCTGGGGGCTGTTTGTTTTCCCTATATACCACCATTGAAGACCGACTGCATTACGAGCAGTTTGGTTGACAAAGGACCACACACAGAGCCCCCCCCCCACACACACACACACAGCCCCACACACACACACACACACAGAGCCCCCCCACACACACACACATAGAGCCCCCCACACACACACACACAGAGTCCCACACACACACAGAGCCCCCCCCCCCACACACAGAGCCCCACACACACACACACACAGAGCCCCCCACACACACACAGTGCCCCACATACACACACACACAGAGCCCCCCACACACACACAGAGCCCCCCCACACACACACAACCCCCCCCCACACACACACAGCCACACACACACACACACAGCCCCCCACACACACAGCCCCCCACACACACAGCCCCCCACACACACACAGCACCACACACACACAGCCCCCCACACACACACACACACACAGCCCCCACACACACAGCCCCACACACACACAGCCCCCCACACACAGCCCCACACACACAGCCCCACACACACATTCCCACACACAAACAGCCCCGCACACAGAGCCCCACACACACAGAGCCCCACACACACACAGCCCCACACACACAGAGCCCCCCCCCACACACACAGAGCCCCGCCACACAAACACACAGAGCCCCCCACACACACACAGAGCCCCCCACACACACACAGGCCCCCCCACACACAGAGCCCCCCCACACACACAGAGCTCCACACACACACACACAGAGCTCCACACACACACACACAGAGCCCCACACACAACAGGGCTCCACACACACACAGAGCCCCACACACACACACACAGAGCCACCCTCACACACACACAGAGCCCCCCACACACACACAGAGCCCCCCCCACACACAGAGCCCCACACAGAGCCCCACACACACACAGAGCCCCACACACACACATAGCCCACCACACACACAAACAGAGCCCACCGCACACACAAGGACCCCCCCACACACACAAAGCCACACACACACACACACAACGAGGAACAGGGGGGGCAGAAAGGCTAGCACAATGAGGAACAGGGGGGTGGGGGGGCAGAAAAGCGAGCACAACGAGGAACAGGGGGGAGGGGGCCAGAAAAGCGAGCACAACGAGGCAACAGGGGGGTGGGGGGCAGAAAAGCGAGCACAACGAGGATCAGGGGGAGGGGGCAAAAAATCGAGCACAACGTGGCAACAGGGGGTGGAGGGCAGAAAAGCGAGCACAACGAGGCAACACGGGGGTGGGGGACAGAAAAGCGAGCACAACGAGGCAACAGGGGGGTGGGGGGTAGAAAAGCAAGCACAATGAGGAACAGGGGGGTGGGGGGCAGAAAAGCGAGCACAATGAGGCAACAGGGGGGTGGAGGGCAGAAAAGCAAGCACAAAGAGGAACAGGGGGGTGGGGGGGCAGAAAAGCGAGCACAACGAGGCTACAGGGGGGTGGGGGGCAGAAAAGCGAGCACAACGAGGCAACAGGGGGGTGGAGGGCAGAAAAGCGAGCATAAAGAGGAACAGGGGGGTGGGGGGGCAGAAAAGCGAGCACAACGAGGCAACAGGGGGGTGGGGGGCAGAAAAGCGAGCACAATGAGGCAACAGGGGGTGAGGGGGCAGAAAAGCGAGCACAACGAGGCAACAAAGGGGTGGGGGGCAGAAAAGCGAGCACAACGAGGAACAGGGGGTAGGGAGCAGAAAAGCAAGCACAACGAGGCAACAGGGGGTGGGGGCAGAAAAGCAAGCACAATGAGGCAACAGGGGGGTGGGGGGGCAGAAAAGCGAGCACAATGAGGCAACAGGGGGTGGGGGCAGAAAAGCGAGCACAACGAGGAACAGGGGGTGGGGGCAGAAAAGCGAGTACGAGGCAACAGGTGGGTGGGGGGCAGAAAAGCAAGCACAACGAGGGGGCAGGAGAGCAAGCACAGCGAGGGGGCAGGGGAGCAAGCACAGCGAGGGGGGGGCGAGCAAGCATAACGAGGGGGCAGACGCACAAGGGAAGGGACAGACGCACAATGAGGGGACAGAGGCAAGAACACGGGCACAATCGGGGAAGATAGGCAAGAAAAGCGAGCAATCACCGGAGGACTCGGAAGCTTCTCGACTTCTTCCGGCGGCGGTCGGGCAGAAATGGCATCAGAAAAGCGCCGCCATTTTCGCATTCGGGGGCGTGGTTTTTGCTGTTGAGTGACGGATGACGTCACTCAATGTTAAAAACTGCAAAAAAGACGCCCCCGAATCCGAAAAAGACGGGGCTTGAACGGAGTGACGCCCCCTCCTCCAATGGCTGGCCTCTGTTTAGGAAGCCAGCCAATGGAGAAGAGGGGCGGGTTCAAGCCCCCATACTTGTAAACATAAAATCTCGGCTGCACGACACTGCTGTTCAGTGTAAGCTAGGCCGAGACCTAAAAAAGTAGCAAACAGGGACTGCACAACCAGCAGGATGGGTGGGTGGGTGGCTGGGAAAACCCGGCAGAAATAGAAGCAGAGCAGCAGGCTCTGTGGATGCCACGTGGGATGTAGGCACAGAGGGCAGGATCCGCCATCACTGCCCACATTGTGCAGCCCAGGTGGCAGTCCGTGCCTTGCTTCCTGCAGGACAGTGGTAAGTGAAACAGGAACTCTTGCAAGGGGTGCAGAAGAGGTGAAGAGAGGGCACAGGCTTGTTGCATGTTTCAGCAGGTAGGGCGCCTGCTGCAGACGTGGTCTGTACCCTGGCCAGACCAACATAGCCTTTCATCTATAGGATCAGCAGCAGAGAGTGTGTGAAAGTAACACATCACCTGCAGTCTTTGAAGCAGGAGTAGCAATGCCCCTCTATGGAAAAAATAACAGTTAAAAATAAGTTAAAAAATAAATAATTCCACTTCCCTTCCTGGAGCGGCGTCCTCCTCGCTGGGGTCTTCTCCAGACATGCAGGCAGGCTCCAATGCGCGACCCAGGAAACAAGCTGTTTGCTAGGGCCGGATTCCGATGATTTTATTACAGGGGGTCGATACTGTCGGCCCCCTGTAACAAAAATGCTACCCCAAGGGCCCAAAAGGGGGCTCAACCCTGGTGGCCAAACGGGGAAATGTCCAGTTCCGGTGCACTTTAGGGCCAGCCCAGCCCTGGTAACCAATCCTGGAGCTGCTCTTATGCAGCATGAAAGAAACGCCATTATTGAGGGAGCGGCCTCCTACTGAGCTCCCAAGGACACTGGAGCCTTTTGCTGTCTCTAAACCAGCTGTCCAAGACTGCTGGATTAGAGAGGTTTAAAGTGTGCATGTCTGCTGGCCATCACAAGATGGCAGGCCAAAAAGACATCTGCACTTTAAACTTAGAGTGCCCTGCCCATCACTGCTTTCTGCTGCTGCCTGATTGGCAACATCAGAAAGTAGAAAGCCCGGCCCCGCCATCCCCCAGTCCTGGCACTGGGCTCGGGACGGGGTTTGACCATTCTATTTTTCCATCTCTGGGGAAAATGTGTCAGTGGGGCGACGCTCCTCCGCCTTAACAGAGGAGACTTCCCTGGACCCGCAGCCCAGCATCACATTCTGCAGGGGGCCCCATTATATTCCATTACGCCACTGGATCAAAGTCTGGTGAAGAAAGGTAATGCGGTCCACAAAAAGTGAGAGCCAGTGGGGACCAATCCGCAAGCACCAGCCCACATTAAGCACTGGCTTGGAATGATCCTAATGTAGCATGTCCCTTAGGAATATTTGCTCGTTGCTGCAGTAAAATGGAACATAATTATACCAGAATAAGCATAAATACAGAACTTCACACAAAATAAATATTTTAAGAATTAGGTTTAATCTGTTGGTAATCTTTGAGATTTGTGTGTTCTAGAAAGATGTGGGTGGGCTCTGAATAGAAATCTTTTGTGTATTTGGACTGTTAGTTGATGGAAAGAACCACCTGAAAGATGCAGAACCTTCTTGGTTGAAGCATTTTGCTCTGTTGACCATTTTCTGTTGCCACATTCCCATGGCCTCATTTATTATATTTTGACGCACGGCAGCGCAGTAAGCTTTCCTGAGGCAATGCTGTGCGTCAAATTAAAAGGGCAAGATTGCAAAAAGTATTATGGTCTGGTACTTACCTAGGTTCCCCTATTCCTACACACACTGGGGTTTCTGGATATCTCCCCCCCCCCATTCGCACAGGATTGGACACCACACCGAGATTGTGATAACATTATTGGATTGGGGGGTGTAACCCCCCCGGCCGTATTTTATTAAAATTAACAAAACAATTTAAAAAAAACTTTCATTACAGAAATGTACGCAGAAAGTACAGTTACATTGGTAGACACATATTGTTTCAATGGCTAACCTTAACACAGTCTAATACAGAAGGCACTCCTACCGTGATGTGGTGGTGTCCCCGAGTGATGTGGTGGTGTCCCGAGTGATGTGGTGGTGTCCCTGAGTGATGTGGTGGTGTCCCTGAGTGATGTGGTGGTAATCCTGAGTGATGTGGGGGTGTCCCTGAGTGATGTGGTGGTGTTCCCGAGTGATGTGGTGGTGTCCACGAGTGATGTGGTGGTGTCCCTGAGTGATGTGGTGGTGTCCCTGAGTGATGTGGTGGTAATCCTGAGTGATGTGGGGGTGTCCCTGAGTGATGTGGTGGTGTTCCCGAGTGATGTGGTGGTGTCCACGAGTGATGCGGTGGTGTCCCCGAGTGATGTGGTGGTGTCCCCGAGTGATGGGGTGGTGTCCCCGAGTGATGTGGTGGTGTCCCCGAGTGATGTGGTGGTGTCCCCGAGTGATGTGGTGGTGTCCCTGAGTAATGTGGTGGTGTCCCCGAGTGATGTGGTGGTGTCCCCGAGTGATGTGGTGGTGTCCCTGAGTGATGTGGGGGTGCCCCTGAGTGGTGGCCCTGAGTGATGTGGTGGTGTCCCTGAGTAATGTGGTGGTGTTCCTGAGTGATGTGGTGGTGTCCCTGAGTGATGTGGTGGTGCCCCTGAGTGATGTGGTGGTGCCCCTGAGTGATGTGGTGGTGTTCCTGAGTGATGTGGTGGTGTTCCTGAGTGATGTGGTGGTGTCCCAGAGTGATGTGGTGGTGCCCCTGAGTTGTGTTGGCTTTGAAAATATATAAATTAATAGCATTGCTATTCACAAAGCCAATAGCTTACACTTTTCTAATGCAAGTCCTATTGGCTGTGGCAATGCTTGTTGGTAGCAAGCAAGGACAGTGCTGTTGTGGTACTAAGTGATGTTGTGGTTGGGCTGAGTGATGTGGTGGTGTCCCAGAGTGACATGGTGGTGTCCCAGAGTAATGTGGTGGTGTCCCAGAGTGATGTGGTGGTGTCCCCGAGTGATGTAGTGGTGTCCCCGAGTGATGTGGTGGTGTCCCCGAGTGATGTGGTGGTGTCCCTGAGTGATGTGGTTGTGTCCCTGAGTGATGTGGTGGTGCCCCTGAGTAGTGCCCCTGAGTGATGTGGTGTTGCCCCTGTGTGATGTGGTGGTGTCCCTGAGTGATGTGGTGGTGCCCCTGAGTGGTGCCCCTGAGTGATGGGGTGGTGCCCCTGAGTAATGTGGTGGTGTCCCCGAGTGATGTGGTGGTGTCCCCGAGTGATGTGGCGGTGTCCCCGAGTGATGTGGTGGTGTCCCCAAGTGATGTGGTGGTGTTCCTGAGTGATGTGGTGGTATCCCTGAGTGGTGTGGTGGTGTTCCTGAGTGATGTGGTGGTGTCCCTGAGTTGTGTTGGCTTTGAAAATATATAAATTAAAAGCATTGTTATTCACAAAGCCAATAGCTTACACTTTCCTAATGCGAGTCCAATTGGCTATGGCAATGCTTGTTGGTAGCAAGCAAGGACAGTGCTGTTGTGGTGCTGAGTGATGATGTGGTTGGGCTGAGTGATGTGGTGGTGTATTAGAGTGATGTGGTGGTGTCCCAGAGTGACATGGTGGTGTCCCAGAGTGAAGTGGTGGTGTCCCAGAGTGATGTGGTGGTGTCCCCGAGTAATGTGGTGGTGTCCCCCAGTGATGTTGTGGTGTCCCCGACTGATGTGGTGGTGTCCCCGAGTGATGTGGTGGTGTCCCCGAGCGATGTGAAGGTGTCCCTGAGTGATGTGGTGGTAATCCTGAGTGATGTGGGGGTGTCCCTGAGTGATGTGGTGGTGTTCCTGAGTGATGTGGTGGTGTCCCCGAGTGATGTGGTGGTGTCCCCGAGTGATGTGGTGGTGTCCCCGAGTGATGGGGTGGTGTCCCCGAGTGATGTGGTGGTGTCCCCGAGTGATGTGGTGGTGTCCCCGAGTGATGTGGTGGTGTCCCCGAGTGATGTGGTGGTGTCCCTGAGTGATGTGGGGGTGCCCCTGAGTGGTGCCCCTGAGTGAACTGGTGGTGTCCCTGAGTGATGTGGTGGTGTTCCTGAGTGATGTGGTGGTGTCCCTGAGTGATGTCGTGGTGCCCCTGAGTGATGTGGTGGTGTTCCTGAGTGATGTGGTGGTGTCCCTGAGTGATGTGGTGGTGCCCCTGAGTGATGTGGTGGTGCCCCTGAGTGATGTGGTGGTGTTCCTGAGTGATGTGGTGGTGTTCCTGAGTGATGTGGTGGTGTCCCAGAGTGATGTGGTGGTGTCCCAGAGTGATGTGGTGGTGCCCCTGAGTTGTGTTGGCTTTGAAAATATATAAATTAATAGCATTGCTATTCACAAAGCCAATAGCTTACACTTTTCTAATGCAAGTCCTATTGCCTGTGGCAATGCTTGTTGGTAGAAAGCAAGGACAGTGCTGTTGTGGTACTAAGTGATGTTGTGGTTGGGCTGAGTGATGTGGTGGTGTCCCAGAGTGACATGGTGGTGTCCCAGAGTAATGTGGTGGTGTCCCCGAGTGATGTGGTGGTGTCCCCGAGTGATGTGGTGGTGTCCCCGAGTGATGTGGTGGTGTCCCCGAGTGATGTGGTGGTGTCCCTGAGTGATGTGGTTGTGTCCCTGAGTGATGTGGTGGTGCCCCTGAGTGGTGCCCCTGAGTGATGTGGTGTTGCCCCTGTGTGATGTGGTGGTGTCCCTGAGTGATGTGGTGGTGCCCCTGAGTGGTGCCCCTGAGTGATGGGGTGGTGCCCCTGAGTAATGTGGTGGTGTCCCCGAGTGATGTGGTGGTGTCCCCGAGTGATGTGGCGGTGTCCCCGAGTGATGTGGTGGTGTCCCCAAGTGATGTGGTGGTGTTCCTGAGTGATGTGGTGGTATCCCTGAGTGGTGTGGTGGTGTTCCTGAGTGATGTGGTGGTGTCCCTGAGTTGTGTTGGCTTTGAAAATATATAAATTAAAAGCATTGTTATTCACTAAGCCAATAGCTTACACTTTCCTAATGCGAGTCCAATTGGCTATGGCAATGCTTGTTGGTAGCAAGCAAGGACAGTGCTGTTGTGGTGCTGAGTGATGATGTGGTTGGGCTGAGTGATGTGGTGGTGTATTAGAGTGTTGTGGTGGTGTATTAGAGTGATGCGATGGTGTCCCAGAGTGATGAGGTGGTGTCCCAGAGGGTTGTATGACATCAGAACGCATGCTTTTACAACGTATGCCATTACAACGCAGTTTTTACAATGCAAGTCGGTACAACGATTTGCGTTGGGTGGCGCTGGATAGTGGAATAGTTTAATTTTCTATTCCAACTCCAGTCCCCGTGGATAATAGGGAAGGTGTTGGATAGAAAATTAAGCTATTCCCTATCCTACAGCGCCCTCCAGCGCAAGTCGTTGTAATGACTTGCGTTGTAATGGTTGCATTGTAATGGTAGTGTGGGGTAAAAGTTGCGTTGTAAAGTATGTTCCCTGTCCCAGAGTGATGTGGTGTTGTCCCCGAGTGATGTGGTGATGTCCCTGAGTGATGTGGTGGTGTCCCTGAGTGATGTGGTGGTGCCCCTGAGTGGTGCCCCTGAGTGATGTGGTGGTGCCCCTGAGTGATGTGGTGGTGTCCCCGAGTGATGTGGTGGTGTCCATGAGTGATGTGGTGGTAATCTTGAGTGATGTGGTGGTGTCCCTAAGTGATGTGGTGGTGCCCCTGAGTTGATGTGGTGGTGTTCCTGAGTGATGTGGTGGTGTTCCTGAGTGATATGGTAGTGTCCCTGAGTGATATGGTGGTGTCCCCGAGTGATGTGGTGGTGTCCCTGAGTGATATGGCGGTGTCCCCGAGTGATGTGGTGGTGTCCATGAGTGATGTGGTGGTGTCCCTGAGTGATGTGGTGGTATCCCCGAGTGATGTGGTGGTGTTCCCGAGTGATGTGGTGGTGTCCCTGAGTGATGTGGTGGTGTCCCTGAGTGATGTGGTGGTGTCCCTGAGTGGTGCCCCTGAGTGATGTGGTGGTGTCCCTGAGTGATGTGGTGGTGTCCCCGAGTGATGTGGTGGTGTCCCCGAGTGATGGGGTGGTGTCCCCGAGTGATGTGGTGGTGTCCCTGAGTGATGTGGTGGTGTCCCGTGGTGGTGTCCCCGAGTGATGTGGTGGTGTCCCCGAGTGATGTGGTGGTGTCCCTGACTGATGTGGTGGTGTCCCCGAGTGATGTGGTGGTGTCCCCGAGTGATGTGGTGGTGTCCCTGAGTGATGTGGGGGTGCCCCTGAGTGGTGCCCCTGAGTGATGTGGTGGTGTCCCTGAGTGATGTGGTGGTGTTCCTGAGTGATGTGGTGGTGTCCCTGAGTGATGTCGTGGTGCCCCTGAGTGATGTGGTGGTGTTCCTGAGTGATGTGGTGGTGTCCCTGAGTGATGTGGTGGTGCCCCTGAGTGATGTGGTGGTGTTCCTGAGTGATGTGGTGGTGTTCCTGAGTGATGTGGTGGTGTCCCAGAGTGATGTGGTGGTGTCCCAGAGTGATGTGGTGGTGCCCCTGAGTTGTGTTGGCTTTGAAAATATTTAAATTAATAGCATTGCTATTCACAAAGCCAATAGCTTACACTTTTCTAATGCGAGTCCTATTGGCTGTGGCAATGCTTGTTGGTAGCAAGCAAGGACAGTGCTGTTGTGGTATTAAGTGATGTTGTGGTTGGGCTGAGTGATGTGGTGGTGTCCCAGAGTGACATGGTGGTGTCCCAGAGTAATGTGGTGGTGTCCCAGAGTGATGTGGTGGTGTCCCTGAGTGATGTGGTGGTGCCCCTGAGTGGTGCCCCTGAGTGATGTGGTGTTGCCCCTGTGTGATGTGGTGGTGTCCCTGAGTGATGTGGTGGTGCCCCTGAGTGGTGCCCCTGAGTGATGGGGTGGTGCCCCTGAGTAATGTGGTGGTGTCCCCGAGTGATGTGGTGGTGTCCCCGAGTGATGTGGCGGTGTCCCCGAGTGATGTGGTGGGGTCCCCAAGTGATGTGGTGGTGTTCCTGAGTGATGTGCTGTTATCTCTGAGTGGTGTGGTGGTGTTCCTGAGTGATGTGGTGGTGTCCCTGAGTTGTGTTGGCTTTGAAAATATATAAATTAAAAGCATTGTTATTCACAAAGCCAATAGCTTACACTTTCCTAATGCGAGTCCAATTGGCTATGGCAATGCTTGTTGGTAGCAAGCAAGGGCAGTGCTGTTGTGGTGCTGAGTGATGATGTGGTTGGGCTGAGTGATGTGGTGGTGTATTAGAGTGTTGTGGTGGTGTATTAGAGTGATGCGATGGTGTCCCAGAGTGATGAGGTGGTGTCCCAGAGGGTTGTATGACATCAGAACGCATGCTTTTACAACGCATGCCAATACAACGCAGTTTTTACAACGCAAGTCGGTACAACGACTTGCGTTGGGTGGCGCTGGATAGTGGAATAGTTTAATTTTCTATTCCAACTCCAGTCCCCGAGGATAATAGGGAAGGTGTTGGATAGAAAATTAAGCTATTCCCTATCCTACAGCGCCCTCCAGCGCAAGTCGTTGTAATGACTTGCGTTGTACTGGTTGCATTGTAATGGTAGTGCGGGGTAAAAGTTGCGTTGTAAAGTATGTTCCCCGTCCCAGAGTGATGTGGTGGTGTCCCCGAGTGATGTGGTGGTGCCCCTGAGTGGTGCCCCTGAGTGATGTGGTGGTGCCCCTGAGTGATGTGGTGGTGTCCCCGAGTGATGTGGTGGTGTCCATGAGTGATGTGGTGGTAATCTTGAGTGATGTGGTGGTGTCCCTAAGTGATGTGGTGGTGCCCCTGAGTTGATATGGTGGTGTTCCTGAGTGATGTGGTGGTGTTCCTGAGTGATATGGTGGTGTCCCCGAGTGATGTGGTGGTGTCCCCGAGTGATGTGGTGGTGTCCCTGAGTGATATGGTGGTGTCCCCGAGTGATGTGGTGGTGTCCATGAGTGATGTGATGGTGTCCCTGAGTGATGTGGTGGTATCCCCGAGTGATGTGGTGGTGTTCCCGAGTGATGTGGTGGTGTCCCTGAGTGATGTGGTGGTGTCCCCGAGTGATGTGGTGGTGTCCCTGAGTGGTGCCCCTGAGTGATGTGGTGGTGTCCCTGAGTGATGTGGTGGTGTTCCTGAGTGATGTGGTGGTGTCCCTGAGTGATGTGGTAGTGCACCTGAGTGATGTGGTGCTGCCCCTGAGTGATGTGGCGGTGTCCCAGAGTGATGTGGTGGGGCCCCTGAGTGATGTGGTAGTGCCCCTGAGTGATGTGGTGGTGTTCGTGAGAGATGTGGTCGTGTCCCAGAGTGATGTGGTGGTGTCCCAGAGTGATGTGGTGGTGTCCCTGAGTTGTGTTGGCTTTGAAAATATATAAATTAATAGCATTGCTATTCACAAAGCCAATAGCTTACACTTCTCTAATGCGAGTCCTATTGGCTGTGGCAATGCTTGTTGGTAGCAAGCAAGGACAGTGCTGTTGTGGTGCTGAGTGATGTTGTGGTTGGGATGAGTGATGTGGTGGTGTATTAGAGTGATGTGGTTGTGTCCCAGAGTGATGTGGTGGTGTCCCAGAGTGATGTGGTGTTGCCCCTGTGTGATGTGGTGGTGTCCCTGAGTGATGTGGTGGTGCCCCTGAGTGATCTGGTGGTGCTCCTGAGTGATGTGGTGGTGTTCCAGAGTGATGTGGTGGTGTCCCGAGTGATGTGGTGGTATCCCCGAGTGATGTGGTGGTGTCCCTGAGTGATGTGGTGGTGTTCCTGAGTGATGTGGTGGTGTCCCTGAGTGATGAGGTGGTGCCCCTGAGTGATGTGGTGGTGTTCCTGAGTGATGTGGTGATGTCCCCGAGTGATGTGGTGGTGTCCCTGAGTGATGTGGTGGTGTCCCTGAGTGATGTCGTGGTGCCCCTGAGTGATGTGGTGGTGTTCCTGAGTGATGTGGTGGTGTCCCTGAGTGATGTGGTGGTGCCCCTGAGTGATGTGGTGGTGTTCCTGAGTGATGTGGTGGTGTTCCTGAGTGATGTGGTGGTGTCCCAGAGTGATGTGGTGGTGTCCCAGAGTGATGTGGTGGTGCCCCTGAGTTGTGTTGGCTTTGAAAATATATAAATTAATAGCATTGCTATTCACAAAGCCAATAGCTTACACTTTTCTAATGCGAGTCCTATTGGCTGTGGCAATGCTTGTTGGTAGCAAGCAAGGACAGTGCTGTTGTGGTATTAAGTGATGTTGTGGTTGGGCTGAGTGATGTGGTGGTGTCCCAGAGTGACATGGTGGTGTCCCAGAGTAATGTGGTGGTGTCCCAGAGTGATGTGGTGGTGTCCCTGAGTGATGTGGTGGTGCCCCTGAGTGGTGCCCCTGAGTGATGTGGTGTTGCCCCTGTGTGATGTGGTGGTGTCCCTGAGTGATGTGGTGGTGCCCCTGAGTGGTGCCCCTGAGTGATGGGGTGGTGCCCCTGAGTAATGTGGTGGTGTCCCCGAGTGATGTGGTGGTGTCCCCGAGTGATGTGGCGGTGTCCCCGAGTGATGTGGTGGTGTCCCCAAGTGATGTGGTGGTGTTCCTGAGTGATGTGCTGTTATCTCTGAGTGGTGTGGTGGTGTTCCTGAGTGATGTGGTGGTGTCCCTGAGTTGTGTTGGCTTTGAAAATATATAAATTAAAAGCATTGTTATTCACAAAGCCAATAGCTTACACTTTCCTAATGCGAGTCCAATTGGCTATGGCAATGCTTGTTGGTAGCAAGCAAGGACAGTGCTGTTGTGGTGCTGAGTGATGATGTGGTTGGGCTGAGTGATGCGGTGGTGTATTAGAGTGTTGTGGTGGTGTATTAGAGTGATGCGATGGTGTCCCAGAGTGATGAGGTGGTGTCCCAGAGGGTTGTATGACATCAGAACGCATGCTTTTACAACGCATGCCAATACAACGCAGTTTTTACAACGCAAGTCGGTACAACGACTTGCGTTGGGTGGCGCTGGATAGTGGAATAGTTTAATTTTCTATTCCAACTCCAGTCCCCGAGGATAATAGGGAAGGTGTTGGATAGAAAATTAAGCTATTCCCTATCCTACAGCGCCCTCCAGCGCAAGTCGTTGTAATGACTTGCGTTGTACTGGTTGCATTGTAATGGTAGTGCGGGGTAAAAGTTGCGTTGTAAAGTATGTTCCCCGTCCCAGAGTGATGTGGTGGTGTCCCCGAGTGATGTGGTGGTGCCCCTGAGTGGTGCCCCTGAGTGATGTGGTGGTGCCCCTGAGTGATGTGGTGGTGTCCCCGAGTGATGTGGTGGTGTCCATGAGTGATGTGGTGGTAATCTTGAGTGATGTGGTGGTGTCCCTAAGTGATGTGGTGGTGCCCCTGAGTTGATATGGTGGTGTTCCTGAGTGATGTGGTGGTGTTCCTGAGTGATATGGTGGTGTCCCCGAGTGATGTGGTGGTGTCCCCGAGTGATGTGGTGGTGTCCCTGAGTGATATGGTGGTGTCCCCGAGTGATGTGGTGGTGTCCATGAGTGATGTGATGGTGTCCCTGAGTGATGTGGTGGTATCCCCGAGTGATGTGGTGGTGTTCCCGAGTGATGTGGTGGTGTCCCTGAGTGATGTGGTGGTGTCCCCGAGTGATGTGGTGGTGTCCCTGAGTGGTGCCCCTGAGTGATGTGGTGGTGTCCCTGAGTGATGTGGTGGTGTTCCTGAGTGATGTGGTGGTGTCCCTGAGTGATGTGGTAGTGCACCTGAGTGATGTGGTGCTGCCCCTGAGTGATGTGGCGGTGTCCCAGAGTGATGTGGTGGGGCCCCTGAGTGATGTGGTAGTGCCCCTGAGTGATGTGGTGGTGTTCGTGAGAGATGTGGTAGTGTCCCAGAGTGATGTGGTGGTGTCCCAGAGTGATGTGGTGGTGTCCCTGAGTTGTGTTGGCTTTGAAAATATATAAATTAATAGCATTGCTATTCACAAAGCCAATAGCTTACACTTCTCTAATGCGAGTCCTATTGGCTGTGGCAATGCTTGTTGGTAGCAAGCAAGGACAGTGCTGTTGTGGTGCTGGGTGATGTTGTGGTTGGGATGAGTGATGTGGTGGTGTATTAGAGTGATGTGGTTGTGTCCCAGAGTGATGTGGTGGTGTCCCAGAGTGATGTGGTGTTGCCCCTGTGTGATGTGGTGGTGTCCCTGAGTGATGTGGTGGTGCCCCTGAGTGATCTGGTGGTGCTCCTGAGTGATGTGGTGGTGTCCCAGAGTGATGTGGTGGTGTCCCGAGTGATGTGGTGGTATCCCCGAGTGATGTGGTGGTGTCCCTGAGTGATGTGGTGGTGTTCCTGAGTGATGTGGTGGTGTCCCTGAGTGATGAGGTGGTGCCCCTGAGTGATGTGGTGGTGTTCCTGAGTGATGTGGTGATGTCCCCGAGTGATGTGGTGGTGTCCCTGAGTGATGTGGTGGTGTCCCCGAGTGATGTGGTGGTGTCCCCGAGTGATGTGGTGGTGTCCCTGAGTGATGTGGTGGTGTCCCTGAGTGATGTGGTGGTGTCCCTGAGTGATGTGGTGGTGCCCCTGAGTGATGTGGTCGTGTCCCTGAGTGATGTGGTCGTGTCCCTGAGTGATGTGGTCGTGTCCCTGAGTGATGTGGTCGTGTCCCTGAGTGATGTGGTGGTGCCCCTGAGTGATGTGGTGGTGTCCCCGAGTGATGTGGTGGTGTCCCTGAGTGATGTGGTGGTGTCCCTGAGTGATGTGGTGGTGCCCCTGAGTGATGTGGTGGTGTTCCTGAGTGATGTGGTGATGTCCCCTAGTGATGTGGTGGTGATAGAGCAAGGTTTCGCATCGCGACTTGCTCGAGTCATGAACCTCGCATCTGTTGTAACCCCATAAACAAATTGTACGTGTTACTAATCTTTTTTTATTTAAAAAACATGTATAATAGTGAAGCTTGCCTATGTGTTTTACTAATACGAATAACCCTTGTCTTTAAACATGGATGCTGCTCGAAATTTTATTCTGCGCATGCGTTAGGCATAATCACGTGACATGACGCAGTCACAGTTTGGAGGGAAAGGGTACGCATGCGTAATAGCCATAAAATGGCCGCGCTTTGTAATAACGAGGTGAAGCTTGCACCGCTGCTCTTGTGATTTTGTCTGTTGCACTTACCCGTAATTGCATAGTATATTTCTATGATAAGAAACCTGAAGTACAAAAACATGAAATGTAATAAATTCATTTATTTCTATGTGTTAATTTGTTTTCGCTTACTTTTCATGTATCCTCGGCATGGAGGGGTGATGGGGGTTTTGAGTCCATCTTGGAGCGCGGTACTGCGCAGGACCAGAAGTAGCGAGGCGCCCTTGACCAAGCGCCAAGAGAAGGAACGCAGCCAATATGTGCCTGGGAAGATGCACCTTCACCCAGCCAGAGAGACCAAATTGTACTACAATATATACAATGTATTCTTTCCTATTGTATTCCGTGCGACTACTCATGGGAACCCCAATCTTGCTAGGCGGTATCTTGAAATGGAAAATAGGTCTTAGAGAAGTCTGTTATGATTGGTGTGTTAACCCATCCTACCTTAGGACCAATCGAAATTGGGGATTCTGACACTTTGCAACATTTGGGGGGTGGTACACTGTCCCAAAACAGTATATCTAGCCTAGGTTCACCTAGGGAATTTGTCCGACTTGTCCGAATAGCTGACCTGTCACTGACCCAACGCACTCAATAGGTGACTTGATACAGAGGTGCTGCGGAGCTCTCTGTCCAAAATTTGACCATAGATTCTGAAGGTTTTACTGAACCTTAAGTGCTAGCGGAGCACTTTGCTGGGAATTCGCTGACCCAATCGGGGTCCTGACTGATAACTGCAGAGAGGGTGGAGCGCTGGCGTTGCTTCCAAACTGCGGGTGCTGGTCGTGTCCTGGTGGTCCTGTCCTGATCCTAATCTGGTTTTCCTGTCCTGTCCTGGGGTGTCCATTATGCACCTGCTGTCCCATTGAGGGTTATCCTTCCCTGAGGGTTTTCCTGTCCTTAACTGACCCGTGGCCAGGGTTGGTTTTCACACCAGTCTAGGTAAATATCTTGCCGAAACTCCTAAAACTGCACCTTTCTATTTTTCGGTCTTTGCTTCAATAAAGACATACCTTTGCATATGATAATTTTCCATGCTTTTCGCAACTGTTTGCATATCATAAAAGTCATTTGCATTTAATTTCATAGTGTGCTCCTTAGTTACCCTACCTTTTAGAAATCGTATTCTCCATTGCATTCTATAGTTGTTTAGGACTCCAAAGGTTTTCTTGCGTTGCAAATTTCATCCACTTAGTGGGTTCTCTGTCTTGCTAATTTCGAGATAAACTAAATAATTACCCTTACACTGTTTTCCTTTATGATTATATGCTTTGACTGTCTTTAAACTGTAAGCTCAATGATCTGCGAAAACAAATTCTAGATAAAGTTTTGAAACTTTCCAGTTGTCCGTGGTCATTTTATTGAAAAAGCAAAGTTTATATGTTGGGTTTGTATTTTCCCTGCCTTTCCTTTTACAGCTAGCTCCCTGACCCATCGTGGTCATAGGTACCCGTATCGGTGGATGGTAAGTCGGGTACACTGGAAATAGTAGAAAAGGACTCACGATTATTGGTAGTAGATTGTAAGGTCATCTGATCAATGTAGATGGTGAATTAAAGTATATGGGCCCGAGACCGAAGTGGTGAAAATATTGGTCGGGTGACCTGCGATCTCTATCAGTAATTTTCTGGTAGCATCGAGGATGGTTAGGGAATAGTTAAAGGTTAGGAAGGATTAGTTAGTTTAACTAAGTTGGATGCTGCTAGGCAGGAAGCCTTATTTGCTGCTATAAGAATAGGTACTTCAGGTGATCTGATCACTCACTTGGAATGCTTGTTTTGAAAAATTATGAAATGTTTTAAAATTATTATCCTTGTTATTATACTGTTATATGTATTAATCCATTCGTTTGTTAAACGTTTTCTGTGTTGTCGGAATCCCCGGGGGAATTGAACAGCGAGTGGTGAATAGAATCCATTCGTTTTGAGGTCACTGGCTTTCAAGGAAAGTTGGTGCAGGTTAGGCAGAACTGGAAGCGCTAACTAGGGTTTTTTCCGAATGCATGTTTGAATAAATGTTAGCAACGAAGTTCATTGGCAAAATTCCTATTGTGGCATAACCTAGTAAGGGTCACATCGGGAGAGTAGCGGGTTCATCGGAGCTTGGGTGAAAGCAAAGGGGTTCGCTGGTGAAACTTTAGTCTCGGATATATCCCAGAAAAGTGGATGAGTCTAGGGAAGTAGCAGGTTCTCTAATGCTAGAGTGAAGGGTAGGCAGAAGAAACCTATCCGTAGTGTGTGAAAAGTAAATGGAAGTAGTTTACTTGCAGTAAAAATTCTTTCCTGTCTAGACACTTGAGCACAGTGGCGAATGTGTATTCGTTGTGAAATAACCAAGCACTAAGCACTTTAGAAAGAAAGAAAGTTTCCGTTACCTTGTAAAGGAGGGAGTCAGTCGTGAAGCTGCTCTGACGTGACTCCGTGCCGCGCTGGGATTGGTAGACACAGCGGGTTTGTAGCGGAGCTGGAATTGTAAAGGAGGGGCGAGCGCCGGAGCATGAGAACTGTCTCGCGAAAAGGCCGCGCACCCATTGGTCAAGATTATTTGAACTCGTGCATTTCATTGGTCGCACGAAAATAAAAGACGCACTTAGATTGGCAGTGATTTTGTAAACAGAAAAATACTCGTAGGAATCGTATGTGGCATTCGTATAGACCGCATACTCGACCTGATCCACGGCATATGGGATTTGAGAACTATCAGTGGAAAGGTGTTAAAAACGACATTATGTACGGAAATAAGAGAAAATTGTCCCTGGTAAACAAAGTAAAGAATTATTTTAAAAAAGATAAGCCGATTAAAACTAGAGAAGGTGTTGTCATTCCGCCACCGAATACTCCCGCATCTTTCATGATGTTTGATAAAGGGTAGAACACATGTGTATGGTTGGAAAATTGGGCGGAATACACAAAAGATGACGGAGTATTGGCTTTTCCGTTAGAAGGGACATTTAACAGCAGAATT
The DNA here is from genome assembly GCF_964261635.1 of Lissotriton helveticus. Lineage (NCBI taxonomy): Eukaryota > Metazoa > Chordata > Amphibia > Caudata > Salamandridae > Lissotriton > Lissotriton helveticus. The sequence goes on along the minus strand of NC_136068.1, from coordinate 79,914,791 downwards.
CTATTTAATTTGAGAACCCGAATGAATGATTTACATCCCAGACCTAGATTAACGCAGTACGAAGCACTAGAGGAATGGGAAATCGAGGCTTTTGAAAGGGACAAGCCCCGAATGGATAAAGGGCTTACAAAATTTTATCCAAAATTGAAGCAGGAAGCCCGAGCCAAAAAGATGAAACAGTGGAGACAGAATATGATTGTAGAAGGACTGTTTCCGATGATGCCAGCGGGTGGTACTCCCGGGGGGGAGAAGAGGTAGAAAAATGCAAACATTGGGTACCTATTGGAGAGTCGGATGATGAATTATTAGATGATATGTGTATGAGAAGTCCGCCTCCTTATAATGAAGGACACCGACCCTCTAGTGAAGGGGATAATTCACGGAGACCTCCTCCCCAAGAGAAGGCCAGGTCCGCGAGTGTGGGAGGGGGTTACCTGATACCTCCCTATACCGAGAGTCTGGGACCTGTAGATACAAGAAACGTTTACCCCAGAATGCCAGCTAGTGGAGAGGCAGGATATTTACGTGAATGAGACTTTTGCTCTCGACCTCCCTACGGAGGTGAGGCGAGACCCTCAAGGTCAGGAATGTCGTTCTTACCACCTCAGTGCGAGGAAGAACACAGATCCCTAGGCACAGGAAGTTTGTTCCCAAGACCAAATTATGGTGAAGGACCGAGTGAGACACATCCCACTGCCCCGAGTTATGCTCCAACTTTGACCCCACAGATATTACATGACAATTCGGTCGAAAGGGTATTGGAGGACAGGGAACGAGAGGCTCTAGCAAAACAGAGAGCTGAAATAATTCAGAAAATCTCCCAGTTAAATACAAGTTCTGAGTCCTTGACAATTCCGGTTACTATTGGACCCGTGGTTCCATTATACGGGGACCGTCAAGGGAGTCCGAAAACTCCAGTAATTACCCCTGTCATAGCACAGCCCAGACCAGAGCCCTTAATTGTAGACGATCTAACAAGTGAATGTGAGTCTGAAGTTTCGCTAATGGATCTGCCCAATAGGGAAATAGGGAAAAGGATGCAGAAAAGACATAATCCTTTTAACACAAGGGAAATTCAAATGGAATCAGCTTCAGGTACTAAGAGCGTTACAGTAATGACTCCTGAAGAAATTGAGAGATGGAGTCAAGAATTAGAAAAACAAGTTCCTCAGCCGAAACATTTAGATCTCTGCAAACTAAGAGTAGAAATAGAAGAACTATTGGCCGGAAATGTAGGATTAGACAGACTAAATACTTACTCTGAAAAGGAGTTGCTGTTCATTTGTAAAAATCTCACCCGGAATGTCCGAGTATTTCATGAAAAATTAACAGACACTGCTGCCAGCATGGGAATAGATATCTCCAAATCGAAACCCTTGCAGAAACCATACAGAGCAGATTTCTCAGACAAAGATTTGGAAAACCTGAATGTATCAGGGAAGAAAGCACAGGTTAAAGAACTATTGTCCGTATTGCAGAAATGGGGAGATGTAGTAAAATGGAAAGCTAGATGGGCTAAGAAAAAGAATGAAGCCAGGTCTAAACAGGTAACTCCCGAATTCGTTTTAAGGGAAACTGAAAAGCCAGAACAGCTATGCGCGAAGTGCCAGGTGGAAAATATGTACATGTTCCATGGTCCAGACAGGATATTGTGTCCTTTACTAATGATTTCCCAAAGTTACGAGAAAAGCCTGTGGACTGGTACAGGCAGGTGGAAAGATTCGTAAAAGTGCAGAAATGTTTATGGAAGGACCTGGATGGGTTCTTTGACATAGTAGTCCCTGTGGATCTGTGGACCGAATGTAAGATCGCCATAGCTTGGCCTAGTGAGGAATACACGAGGGACCCTAAAACAGGGGAACCTTCTATTGAAGTGATGAGAAAATATGAACAGGTAATTCAACATCTGAAACAAAAGGTGCCCGCAAAGGAAACTGATTGGACCAAGATAGATAGAACCACGCAGGAAAGGGATGAGACTGTGCACTCCTTTTATGAAAGGCTGTTGCAGGTGTTCAAAACATACAGTGGTATAGATAACATCGAGATGAAGGACATGACACATTTTATTTACAGGTTTGTAAATGGTTTGAGACCCGAAATTTGTCAGTGGATAAAAGATAATAACATTTGTTGGCAATCCAAAAAGATGGATGAGGTCCTAAGGTACGCCAAGTACTGTGAGGACGAGATGGCAGAAAAGAAAAAGGCTTTAAAGGAAAAGGTGATGTGGGCACAAGTAAAGCTCGCAGAACAGCAAGAAAAACAACTGAGTAAGTTAAATAAAAATACTCAGAACCAAAGCCATGGGGGTGGGGGTGGAGGAAAGCCCCGAGCTAAAATGAGCAGAGAGGAAGCGAAAAAGAAATTTCCCTGCCATCAGTGCGGAGAAATTGGACATTGGAGAGACGAGTGTCCCTATTTACAGCATGATAATGCCCAAACACCTGATTTAATTCCACAGACGCAGAATGAAAAACAAAGAAAGATCCAGCAGCAGGTAAAAACGATTCAAGTGCCCAGAGCGCCAAAACCTGTATTTAAGGGGAAATCACCACAGGGTGACGATGTAGAGATTTGGGGAGGCGATGAAAACAGAAATGCAGCAACTTCGCAGTATTTACTGAATGACACCTTTTTCTGTGATGACCAGTACTGACGGGGCCTGAGAGGGGAGGACGAGGAGTGCGGACTTGGCGCCTCCTTGCCGGTAGACCAGTCAGGGTCATACATTGAAGGAAAGGTTGATGGAAATGATGTCACCTTTCTGTTGGACACTGGTGCTACCCGTTCTACTGTGAGAACAGCGGACGTTCCAAACCTACCCCTCTCGGGAGAAGCAATCCAAGTAGTGGGAGTATCTAATCAATTGATTAGTACACCTGTTACCGAGCCCATGGAGATCTCAATAGGGAACTTTAAAGAAATGCACAGATTTGTCGTTTGTGACACCAGTCCTGTGAACTTACTGGGACGTGATTTGCTGTGCAAAATGAAGTGCACTATCTTTTGCACACCAAAGGGCGTCGAAATTCAGACCCCAGATGAAGATGCTATCTACAAATTAATGTTAGTCAGACCTGACTCAGAAATAAAGCGAATGACTATACAGGACTTACCTGAAGAACTTCAACAGACAGTGAAACCAGAAGTATGGGACTTTACTTGCAAGGATGTAGGATTGATGAAAAACGTAGACCCCATCCAAATTACAATGAAAGAAAATGCAGTTTACCCCAACACTAAGCCTTACAAAATGAGTGCCGAAGTGAGAGCAGGTGTTGCCATTGAAATACAGAAATTGCTAGAAGCAAACATCATACAGGAAGTAATGAGTAGCCCGTGTAATTCACCCATTATGGGCATCAAAAAGCCTAGTGGCAAGTACAGAGTATTGCAGGACCTGGGAAAGGTAAACAAAATTGTGGTTCCTTGTTGTCCTATTGTCCCGAACCCAGCAGTGATTCTGTATCAGATTCCCTGGGATGCTGAATGGTTCACCGTGATAGACCTATGTCACGCATTCTTTTCGATCCCATTGCATCCAGACAGCAAATTTATTTTCTCATTTGCTTTCAACAGTCACGTGTATGTTTGGAATAGGGTTCCCCAAGGGTACACAGAAAGCCCCTCTATCTTCAATCAGATCTTGAAGAAATGTCTTGAAACTTTAGTCTTACCTGGGAAGTCTGTTTTGGTGCAATACATTGACGACCTATTGGTGGCGTCCAAAAGTCATAGGGATTGCGTGATTGACACCATTGCCTTACTGAATCACCTAAGTGAAAAGGGACATAAAGTGGCCCCTGAAAAATTGCAATTCTGTTCAAAGTCAGTAAAATATCTGGGACACCAGATAGAAAAGGGTATCAGAAAAGTAACATCAGAGAGAGTCAGAATAATTCAAAATATGCAGTTACCCCGTACACAGAAAGAAATCAGAATGTTCCTCGGAGTTGTAGGCTACTGTAGGCAATGGATTGTGGGATTCGCAGTCCTGGCAAAGCCTTTGATAAACATGACAAAGAAAGGAGCAAAGGACCCAGTGGAATGGGATGATGAAAGCTTAACAGCTTTCACACAGTTACGAGATTGTCTGTGTACAGCCCCTGCTCTAGGGATGTCTGACTACTCCAAGGAGTTTGGCCTGTTCTGTGGCACCCGTGATAATTGTGCCTTGTTTGTCCTGACTCAGGAGCATGGCTTGACCAGAAGGCCCGTGGCATATTTCTCTGCCACTTTGGATCCAGTGGCTGCTGGATTACCTGGGTGTCTGAAAGCAGTAGCTGCAACTTGCACGAGTTTAGAACAGAGTGAGTCCATTGTCATGGGACATCCTGTAACTGTGTATGTTCCACATGCAGTTGTGATTCTATTGACCCGCACAAAAACTCAGTATCTCACCCCTAGTCGGCTGACTAAATATGAGAGAATTTTCATGGGTGCTGCAAACATTGTCATTACCCGGTGTAATATTTTGAACCCAGCAACCCTGCTCCCTGACTCAATGATAATGGAAGATAAGGGAGAAGATGAGCATGACTGCATTGATCTGACAGAATTCAGCACTAAACCCCGCCCAGACATTAAAGAAACACCTTTGCCTAAACATGATGAGGAATGGTTTGTAGATGGTTCATGCATGAGACACGAACATGTAGGCCTCAGTGCTGCCTACGCTGTGGTCACGTTAAACAAAATTGAAGAAGCATCCTGTTTATTTGGAGTAAAGTCTGCACAAGTAGCCGAATTGATTGCTCTAATAAGAGCTTGCAAATTGGGAAAAGACAAAAAAATAACAGTGTATACTGATAGCCAGTACTGTTATGGGGTTGTGCATGACTTTGGCCAGTTGTGGCTACAAAGAGAATTCCTGACTTCATCAGGTACCCCCATTCGAAACGGAAAAGTTGTACAAGACCTTCTAGAGGCAATCCAATTACCGAAAGAATTGGCAGTGGTCAAACGTGTTGCTCATAAAAAGGGCCTTGACCCTGTATCTTTGGAAAATGATTTTGCTGACCGAGTGGCAAAACAATGTGCTATGGAACGCATGCCAATAAATATCAGACTGGGAGGGACTGGAAACAGCTGCCAACTTATGATGTTTGAAGAAGTGCCTACCTGGGATGAAGTGAGAGAATGGCAGCATGCTGTGCCCTGGGAAGAGAAAGAGAAGTGGAAGGAACTTGGTTGTCGACCGAGACGTGAGGATGGTGTCATTGTGGGCCCAGATGGTATGCCTGTGTTGCCAAGACACCTGCTTGCACCTATGGCCAGATTAATACATGAAGGATCACACATTGGTAGGGATGCCATGGTTCTTGTGTTTCAACAGACCTGGCACAACAAGAAGTTCAGGAAGGTAGCAGAATCCCTTTGTCAGAGGTGCTTGACATGTCAGCAGTTCAACGCTGGCAAGAGGACAGTAGTTGAACTTGGAAAGATTGGGAAATCAGGGGGCCCTTTGTGAGAATACAGATTGACTTCATCACCATGCCTCGTTGTGAGGGAAAAAGATATGTCCTTGTCATTGTCTGCCTATTTTCAAAATGGGTGGAAGCTTACCCTGCCACACAGAATGATGCCATAACAGTAGCCAAACTACTATTAAAAGAATTGATACCTAGGTTCGGGGTTCCAGTCATTATTGAATCAGATAGAGGCGGACATTTTCAGAATGAAATATTGGCTCAACTCTGCAAAGCATTTGGGATCACACAAAAGCTGCACTGTGCACATCGTCCAGAGGCTTCTGGAGTAGTAGAGCAAATAAATGGCACGATCAAAAACAGATTAGCAAAGATGTGTGACTCTACTGGCATGAACTGGGTAAATGCTTTACCTCTTGTTCTGATGGGACTCAGAAGCATTCCAGATCGAAAAACAGGCCTGAGTCCCCATGAGATCTTGATGGGAAGAGTGATGAGACAAGCATGGGTACCAGGATACAAACTGTTAAGCATTTCTGATGATTTGGTACTTGAGTACTGCAAGCAACTGGGTGACCAAGTGCGTTCTATCTCTCGCCAGATTGGGGCAGACGCCGTCGCCAACCCGACAACTCCAGTTCACAAATTGGTTCCTGGTGACTGGGTTAAAATAAAGAAACACACTCGTTCGAGTTGCCTTGAACCGAGGTGGGGGCAAAAGCGCCAAGTAATACTGGTGACCACGACAGCGGTGAAGTGTGCAGGCGTTCCCAAGTGGATCCATGCCAGCCATACCCAGAAGGTGATACCAGACGAGGAGCCTGGAGCTGAAGGTTGTCCAGCTGAGGGGTCTGCAGATGTCGGTCCTGAAGTAGCTGATGACGCACAGCCGAGTACCAGTCCAACTGAGGGTCCTGTAGACGTTGGTCCGGAAGTAGCTGATGACGAGCAACCGAGCACCAGCCAAGATGATTGGATACCCTTAATTGATCTCATCGAAGACCCAATCAGAACAAGAGAGCGAATTTGTGAAGATAGAGAGTGGAATAGAGAGGTCGAGTCAGGCACAGGCGAAGACCCTCAGATCATTGAGATTCACATCAAATCTGAGGACGAAGAGGAAGGTCAGACAGGGACAGAACAATTGATTGACACTCCTCCACTGACACCTGAATTTGATAAGGGACAGACTAGAACCAGTGTGAGAGTTCGAGCAGAAGAAAATCAAGGGATCGAAGTGCTTGAACAGGATCAGATAGAATTAGAAGAACGTGTTCAGGACACAGAAACAGAGACATTTGAAAGCCAAAATCAAAATTCACCTGAACCAGGCCAGCTTAGCAACCAGGCAGAAGAAATAGATACAAGACCTGGGACTAGTCAGACAGGAAGGGAAGATACAGAAGAAGGGCCACAAACAAATGAAAACAAAAGAACATTAGAAGAAAGCCAAATAACAGTGCCAGCAAAAAGGCTCAAGAAAAAGAAAAATATCGAGCCAAGGTATATAAAGAGACTGAAACTGAGAATAAAAACAGTACAAGAGAAACTTGCAGACAAAAGGAGAAGTCCACGGATTGCAGAGCAAATTGGAGAAAGCTCCAAAAGAAGGAGTGATCGAATAAAAAGACTGAACGAAAAATACTAAGATCCTGAATGGACATATCTGATTTTGGAAAATTTTGAGGATCTTGACATCTCTGAATAGAGTGACGAAGAACTGATTGCTGATTTGTCTGCTGAAGAAGACGAGCTCACCTGAAATTGCACAGAGTAAGCTACCTGTGCAAAGTTACAAAGAGGGGTTGCAAAACTTCTTCTGAGCCAAAATGTCTGATTCAAGAGTGAATGGAAGGCCTAGTCGCAGTTGTTGCAAAACATGCTGCAAAGTATGTATATGTAATATAATTATAGTTATATTAATTTTGATAGAACTAACAGTTTTCATTCCTTTTATGATTAGCAAAAATACTAATATTGACCCTACTCAAACTACTGACAATGAAGAACTCACAACACGAAGTGTAGAAAGACGTGAAAAAGCACTCAGACAAACGAAACGAGACTTAGAAGCATCAGATGAGGAAGGACTTCATTACCACGGAGTTAAGAACAAGACTCATTTAAATGTTTTTGCAAACTTGTTAGTACACTATGTAGAAACTATGGAGATAGAAGACTGCTATGTCTGCATGAAGCTACCTACTTCTGTAGCTGAAGGCGTGACTTATCATCACCTACCCCTGACCTATGGAATTTCCTGTAGCATTTTAGCAAGCTTATTTTACAAAAGAGGACCGTTACAGTACAATTACTCTAACAATGACGTAATCTTTTCTGAACTTCCTATACGTGGAAATTTGAATCCTGTACATACCAAAAGTGACGTTACACGTTATATGGGAGAATACTTTCTGGCTATAGGTACCATAGACTTAAATGAAGCACACAGAGATAACTTGACCTGTTCATTACATGAACAAGAAAAAGTGTTTTTAAATATGGCAGAGAAAAGGAGGGAGAGTTTCCAAAGAAAGGCAAATGACAAAAGACAGAAAATTCCTAAATGGGCTGAGAACATGGAAAGCACCTCAAATGGCGGGGCGGGACCTGCTTTGTTGCTGGATTTCGAGAAGAAAGGGAAACTCTGTCTTCACCGCGAGAAGACTACTTATTATAATAACATTTTCATTGGTTCCAGTCAATGTGAGCACAATTACAAGGTAATTGGAGGTTGGGGATTCAAAAATGGGTCAGAGCCTGTGTTTCCTGGAATTTATTATATATGTGGAGACAAGGCTTATTTCAAATTGCCAGATCACTGGCATGGAAGCTGCTACTTTGGCATTGTCTTCCCGAAAATATACCATGTGAATGAAATTTCTGGAAGCAATGAAAACACTAATGGCTTAGTGCGTAGTAAAAGAGAGAGCGTAGGTGAAATAATGGGTAGTATTTTTAGTGCACTGATACCTGGAGTGGGAGTGGTTCTGAACACACACAGAATTTGCAAATTATCCACAATAGTGGATGTGCTGTCTACTGACACAGCTCATGGATTCCTTTTGGTCAATACCGAAATGGTTGCGATCAGATCAATGGTTTTGCAGAACAGACTTGCTCTTGACACCTTATTAGCAAAAGAGGGCGGAGTCTGCCGGATGTTGAAGCCGCAACATTGTTGCACTTACATTCCAGACAAAAGTGTGCAGCTCAAAAGATATGTGAAAAACATTACTAATTTGGAAAGGGAACTTAAACCACTCGAGGTTGACAGTGCCTGGAAGAGACTGGTTGATGGTCTCTCCAATGTAGGTCATTGGTTTGCTAGCTTAGGTAAGAGCTTATTGTTTAAGGTACTGATGCCAATTGGAGTGATAGGGTTTATCATATTTCTCATATTCGTCTGTTGCAAATGTCGCAAACACACAAAGAAGTACCAAGTGAATGCGAGAGGAGTGAAACGGAGTGCGGATGAGCTTGAATTGGAAGAAATGAATAATAAGATTTACAAAAGGGTGAAAAATTCTCACCCTACCAAAAACGAGAAAGAGAAACTGAATCGCCTATTGGAAGAGATTGAGATGTACAAAGTATGAGGGAAAAAAAAAAAAGTTGGCATCTGGTTCCATTATTTTGTGATGATAGTAAATATCATCAAAGAGGGGATTGATAGAGCAAGGTTTCGCATCGCGACTTGCTCGAGTCATGAACCTCGAATCTGTTGTAACCCCATAAACAAATTGTACGTGTTACTAATCTTTTCTTATTTAAAAAACATGTATAATAGTGAAGCTTGCCTATGTGTTTTACTAATACGAATAACCCTTGTCTTTAAACATGGACGCTGCTCGAAATTTTATTCTGCGCATGCGTTAGGCATAATCACGTGACATGACGCAGTCACAGTTTGGAGGGAAAGGGTACGCATGCGTAATAGCCATAAAATGGCCGCGCTTTGTAATAACGAGGTGAAGCTTGCACCGCTGCTCTTGTGATTTTGTCTGTTGCACTTACCCGTAATTGCATAGTATATTTCTATGATAAGAAACCTGAAGTACAAAAACATGAAATATAATACATTCATTTATTTCTATGTGTTAATTTGTTTTCGCTTACTTTTCATGTATCCTTGGCATGGAGGGATGATGGGGGTTTTGAGTCCATCTTGGAGCGCGGTACTGCGCAGGACCAGAAGTAGCGAGGCGCCCTTGACCAAGCGCCAAGAGAAGGAACGCAGCCAATATGTGCCTGGGAAGATGCACCTTCACCCAGCCAGAGAGACCAAATTGTACTACAATATATACAATGTATTCTTTCCTATTGTATTCCGTGCGACTACTCATGGGAACCCCAATCTTGCTAGGCGGTATCTTAAAATGCAAAATAGGTCTTAGAGAAGTCTGTTATGATTGGTGTGTTAACCCATCCTACCTTAGGACCAATCGAAATTGGGGATTCTGACACTTTGCAACATTTGGGGGGTGGTACACTGTCCCAAAACAGTATACCTAGCCTCGGTTCACCTAGGGAATTTGTCCGACTTGTCCGAATAGCTGACCTGTCACTGACCCAACGCACTCAATAGGTGACTTGATACAGAGGTGCTGCGGAGCTCTCTGTCCAAAATTTGACCATAGATTCTGAAGGTTTTACTGAACCTTAAGTGCTAGCGGAGCACTTTGCTGGGAATTCGCTGACCCAATCGTGGTCCTGACTGATAACTGCAGAGAGGGTGGAGCGCTGGCGTTGCTTCCATTTGCGGGTGCTGGTCGTGTCCTGGTGGTCCTGTCCTGATCCTAATCTGGTTTTCCTGTCCTGTCCTGGGGTGTCCATTCTGCACCTGCTGTCCCATTGAGGGTTATCCTTCCCTGAGGGTTTTCCTGTCCTTAACTGACCCGTGGCCAGGGTTGGTTTTCACACCAGTCTAGGTAAATATCTTGCCGAAACTCCTAAAACTGCACCTTTCTATTTTTCGGTCTTTGCTTCAATAAAGACATACCTTTGCATATGATCATTTTCCATGCTTTTCGCAACTGTTTGCATATCATAAAAGTCATTTGCATTTAATTTCATAGTGTGCTCCTATGTTACCCTACCTTTTAGAAATCGTATTCTCCATTGCATTCTATAGTTGTTTAGGACTCCAAAGGTTTTCTTGCGTTGCAAATTTCATCCACTTAGTGGGTTCCCTGTCTTGCTAATTTCGAGATAAACTAAATAATTACCCTTACACTGTTTTCCTTTATGATTATATGCTTTGACTGTCTTTAAACTGTAAGCTCAATGATCTGCGAAAACAAATTCTAGATAAAGTTTTGAAACTTTCCAGTTGTCCGTGGTCATTTTATTGAAAAAGCAAAGTTTATATGTTGGGTTTGTATTTTCCCTGCCTTTCCTTTTACAGCTAGCTCCCTGACCCATCGTGGTCATAGGTACCCGTATCGGTGGATGGTAAGTCGGGTACACTGGAAATAGTAGAAAAGAACTCACGATTATTGGTAGTAGATTGTAAGGTCATCTGATCAATGTAGATGGTGAATTAAAGTATATGGGCCCGAGACCGAAGTGGTGAAAATATTGGTCGGGTGACCTGCGATTTCTATCAGTGGTGTCCCTGAGTGATGTGGTGGTGTCCCCGAGTGATGTGGTGGTGTCCCCGAGTGATGTGGTGGTGTCCCCGAATCATGTGGTGGTGTCCCCGAGTGATGTGGTGGTGTCCCTGAGTGATGTAGTGGTATCCCTGAGTGATGTGGTGGTGTCCCTGAGTGATGTAGTGGTATCCCTGAGTGATGTGGTGGTGTCCCTGAGTTGTGTTGGCTTTGAAAATATATAAATTAATAGCATTGTTATTCACAAAGCCATTAGCTTACACTTTCCTAATGCGAGTCCGATTGGCTATGGCAATGCTTGTTGGTAGCAAGCAAGGACAGTGCTGTTGTTGTGGTGAGTGATGATGTGGTTGGGCTGAGTGATGTGGTGGTGTATTAGAGTGATGTGGTGGTGTCCCAGAGTGACATGGTGGTGTCCCAGAGTGAAGTGGTGGTGTCCCAGAGTGATGTGGTGGTGTCCCCGAGTAATGTGGTGGTGTCCCTGAGTGATGTGGTGGTGTCCATGAGTGATGTGGTGGTAATCTTGAGTGATGTGGTGGTGTCCCTAAGTGATGTGGTGGTGCCCCTGAGTTGATGTGGTGGTGTCCCTGAGTGATATGGTGGTGTTCCTGAGTGATATGGTGGTGTCCCCGAGTGATGTGGTGGTGTCCCCGAGTGATGTGGTGGTGTCCCTGAGTGATATGGTGGTGTCCCCGAGTGATGTGGTGGTGTCCATGAGTGATGTGGTGGTGTCCCTGAGTGATGTGGTGGTATCCCCGAGTGATGTGGTGGTGTTCCCGAGTGATGTGGTGGTGTCCCTGAGTGATGTGGTGGTGTCCCTGAGTGATATGGTGGTGTCCCTGAGTGGTGCCCCTGAGTGATGTGGTGGTGTCCCTGGGTGATATGGTGGTGTTCCTGAGTGATGTGGTGGTGTCCCTGAGTGATGTGGTAGTGCACCTGAGTGATGTGGTGGTGCCCCTGAGTGATGTGGCGGTGTCCCAGAGTGATGTGGTGGGGCCCCTGAGTGATGTGGTAGTGCCCCTGAGTGATGTGGTGGTGTTCCTGAGAGATGTGGTGGTGTCCCAGAGTGATGTGGTGGTGTCCCAGAGTGATGTGGTGGTGTCCCTGAGTTGTGTTGGCTTTGAAAATATATAAATTAATAGCATTGCTATTCACAAAGCCAATAGCTTACACTTCTCTAATGCGAGTCCTATTGGCTGTGGCAATGCTTGTTGGTAGCAAGCAAGGACAGTGCTGTTGTGGTGCTGAGTGATGTTGTGGTTGGGCTGAGTGATGTGGTGGTGTATTAGAGTGATGTGGTTGTGTCCCAGAGTGACATGGTGGTGTCCCAGAGTGATGTGGTGTTGCCCCTGTGTGATGTGGTGGTGTCCCTGAGTGATGTGGTGGTGCCCCTGAGTGATCTGGTGGTGCTCCTGAGTGATGTGGTGGTGTCCCCGAGTGATGTGGTGGTGTCCCGAGTGATGTGGTGGTATCCCCGAGTGAACTGGTGGTGTCCCTGAGTGATGTGGTCGTGTTCCTGAGTGATGTGGTGGTGTCCCTGAGTGATGTGGTGGTGTCCCTCAGTGATGTGGTGGTGTCCCTGAGTGATGTGGTGGTGTCCCTGAGTGATGTGGTGGTGCCCCTGAGTGATGTGGTGGTGTTCCTGAGTGATGTGGTCGTGTCCCTGAGTGATGTGGTGGTGTCCCTGAGTGATGTGGTCGTGTCCCTGAGTGATGTGGTGGTGCCCCTGAGTGATGTGGTGGTGCCCCTGAGTGATGTGGTGGTGTCCCTGAGTGATGTGGTGGTGTCCCTCAGTGATGTGGTGGTGTCCCTGAGTGATGTGGTGGTGTTCCTGAGTGATGTGGTGATGTCCCCGAGTGATGTGGTGGTGTCCCTGAGTGATGTGGTGGTGTCCCCGAGTGATGTGGTGGTGTCCCCGAGTGATGTGGTGGTGTCCCCGAATGATGTGGTGGTGTCCCCGAGTGATGTGGTGGTGTCCCTGAGTGATGTAGTGGTATCCCTGAGTGATGTGGTGGTATCCCTGAGTGATGTGGTGGTGTCCCTGAGTTGTGTTGGCTTTGAAAATATATAAATTAATAGCATTGTTATTCACAAAGCCAATAGCTTACACTTTCCTAATGCGAGTCCTATTGGCTATGGCAATGCTTGTTGGTAGCAAGCAAGGACAGTGCTGTTGTGGTGCTGAGTGATGATGTGGTTGGGCTGAGTGATGTGGTGGTGTATTAGAGTGATGTGGTGGTGTCCCAGAGTGACATGGTGGTGTCCCAGAGTGAAGTGGTGGTGTCCCAGAGTGATGTGGTGGTGTCCCCGAGTAATGTGGTGGTGTCCCCCAGTGATGTTGTGGTGTCCCCGAGTGATGTGGTGGTGTCCCTGAGTGATGTGGTGGTGTCCCCGACTGATGTGGTGGTGTCCCCGAGTGATGTGGTGGTGTCCCCGAGCGATGTGGTGGTGTCCCTGAGTGATGTGGTGGTTTTCCTGAGTGATGTGGTGGTGTCCCTGAATGATGTGGTGGTGCCCCTGAGTGATGTGGTCGTGTCCCTGAGTGATGTGGTGGTGCCCCTGAGTGATGCGGTGGTGTCCCTGAGTGACGTGGTGGTGTCCCCGAGTGATGTGGTGGTGTCCCCGAGTGATGTGGTGGTGTCCCTGAGTGACGTGGTGGTGTCCCCGAGTGATGTGGTGGTGTCCCCGAGTGATGTGGTGGTGTCCCCGAGTGATGTGGTGGTGCCCCTGAGTGATGTGGTGGTGCCCCTGAGTGATGTGGTGGTGCCCCTGAGTGATGTGGTGGTGTTCCTGAGTGATGTGGTGATGTCCCCGAGTGACGTGGTGGTGTCCCCGAGTGATGTGGTGGTGTCCCTGAGTGATGTGGTGGTATCCCTGAGTGATGTGGTGGTGTCCCTGAGTTGTGTTGGCTTTGAAAATATATAAATTAATAGCATTGTTATTCACAAAGCCAATAGCTTACACTTTCCTAATGCGAGTCCTATTGGCTATGGCAATGCTTGTTGGTAGCAAGCAAGGACAGTGCTGTTGTGGTGCTGAGTGATGATGTGGTTGGGCTGAGTGATGTGGTGGTGTATTAGAGTGATGTGGTGGTGTCCCAGAGTGACATGGTGGTGTCCCAGAGTGAAGTGGTGGTGTCCCAGAGTGATGTGGTGGTGTCCCCGAGTAATGTGGTGGTGTCCCCCAGTGATGTTGTGGTGTCCCCGACTGATGTGGTGGTGTCCCCGAGTGATGTGGTGGTGCCCCTGAGTGATGTGGTGGTGTTCCTGAGTGATGTGGTCGTGTCCCTGAGTGATGTGGTGGTGTCCCTGAGTGATGTGGTGGTTTTCCTGAGTGATGTGGTGGTGTCCCTGAATGTTGTGGTGGTGCCCCTGAGTGATGTGGTCGTGTCCCTGAGTGATGTGGTGGTGCCCCTGAGTGATGTGGTGGTGTCCCTGAGTGACGTGGTGGTGTCCCCGAGTGATGTGGTGGTGTTCCCGAGTGATGTGGTGGTGTCCCCGAGTGATGTGGTGGTGTCCCTGAGTGACGTGGTGGTGTTCCCGAGTGATGTGGTGGTGTCCCCGAGTGATGTGGTGTTGTCCCCGAGTGATGTGGTGGTGCCCCTGAGTGATGTGGTTGTGTCCCTGGGTGATGTGGTGGTGTCCCTGAGTGATGTGGTGGTGTTCCTGAGTGATGTGGTGGTGTTCCTCAGTGATGTGGTGGTGTTCCTCAGTGATGTGGTGGTGTTCCTGAGTGATGTGGTGGTGTTCCTCAGTGATGTGGTGGTGTCCCTAAGTGATGTGGTGGTGTCCCTGAGTGATGTGGTGGTGTCCCCCAGTGATGTTGTGGTGTCCCCGACTGATGTGGTGGTGTCCCCGAGTGATGTGGTGGTGCCCCTGAGTGATGTGGTGGTGTTCCTGAGTGATGTGGTCGTGTCCCTGAGTGATGTGGTGGTGTCCCTGAGTGATGTGGTGGTTTTCCTGAGTGATGTGGTGGTGTCCCTGAATGTTGTGGTGGTGCCCCTGAGTGATGTGGTCGTGTCCCTGAGTGATGTGGTGGTGCCCCTGAGTGATGTGGTGGTGTCCCTGAGTGACGTGGTGGTGTCCCCGAGTGATGTGGTGGTGTTCCCGAGTGATGTGGTGGTGTCCCCGAGTGATGTGGTGGTGTCCCTGAGTGACGTGGTGGTGTTCCCGAGTGATGTGGTGGTGTCCCCGAGTGATGTGGTGTTGTCCCCGAGTGATGTGGTGGTGCCCCTGAGTGATGTGGTGGTGTCCCTGGGTGATGTGGTGGTGTCCCTGAGTGATGTGGTGGTGTTCCTGAGTGATGTGGTGGTGTTCCTCAGTGATGTGGTGGTGTTCCTCAGTGATGTGGTGGTGTTCCTGAGTGATGTGGTGGTGTTCCTCAGTGATGTGGTGGTGTCCCTAAGTGATGTGGTGGTGTCCCTGAGTGATGTGGTGGTGCCCCTGAGTGATGTGGTGGTGTCCCTGAGTGATGTGGTGGTGTTCCTGAGTGATGTGGTGGTGCCCCTGAGTGATGTGGTGGTGTCCCTGAGTGATGTGGTGGTGTTCCTGAGTGATGTGGTGTTTGAGGGTGAGGGTGTGTGGGGGTGTGAGGGGGTGAGGGTGAGTGAGGGTGAGAGGGTTGTGAGGGGTGTGAGGGTGTGAGGTTGTGAGGGTGAGTGAGGGTGTGTGAGGGTGGGTGAGGGTGTAAGGGTGAGTGAGGGTGAGTGAGGGTGTGTGAGGGTGAGGGTGTAAGTTACTACTCAAGAGAGTTAGTAAGAACTAAGAAGGGCTTAGAACTGCATAGATCACGGTGTTCAGGGATCAGCAGTACTGTTTGTTAATCGTGCTCCAATCAAGGAAGCCGCAGGTGGCATTCAAGTTTTTTTCCACCTTCGTATGAACTACAAATAGATGATTGGTGTCATTTCAGGTAACTGGGAGAAAGTTGAGCTCTAAAGACCTTTTGTTTTATTTCTGCTGCACTAACTTTGTAACTATGGTAACTAATAGACTAGGGCTTCCAACAAAAAAAAAAAAGGTAGCAAACAGGGATTTCACAAGCAGCAGGATGGGTGGGTGGGTGGCTGGGAAAACCCGGCAGAAATAGAAGCAGAGCAGCAGGCTCTGTGGATGCCACGTGGGAAGTAGGCACAGAGGGCAGGATCCGCCATCACTGCCCACATTGTGCAACCCAGGCGGCAGTCGTGCCATGCTGCCTACAGGAGAGGGATACCTGAAAGAGGAACCCATGCAAGAGGTGCAGAAGAGGTGAAGAGAGGGCAAAGGCCTGTAGCATGTTTCAGCAGGTAGGCCGCCTGCTGCGGATGTGTGACGGTACGACACGGGCTATTACCACGCGTACCGTTACAACGCGTGTTTTACAACGCAAGTCGTTACCACGACTTGCGCTGTAGGGTGCGGACTTCGGAATAGTTTAATTTGCTATTCCAACACCAGTCCCCGTGGATAGTAGGGAAGGTGTTGGAATAGTAAATTAACTATTCCTTGTCCTTGAGCGCCCTCCAGCGCAAGTCGTGGTTACGACTTGCGTTGTAAGAGATGCGTCGTAATGGTAGCGCGGAGTAACATCCGCGTCGTCAAGGATGTTCCCCGCCTGCTGCAGACATGGTACAACCCCTGGCCAGACCAACTTACTGCTAGATGCATCAACGTTCGATTTTGAAAGTCCTTAATTTGCGAAGTTTAAGGATTCGCATTTAGGGACTCGCAAAATCAGATGCATGTAGGATTTGCTAAAATATTAGCAATTCCTAAATATTCCTTATCTGCGACTCGCAGAGTCCAATTCGCAAATAAGAAATGCCATCTCATTGATTCCTATGGACCAAGAGGCCCATAGGAATGAATGGGGAGGAATTCTCAATTTGCGATTAGCAATTAGCTAATCGCAATTTGAGAATGCGATTTCAAGGGTGATGGGTGTCCAAAGGACACCCTCTTGCACCCCTTAAATTGACCTGGACACTGGCATTGCGCACACACATGTCCCAAGGACATGTGTGTGTGTAACATACAACTTTGAAAGATGTACTTTAGTGCATTTTTCACAGTTTTCGCTATTTACCATGAAGTTTGATTTCACGGTAAATAGCGACCTCTATCAGCGAAATCGCTAGCTATTTTACATTCATGCATTGCATTTAAGGAATCTCAATCTGAGATTCTTTCAATGCAATCGCAAATAGCGATTTATGCATTTGGGATGATGCATCCCAAATGTATAAATACCAGTCGCAGAGAGGCAGATTCTGGGAATCTGCCCCTTTGCGAACGGTATTTCGTTTGATGCATCTAGCTGATAGCCTTTCATCTATAGGATGAGCAGCAGAGAGTGTGTGACGGTAACACCTCACTTGCATTGTTATAAGGCTTTGAAGCTGGAGTAGCAATGCCCCTGTATGACAAAAATAAAAGTAAAAAATAAGTTAAAAAATAAATAATTCCACTTCCCTTCCTGGAGCAGCGTCCTCCTCGCTGGGGTCTTCTCCAGAAAATCAGGCAGGCTCCAGTGCACGACCCAGGAAACAGCTGTAACCAACAGGGCTGGACTGGAAACCAAAACCAGCCCTGGCAAACTGCTCTGCTGGGTTCGTCGCTCCCCCGGGGTGGGGGTGGGGTGTTGCGGCCGAGCTGTTTGCTACGGCGGCCGGCTTCGGATGATTTTGTTACAGGGGGCCGATACTGCCGGCCCCCTATAACAAAAACACCCCTCCAGGGGCCTCCAGGGGCCACATCCCTGGCGGCCGAACAGGAAAATACCCGGTGGCCTGTAGGACCAGTCCGGCCCTGGTAACCAATCCTGGAGCTTCTCTTATGCAGCATAAAAGAAACACCAGTATTGAGGGAGCGGCCTCCTACTGTGCTCCCAAGGACACTGGAGCCCTATGCTGTCTCTAAACCAGCTGTCCAAAACTGCTGGGTTAGATAAGTTTAAAGTGTGCATGTCTGTGGGCCGTCGCAAGATGGCAGGCCAAAAAGACATGTGCACTTTAAACTTAGAGTGCCCTGCCCATCCTGCTTTCTGCTGCTGCCTGATTGGCAACATCAGAAATCAGAAAGCCCTGCACCCCTGTCCCCCAGTCCTGGAACTTGGCTCGGGACGGGGTTTGACCATTGTATTTTTCCATCTCTGGGGAAAATGTTTCAGTGGGGCGACGCTCCTCCGCCTTAACGGAGGAGCCGTCCCTGGACCCGCAGCCCAGCATCACATTCTGCAGGGGGCCCCATCATTTTCAATTCCACCACTGGATCAAAGTCTGTTGAAGAAAGGTAATGAGGTTCACAAAAATGAGAGCCAGTGGGGGCCAATCCGCAAGCACCAGCTCAAATTAAGCACTGGCTTGGGATGATACTAATGTAGCATGTCCCTTAGGAATATTTGCTCTTTGCTGCAGTAAAATGGAACATAATTACCCCAGAATAAGCATAAATACAGAACTTCACACAAAACAAATACTTTAAGAATTGGTTTTAATCTGTTGGTAATCTTTGAGATTTGTGTGTTCTAGAAAGATGAGGGTGGGCTCTGAATAGAAATCTTTTGTGTTGTTGGACTGTTAGTTGATGGAAAGAACCACCTGAAAGATGCAGAACCTTCTTGGTTGAAGCATTTTGCTCTGTTGACCATTTTCTGTTGCCACAATAGATAGAGGAAAAAAACGAGTAGAAACAAAAGTATTATTCCTCGTCACGCCACTCCTACGGCTCCTCTGGGGAGGCGTAGGATTCTAAAACTTTGCCAGGTTCATGACACTTCTCAAAACTCAGGGATAGTGTCAGGTTCCATGGATGTTGGGTGGGAACACCAACAGCAACACCCATTGAACGCTCCTTTCACGCAGAGTAATGCGTAAAAGGGGCCTATATTGACAAGGCCATCAAAGGTCAAGCAGGTTGACTTTACGTGGCCTTGTAAATATGGGCCTGAACACTGCGCAGCCAGTGCATCAAAATAAGTGATGCACAGGCAGCCCAATGGCCATGTAAATGAGGCCCCCAATGTTTTGATTGAATTTTCATGGTGTGGGCCCTTTTTTGCCCCTAAGTCCTCCATTCTGCAGGGCCTTTTGCTGCCTCCATTGCACTGCATAAATAAATAAAGCTGCAGATGCAATCTGAATTGCCAAGGGCCATAGGTAGTGCTTAATTTTTAGAAAAATAAGTGCCAAGGCCCAATGTATTTTACAGGAGGCAACTACAGATTGCACGACCCAATGCCCGTGCCAGAGTGGCTAAATGTTATCACACTCCTACAGTGACCCTTTGGACTATTCCAGGTTACCTAAAGGTGTAAGAACATTTTGGGGCTGATTCTCAAATGTCCTCCATAGTCGTGGAGGAGGCCCGCAGTGATGGTGGGGGGGGGCTGCACTCGTGGCGGAGGACCCATAGTCGTGGCAGGCGGCCCCCATCATAGTGGAGGTCACACGGCTGTGGCAGGGGGGCCTTACACTCAAGGCGGAGGCCCGGTAGTCGTGGCAGGGGGCCCCCACTCGTGGCGGATGGCCCGTAGTCACGGCGGGGGCCGCAGTCATGGCAGAGGCCCCGTAGTCGTGGCAGGGGGGCCCCCACTCATGGCAGAGTTCCTGCAGCTGTGGCAGGGGGACCTACACTCATGGCAGAGGCCCTGCAGCTGTGGCGGGGGCTTGCACTCTCGTGGCACCCACCGCGATTGTAGTTACTCATTGCAGAGGTCCTGTGATGAGTGTGAGGCCACGCCACAAATGCGGAAGCCCTTTACAAATCGCCTCCTTTATGTATAGTGAATGGATAAACACCGGGCGCATGTCCTGAGTTCAAAAATAGTCAGACAGTGCCACTCTGTGGTGGCCTGTCATACACATGTGCCAGTGTTAAGAATTAGGTGCCGGTGCAGAGATTCAGCAAACAGTAGCACAAATTAAGCACTGTCGGAGGTGCTAGGAAGTCGAGGAATGCGTTCACCCCATGTAAATAAAATAAACAGCGAGGCTTAGAGCGCACCCCCATAAAAAGAAAAAGTGGTAGTCTGTGGAAGCCTGAATTCACATCAAGGTAGTCACTTGTCAAAGAAAAAAAAAATAGAACTGCTCTTCTAAATCATCAAGGAAGAGCAGCAAAGAAGAACAAGAACAAAGCAAGGACTAAAGGGGTAAACGCAGTAAATGAGAATGGTAGTGGAAAAATAAAACCAGGAGATACTCCTTCGTGACTCTCATCCATGCATAGTGTGCGTGTCCCACGGTTGAATGCCCACAAAGCAATGTTTATATCAGGTACCTCCAGCCAAAAGACCCAAGGGGAAAAAAGTTTTTCACATTAAGATTCTGAAACAAAATATCCCTGCTAAGAGAATAAACCCTTGCACTACTGGCTGTAGTAAATATAGGGAAACCCTGTCTTGCAGAGATTTTCCTGAATCCCCGTTGGCCTAGTCAACCAATCTCAAGGAAGCAGAAATACTTGGATAAATGTTTCAGGACTGTTGTTGGTTTTGGAATATCCTGGTTGGAACCCAGATATGTGCCATCACCGTACCGCAATCCCGACAACTGTCATCTGCCAACGACCATATGAACTTTGGAAAGACAGAGAACAAGAAGGTGGAGAGAAGTTAGCTAAATGTTGAAGAGATATCCTGTAACTGGAGCTATCAGATTGTTTTCATCATCAAACCTGATGGTTCATCCATGTTATACTGATGCCCGTAAACTTAATGTGACCTCTCAGCTCAGAACTTATCCTAGCCACTGGTGGATCATCTGGCTGAACAATTTAGTAAGGCACTGGTCTTTCCAGAAACTTCAAATTTCCCAGTTCCATGTGTGCAGAGTTCACCCACTCAGCAAATTTTTTTAAACATCTTTATATTCTGAGATTTTTGGTCTTCTGCATCTCATCAGAAAACTAGGATTACATTACAGGTCATAGAGGGCAAATCCTAGATTGGATTAGCTACTCATACCTGGATGTTGGAAACTTGTGAGCTCAGACATTGCAACTTTAGATGCTACAAAGCATAATTTCAAATGATGCTACATCTTCATCTCACACAGAAAAAGGCTTTTTTTCAACTCCCAAAGGCGTGTTTCAACTCCAAGCTATCTGATGCACCCGCTACTTTTCAGAGATTAATGGACTGGGTCCTAAACTAGTACTAATCATTCTCTAAGACATATCAGGTGAGAACATCATCTTAAGTGAACCCTTAACCTGAAGACCATAACACAATGGGTAGTTTCTTGGATTTAGCAGGCTACAACCATTCTTTCCAAACATGATTGATGGATTCAGAAAGTGATCATAATCCGCTAACCTTGCAGCTAAGCATCAGAACCCCATTAGTGGCAAAAAGTCTAGACACTGGCTCTGTATCACCAACTACCAACCTAAAGAGATTAAATTGGCAAGGAACTGCTGCAAAAGACTTTGAGGAGCACTGCAGATCAATCATGGAAAACCTGGCCATAAATGATCTGAGTATGAGCAAGGCTTG
Organism: Lissotriton helveticus; assembly: GCF_964261635.1. Lineage (NCBI taxonomy): Eukaryota > Metazoa > Chordata > Amphibia > Caudata > Salamandridae > Lissotriton > Lissotriton helveticus. The sequence goes on along the minus strand of NC_136068.1, from coordinate 79,893,271 downwards.
GGAATTGGGAACCAAGAACTTGATTAAGGAGTTTCCATCACACTCATTCAGAGTAAATGTTCTCACACACAACAGAAGGCTATGCCACAGGCTCCCTCCATCTATAAGATCCATTAAAAAGGAACTCCAAAAACAACTTTGAGCTTTCAAAAGACACATGACCGAGGCCGGCCTAGGGCAAAAATTTGAAGGCATTCAAAAGGCTTATCAAATATATATATATTGGCACTCAGACTTGCTGTATTTTAAACAACAAAATGGAGGAGTGTCCCCTTGAGTTCTTCTGCAAGAGATTCCTCTGCAGTAGGAAATGGTGAGCCCAACCAATTAAAGGATAAAGGTAACCCTTTTAGAAGACCCCTCACTTACCAACCTAGTTGGTGACATGCTTCATCATCGGGTCCCACCCCGAAGGCCGAGTGCCAACAGGGTGTGCTACGACACCTGACTACAGTGGAGCGAGATATTGCTTTTTTTATATGTGCAGTGCTAAAAATACAGTGAGTGATATTAAAAAGGAGTCAACACTACTCACTCATGGACTTTATTCCTGAGTGGTTGAACTCCCTGTAAAATCAAGTGTAACACCTATGCCTAATTATGTAGGCTTCGGTGTTAAGAGAAGTGTAGTGTACTAAAATAGAGACGTGTGTTATGTGGTTAAAATACAGGTCTACATGTTTCAACCATATTGCAATTGTCGGTTTTTGTCAGGACCAAAAAGACCTGGGTGGTGCACACACGCTAAGGCGTGCCCTGCCCTCGATCTGTGAATAATCTGGAACCACAAAATTGTGGACCAATTTCAAATAACGAAGTGATCTTCTCCCGTGTCTGGGAAGAAAAAAACTTAGAGCTCGGTAATTGCCAGCTCCATGGGCGTCCGGGTTCCAAGAGCGGAATGCTCACGTAACTTGTGGCTTCTTCCTTGCGGTATAGTAACCTACTTGGATCTCATCACGGAGCCCCGGTGGTAACTCTACAGGGCGACACTCTTCCAGGCAGGTAAATCTAGAAATGCAAAAGGTTTTGGGAGATCGTAATTAAAACACCCTGTGGTAAACTCCGCAAACATAGCTGTGCACCAATGGGAAGATTATATCATCAAGGCCCAATGCGCCCATGCAATGGCACACCCAAAATCCATTGCAACGAACACTTGGCATGCAGAAATATTTGTGTTTAAAACTTCAGCAGACATAGAATATTCAAAATGACAAAGTATAGAAACTTTAGCCCTCTCATGAAGGAATTTACAGGCTTCAACAGCAGACAGGTTGTTGACTTAATTAACAGAGAAAGACTAGACAGGTCCCCTGGGCCAAACGGGTTGCCACAAAAGATTTTTAAAGACAACACAGAATATTGGGTGTTCCTATTAACACCTTTATACAATCACTGCATCTCTACTGAATAAATATCGGAATCCTGAAGGGGCATGATAATCCACCCGCTATACAAAGGAGGAAAAGCTTCGGACCCTAGAAACAACAAATTTCCCTGCTGGACAATGAGGCTAAATATTATGCATGTCTTCTGCTAGGAGAACTTGAGTCCTAGGCAAATGAATATTGTATTGTCCCCCGTCCGTTAAAACCGGGTATAAAAAGGAGATGGGTACCACTGCAAACCTTTTGGCATTAGCAATGATGGCTGATAAAACAATTAAATCAAAGTCCTTGCTATATATTTGCTTTGTGGATTTCAAAGCGGCCTTTGACTCAGTTCCATGTAACATCCTATGTCAGAAGCAAGCAGCAAGGAACATCCCGCCTACCTTACTGAAAAGTATTATTACCTTGTACTCAAATACTTGGCTCCAAGTAAAACTGGGGATCTGCATCTCCTTGACAACCAAAAATACAAACCCTGCCAGGTTTCAAACAAGGATGTGTCTTAACCCCCTTGCTTTTCAACATACTCTGGTGGATCTTTTGGTAGACGTAGGCGAAGTGAACGCGCATGTTCCAAAGCTTGTAGGCAAATCAATATGCTGCCTGCTTTATGCAAAGGATGGCCTTTTAATATCCAAAACCGGAGTGGGGCTGCTATGGCTTTTGGACAAACTGTACAACTATACGATTTCTATCAATCCCGACAAAGCAAGGATAATGATAATGTTAATGTTATGGGGGATTTACAAAGCATGCGGCTACTCCGAGGAGTGTCCTGGCACTAGGAAAGTCCCCCTTGAAAAGAGAGACACTAGTCACTCACAATCCTGCACATCTTCACAGCTGATGGAACAGCCAGGTCTTGAGTTGGCGTCTGAAACTGAGAAGCTCAGGTTCTTGTCTAAGGGAAGGAGGCAACAAATTCCATAGTCTGCCCACTACCACCTGGAAGGAACGACCCCCCCATCCCGGTCCGAGAGAATTTTGGCACCAGTAACAGATGTTGTTTCGATGACCTCAAGGTCCTGGCTGGGGTGTAGGGTAATTTCTCTTCCTGATGTACTGAGCCCCACTATTATGCAGAGCCTTAAAGGCCAACACAAGAGACCATTATCATTGTTCAGCATTTCATCCATTAATTGTTCTTTTTGCATTTGCCACCCTAAATGAGAGGGGTTTGCCCAGACGTGTTTCCCGAGCTCTCCTTGCCACTGGATCAAGCTAGCCTGGCTGATGAGGGGTGATACCCCAAAACCGGACCCAGGATGCCTGTTTTTCGGTCCAGCAAGGACCGGGCCTTGCAGTTCGGGCTGGACTGTTCCCACAGGGAGCAGGGTCAAGACTGACTTGCATATGGCTGGGTTCAAACTGCAATGGCATGGTGAGCAAAAAAAACAATGGATTTAGGCCCAGATCTCTGTACTCGGTTAATGTTTGATATTGTTCAGCATACTGTCGAGCAATTCTTCTTTTTGTATTTGTCAGGATACCCTTTTAGAGAGTGCCTACAGATGTGTTTTTTAGCTTCCCAAACATGACCCCCTAGCACAAATTCAGCTGGAGTTTGATCTTTTCAACTAAACCCTGGAAAGACAACGGACCTTTTTGAAAACATGCTTCAAGCTATTTGCCGTAAGGTCTGATTAATTGGAAAAACAATTATGGCTAGAAATAACCAAATCAGATAGTCAATCTATGGCCCGGGTCTATCTGGACCAATCACTCCAGATCTACAGGCAGTTGCGCTGTGGCCTACTGCTGTTACTTTTACAACCTTTAACCCCTTTGGTGCTGATGATGGCCCCCGTCCGTCATGCACTGCGGTGGGCGTTTGCTGATGACGGCTGGGGGCCGTCATGAACCCGCCCACTTCGAAAAAAGCCACACAGGTGCAGAATCACGGCCGCGCCAAAGGGGTTAAAAGGCTAATTTCCAAAGTGGCGCATCAGACATAGTGGGTAGCAGACAAACAAAAATTTTACTCACGCATGCATGCCTGGTCAGTCTTAAATAACTACGTCAAACTGGGACCGCAACCTATTATAAATGTCTGCATCTCAAACCACGTTAAAAAAAAACTAATTTGGGGGCGTGGCCAAGATGGCAACGGAGTAGGACGTGCTTTTTGTCCCCTCCGGCGCCGGGCCTACAATAGCCTTGTCCAGCTTGACCCCGGGAGCTCCTCTGGGCTTACAATCGCTCCGAAGCCCGCTGTGAGCGGTGGCTGGCGGTGGAGCGAGTCCCGACGCTCTTAGTGCCCGCGGGCGTGAGTTGGGAGCTGCCGGCGATCTTCGCGCCCTGTGCGACGCAGAGGGCTGGAGTGCCAGGCGGAGCTGCGGGACCGTCTAGGGGCACTCGGCAGCCGGTGGTGGTCGGCGCTGCCTCATTCTAACAGCGGAGCTCCCCGGGGGCCGGGCGGCAGCGAAACGGACCTGTTTGGAGCTGAGGCCTCGAACACCGGAGGGGGCGGAGCCTATTATCCGCGGACGGCGGGCCCTGCGGCGAGCCAGGCGGACTAATTGAGGCCGGGGACTGGGGCCTGGTCTGCGCATCGGCCTGTGCTACGCCAGGGGGTCGTTCCCTCGTGCTACAGCCTGGGCGGCACACGGCAATTGGGGCGACTGGACCCTTCAGTGAAGTGTGGAGGCAGTCACGAGGTGGCATATTTGGAGGCCCCAGCTTGGCATTGAGGGTGCATGATCGGCTTGGCACGGCTGCCGGCGGCTGTAAGGGGACACGGGCCGTGTGAGCGCTCGTCCCCGCGGCGGAAGACCCCTGCTACCGGACAGCGACGACATAGACTACAGGTACGCCAATTGACTCGGAATCTGGTGTAACACCGCTGTGCCCGGCTGATGAAGGTTTGGGGGCCTCTGAAGGACTCCGGGAGGTGATTGTACCCAGGCGGCGGCCTTCCCTCGCCCGGACCTAGCGGCGGCCCTGCGTCCTGTGGGGGGAGCGCTTCGATTGCCTCGAACACCCGGGAGGCCTGACTGGACCTGAGACCTTTGGCTGGCCTGCTGCTAGCACGACGCCGCGCGCCTGCCTGCCCGGGGTGTGCTTTCTGTGCTCTGGGGCCCTGAGATCTACAGGCTAGAGACACCGGTCTACCTTTGACATTGGGGCACAGGGGACAGCTGGAGAGTGTTGGGCGGTGCCTCCGCCTGGTTATTACGGCAGGCTTTGGTGGTCTCTGCCCTCCTGTACGCCGCTCTTGTGGCCTGCCTGGTGGACTGCAACATAGATGGCCACCTCTCTACGCAAGGGGAAGCCTGGTAAGGACGGTTCGGCTAGGGGCTCCCAGGCCCCGGCCTCCCCAGGTCCTAGCGCATCTCCGGGGCGGTCTGATGATGAGGCCCCGGCTACTAAGGCCTTCATGAAGGACCTCTTCGCCTCCATCAAAGACGATATTGCCGAACTCAGAACCCAGCTTACTTCGGATCTCCGCGAAGTGCGGAGGGATGTCGACGGCCTTGGGGAGAGAGTGGCCACTCTGGAAGACCATGACCTCAGCGTGGCCAATGATGTCCACCTGCTACAACAGGACGTGCTCCGGCTCATGGAACAGAACATAGATTTGCAGGCCCATGCTGAGGATCTGGAGAATCGTTCCCGCCGAAATAACATCCGCATTCGAGCTGTCCCTTGGTAAGGCGAAGCAGGAGATCTCAGGGAATATGTGCAGGCGCTCTTTCTTCAGATTTTGGATGAGGAGGAGGTGTAGGACATCAGAATGGACAGAGTCCATAGAGTGGGGCTGCCCAGGCGGAATGGGAGACCTCCCCCTGACATACTGGTGTGTGTGCACGATTTCCAACTCAAGGAGCGAATCCTCAGGAAGGCGCGGGACATTCCCACCCTGCAATTCTGGGACCATCGACCTCAGCTGTATCAAGATCTGGCTGCCTCCACGCTCCAGAAGAGGCGCGAGTTTCGACCGGTTACTGCTTATTTGAGAGAGCACAACATCTCCTACTCGTGGGGCCATCCCTTCCGCATAGTCTTCCGTTGGCAGAACAGACTGGCGCAGATTCGATCTCTCCGGGAAGCAATGGCACTCCTGGGGATTGAGGAGGAGACGCCGGCGCAGGCCCGTCGCAGTCCTTCACCACGGAGACGACACCGCTCTTCGTCTTGGCACAGGGTGGGACCGGAGGCGAGCCGCAGGAGGCCTGACCACGCGACTAGCCTGTAGGAGCGTGGAAGTGCAGTGGCGTCAGTGGCTTCTGCCACGCTGACGTCGACGCAGCAGAGCTCTGGGGCGGCCTGATCTTCGGGCTGCTTGCCTTGGTGCCGGAGGGGCACGCACATTCAGGTACCGGGGTTATGTATGTACTTTTCGAGAAGACACCCCACCCTTTGGCCTTGGGAGTTCCGATGTTGGATCCCCATTCACGCCCCCAAGGGAGTCTCAGTGACTTGCGTTTTTTCTTCTTCCTTTTGTTCCTTTTGTTGTGGGATTGTTGGGGGGTGGGGGCATGAGGGGAGGGGGTCGGGGAGGGTCCGTGGTGGTGACAACGGTGCCAGGGGGTGTGTATGGCAGAGGTGCAAGTTTGGAATGCGGAGGATTGGGGCAGAGAGGGCTTACCCCCGGTTCCGGATGTCTGGCTCCTCTGGGAGGGGAGGCTCTTGGGCTGGCATTGGCGGGGGTCGGGGTGAGGTTCTGGGATGCCTGTTAGTGTAGGGACCTGGAATGTTAAAGGGCTTAACTCGCCGCAGAAACGACAGAAAGTATGGAAATATGTGACTGACCATCAGCTGGATGTGGTGGGTCTCCAGGAGACTCATCTAGCGCGTAAAGACGAGCTGCGCCTCAGACATAAGGCTTACCCTCTTATTTACAGGTCTTCTGCTACTACGAAACACAGAGGGGTGGCCATCCTCTTCCGCGCCGCGCTGCATTTCCAACCTGTAGAGGTGCGCAATGACAAGGATGGCCGTTGGTTGATGGTGAAAGGGGTTGTTCAGGGGCGAATGTGTACCTTTGTGGTGGTTTATCTTCCTAATGCTGGCCAAAATAAGTTCCTGCAGGAATTGCTGCAGAAGGTGGGGGATTTCACTGATGGGCACCTGTTCCTCATGGGGGATTTTAATTTGGTGTGGGATGAGGTTGTGGATAGCTCTAGGTCTCACAGGGCTGATACAGGAGTGTTTTCAGATGCGACACAGCAGATGGTGGGTGAACTGGGGCTGACTGATGGATGGCGATTTTATCACCCTGCTTCCCGAGATTACACTTTCTTTTCCCATGTACACCACTCCTACTCCCGATTGGATTATATTTTTCTCAGTCAGGCCCTTAGGGGAGATGTCCTGGATTCCACCATCCTCCCGATGTCAGTTTCCGACCACAGTTTGCTGGTGCTCACCCTTCGCTGGACATTGTCCGGTAACGGACAGTGGAAATGGTACTTCCCGGCCTCGGTGGTCAGGGATGACGCGTCGAATAGGGCACTGCGTGAGGCTATTAGGGAGTTCTTTACTCTCAACCCCACAACGGATACATCGGTAGCTAATACTTGGGATGCTTTTAAGGCGTCAGTCAGGGGAACGTGTATAGGCCTTAACGCTGCTCTTAACAGGTTGAGGCGGAAGGACCGGGAAGTCCTGGAGGCCGAGTTGGCCATCCTCGAACAAGAGCACAAAACCCGTCCGTCGAGGGCGACCCTACGTCCGCTTACGGCGGTCCGAGGGAAACTGAGAGCTCACTACAATAACAGGGCTGAACTCACGATGTTGAGGCTGGGGCGACAATCTTATTCCTCTGGGAATAAGGTGGGTAGACACCTAGCGCGTCAACTGCGTGACAGGAGGGAGCGCGAATATGTCGGCGGGATTGAGGATGACGCGGGCGTGATACAGCATAGGGACGAACTGAAGGCGAGCATTTTTGGCCGCTTTTACGCGAATCTCTACGCAGGGGATGAACTAGATGCAGAAGCACAAAGGGAGTATTTGCGGCGCCTACCACTCCCCCAGATATCAAAGGAATGGAATGATCTGTTGGAGGCCCCGATCACCAGGGAAGAGGTGCTTGAGGTCATCCACAATCTGAAATTGCACAAAGCACCTGGGCCAGATGGCTATACAGCCGTCTTCTACAAGACATACGCTACTGAACTTTGCGACTTCCTCGTGTCCCTCTTTAATGATATGGCCACCTCTGGTTCCGCGGCCGGAACATTGGCGGAGGCGGTCATTACGATCCTACCGAAGCCGGGGAAGGATCCTACCCAGTGCGCCTCCTTTCGCCCAATAGCGCTCCTTAATATAGACGCTAAGCTGTACTCCTCAGTCCTGGCACGCAGGTTGCAAGACTTGATGCCGGCAATCATTCATCCTGACCAGTCCGGGTTTATCAAGGGGCACCAGACTCACGATAATACGCGGAGGGTGGTACACCTCATTGAAAAGGCAGATAGGTTTCGCATCCCAGCGGTCCTGGTTGGATTAGATGCCGAGAAGGCCTTCGACCGTGTGGACTGGGGCTTCCTATTTTACACAATGTCGGCATATGGCTTTTCGGATAAATTTATTACTATGGTGAGGGCCAATTTTTGCAATCCCAGGTCACGGGTGACAGTGAATGGACACTTCTCGGCGTTCTTTCCACACTCCAGGGGTACCCGGCAGGGTTGCCCTCTTTCACCCCTCCTGTTCGCGCTGAGCATTGAACCTTTAGCATTGGCGGTACGTGAGAACGAGGGGATCCAGGGCATCCCTTTCGCGGGGGAACAACATAAAATCACGCTCTTCGCAGACGACGTTCTACTATCGGTGGCAGACCCGGAACACTCGTTGCCATGCATCAGGGAGGCCTTACTGCAATTTGAGGCTGTGGCCGGTTTCAAGGTCAACTATAGTAAGTCATATGTCCTGAATCTCACCCTGTCGCAGACGGAGGTGGAGCGGGTGCGTCCTTTGACGCCCTTAGCATGGGCCGCCAGTTCGATTGTTTACTTGGGGGTCCACTTGACTTCGACGGTGGGCGGGCTGTTCTCGGCCAACTTCCCCCCTCTATTAGCGACAACACGAGCTGAAATGGACAAGTGGAAACCTAAATTTCTGTCCTGGTTGGGCAGGGTTCACTCTGTAAAGATGGTTCTCCTTCCCAAATATCTATATTTATTCCAGGCGCTACCCATCCCACTGGATAGCGATTTCTTTCGACGCCTCAAGACTCAGATATTGCGCTTTATATGGCAAGGGGGGCGGGCTCGTCTCCCCTTTACGGTCTTGCGTAGACCAAAATCTGAGGGAGGAGTTGGACTTCCGGACCTGCAGCTTTATTATAAAGCGGCACAACTGAGGGTGCTAGTGGAGTGGTCGCAGCAAACGTCAGAGAAGCACTGGCTTCACATGGACCGGAGCGTATCGGGTAGGTCAGTCTGGGACTTGGCGTGGAAACCAAAAAAAGACCGCCCTCTTAACGCTTATATTAGCACCCCGACGGGGACGACGTTGAAGGTCTGGGACTCGCTAGCTTCGGACGAGAGATGGACTACATTTCCCTCACCTTTCACACCCATACATTTCAATCCGGCTTTCCCACCAGCGCTCCGAGAGGGCCCCTTTGATGCCTGGAGGGAGGGGGGCTGTAGAGCACTGACCCATCTGTTTCATGGGCAGGATCCTCTCTCCTTTGCTAATTGTACACGGGACTATGGGATCCCCCAGACTGAACGATATCACCACGTACAATTGCTCCACTGGGCTACGTCGCCTGGAATACGGGAGGCGGCTACCAGACCACTATCATCATTTGAGGCCTTCTTGCTGCGGACATCTGCCATGAAGGGCACTATCTCCTTCCTGTACCAGCTCTTGCTTCGATCCGCTGTGGCGCCCCGGCCTCGTTACATGGAACAGTGGGAGGGAATGGTGGGGAGAGATATCTCTGATACCGAATGGTCTGCACTGTGGCGGGATCTGACTGCGTTTAATCATTCCCTACATCTAAGGGAAGCGCATCTTAAGACACTTATGCTTTGGTATCTCTGCCCGGCTCGGCTCCATCGCATATACCCGGCCACGTCCGACAAATGCTGGAGGGGTTGTGGGCTCCTTGGAGACTTCCGCCACATATGGTGGGACTGCCCAGTGATTCGGCCTTATTGGGAGGAAATTCTCTCCCATATCAAGGACATTCTTCGCTATCCCATCGAGAATTCCATCGCTTCTGTCTTGCTGGGCCTGCGGGAACCTGGCCTGGAATACCAGACTCGAGCGGACAAGAAGATCTTGTGGCTCTGCCTAGGAGCTGCCAAGCTCACCTTAGCTGCCGCTTGGAAACAAAAGGGGGCACCAGCAATCTCCTTGTGGCACGCACGGCTCTGGAGGCTTTTGAGTATGGAAAGACTGGCGGACATCTTCCTGGGTAACTTCAGGAACTTTCAATTTCAGTGGGGCCCGCTGGTTACCTTTCTTTCTAAAGGGTTACCGTCAGCTGGGTGTCCCGCCTCCTTACGATCACTACACCTCTTTCAACTCTAGAGTGAATGATGGAATGGCAGTTGGAGCGAATGAATCACCACCATGGGGAGGGAGGGGGTGGACGGGGAGGGGGGCGGCGGTTTCTGTTACTTTGTTCTTGGGCCTCTGGGATGCATAATACAGGGCACACTACTCCATGCATCTCTGCACAGGGTACTCTACTTACAAGCCACTCAGTGGTCTTAACCTTTTTGTCATCATTGCAGAGCTGCGTGGTCTACTAATCTAAGAACTTTGACCTTGATTATGTACTTGTGTTACTGCACGGCCCTTACGCCAGTGATGCTAAGATAAACTGTCCTCCTGTGCGAGGGAATGTGTGGCACCTCGGGGGCCCGTGTCATGTTTTTCCACTGTTTAATTAAAAATAAAAATTTTACAAAAAAAAAATAAAAAATTATTTAATATAGATTAGGTGGACTGCCAAACTTGGACTGCACACCCGCGAGGACAAGGAAAAACCTCAATTTACTGTGTAAGCTTTGCCAATCCCATAGCAAAGCGATTGTGCAGATTGTGTGCATTTGCCTGGTTCTGTAGATAAAAAGGCGGGCACCTTTAAAACCCCAATCCCGGTCACTGTGCATATAGGCTCTTGCAGACCCGCTGTAATTGCCTCTCTTAATGCAGAGCATCCAATTTTGGCAGCAAGATTTGTGAAATCCATGCAGGCATTCGAGAAGTGATGGAGCACTGCAGCCCCCTGTGAATAATATGCTAACCAGGCACTTTAAGACCTATTCACAGAGAACCCGTTACTCATGCTCTACGCGAAATCATAGTCCTATTCTAAAACCTAGAGACGATTGCTTCAAATCATGCTGGCAGTGATGAGCTAGAAGAGGAACAGAAACAGCCAGAGACCAAACTTGAGTGGACTGTTTCATTTTTATATATAAAGCCCTCAATTTGCTGTATTAAGTGATTGCCATAAAGTCGATAGCATGGGTTTATTTAGAGGATTAGTAATAGCTGGAGATGAAATGTAGAGAGTATCATTGTATTATTATTTATAAAACGCTAAATTTAATTGTACAATGTTGCTGGCACAACGACGCAAGTATGAGATTTTGCATGTCTGTGACCAATAGAACAAGCATTTGCAAAGCAATTGGACTCGCCTTTGGTACCTTGTATGTATTTAGCTATACAGCACATTAGCCTGGTTACTGAAACATTTACTTTTCATTAACATGGAAAGAAAGTAAGGACCAAACTGCGGAACTTGCCAGGTATGGGAACACATTGAGAGAAATACTGCCTATCAGCGGGAAATTGTATTGTCCAAAGCTCTGTTTTTAATATAAAATCAGGGCCTTGGGTGGTCATTTCACTGAAAATACAAGATTTTAAAAATATTATTGTCTGCGGGTGCTCGTTGAATACAAGTTTCTATGGCCTGGAATCTAGGGAATGCTAAAGTGATTCTGGTATTTTACAGACCTCTGCTGGTCGTTTTCTATCAGGAAAGTTAAATAGGGGCAGGTGCCAGAAAACTAAAAAAAGAAAGTCCCTAAGTAGAAAGCAATTCTGGTATTTTACTGACCTCTTCTGATTGTTTTCTATCAAGACAGTTAAATAGGGGCAGTTGAACAGAAAAAAAGTCCCTAAGCAAAGGCGGAAGCAGACAAGTCCTAGGGATGATCTCCAGATCCCACAAAGTACATACAACAAATCTTCTAGAACGCAAAGGCTGTCTAGGCTCGACCTAAAAACATAAGGTAGCCTTAAACACAGTAATTAGGTTTGCCCTTCAAGTCCACAAGGCTATCCAGTGTATTCAATATTTAGAATGACTGTCTTGTGATTTACCTGCTTCATACACCTTGTGTGTGGTCGGACCACCGCCTTATTGACACCACCATCTCTGTGGCTGGTCAGATTAGGATTCCCCCGCGGGAGGGTGGCATGGCTCGTAAATGGAAGGCCGCTGATTCCTCCAAACTGTTAACTCACCTGTCTCACACACGTCCCCCTTCCCTCAATAACCCTGACATTAATGAGCTAGATGGCCAAGTTTCCAGCTGGCTCATATCAGCCAGCGACATCTTCGCCCCACTAATCAAGTTCCCTCGCTCTCGCCATAACCACTCACATAAATGGTTCACTCCCCATCTTAAAACTCTACAGTTAGAACTTCGCCAATCTGAACGCAGATGGAGAAGAGACTACTGCCCATCAAGCAGAGATACTTATGTGGCAGCTCGCAAAAAGTATAAATCCGCAATCTCTGCAGCCAAGAAAGCTTATGTCTCTGAGCGCATCCTGTCAGCCCCCTGCAAGTCGAAGGAGATCTTCAGAGTTCTGGACGAATTCACGTCTGATTCCAGAACGCTCCTGTCCCAGGCCCCTACCCAGGAATCTTGCAATGCACTTAGTACTTTTTTTTTACAGAAGATTGTTTTGATTAAGGGCACTATCCCGGTCACTTCATTGGGTGCTGATCCCGTCACTTCCCCTCATAATGCTTTTTCTATTACTCAGCTCCCTCCATTAGATTCCATATCCCTAGCCAACTTGGCTGTCCGCATCAAGTCTGGTTCTCCTGACGACCACTGTCCACCTTCCATACTTCGGGACATCTGCCATTCTTTACCTGACTGCATCCTTCCTTTGCTCAACTCTTCTCTTCTTTCCGGGACGGTACCCAGCTCCTTCAAGGAGGCCGTTCTAGTGCCTCTGTTGAAGAAGCCTCGAGCCGATCCTGCCGTCCCGGCAAACTATCGTCCCATCTCTCTCCTACCCTTTCTCTCAAAAATCCTGGAGGCCCATGTCACTGCCTGCCTCTCGGGGTTCATCGAGAGTTCCACCTTCCTCGAGGCCAACCAGGCCGGCTTCCGTCCTGGTCATTCTACGGAGGCTGTGATCCTGGCTGTCCTGGACACCTTGAGAGATGGAGCTGACAAGGGTACCTCCCAGGCCCTGGTATTATTAGATCTGTCGGCCGCCTTCGACACGGTGGACCATGACATCCTTCTCCACCGTGTCGAACAGGCCGGCATCCAGGGCCTGGCGTTGGCATGGGTGAAATCTTTCCTCACGGGGAGATTCCAGTCTCTTAGCCTAGGTACATTCAGGGCCCCTAGGGAACATCTGCCTTGTGGGGTCCCCCAGGGCTCCTCTCTATCTCCCCTTCTTTTCAATCTTTACCTCCGCCCTCTTCTTTTTTCTTTGAGGCAGTGGGACGTCCGCGTCTTCAATTACGCGGACGACCTACAACTCATTTTCTCTCTAAACTCTCCCTCTGCTATTCCCACCTTCCAGGCAGTTATGTCCCATATCTTTCAGTGGATGTGTCAGAACCAGCTGAAATTGAACCCAGGAAAGACGGAGCTCCTCCTGCCGGGTAAGAGCGCCATCTACTGGGGTCCACACTTCTGGCCGACTGAGCTCGGCTCCCCTCCCACCCCGGTAGCCTCGGTGAAAAGTCTCGGGGTCACTATTGACGCTGGGCTCTCTCTCGGGCCGCAGGTGGGGACGGTGGTTTCCTCCTGCATGTTCCAGCTACGCAGGATTAGGAAGGTGGCCTACCTCCTCACTCCCGATGCCCTGCTACAAGTCATCTTGGCCCTTGTTCTCTCCCGCCTGGATTTTTCAAATTCCATCTATTATGGTTTGCCCAAATGCTCCATCAACAGGCTGCAAATCATTCAAAACCAGGCGGCGAGACTGGCCCTCGGGATTCCGAAGTGGCAGTCCGCCAAACCCCTCCTTGTCAAACTACATTGGCTCCCTGTCAGCCTAAGGGCCGCCTTTAAGGTTGGCTGTCTTATCTTTAAGTCTCTCTCTGGTTCTTGCCCCGCTTTTCTGAAATCCCTTATTCGACCCTACTGTCCTTCACGTAGTCTTAGATCACTTCACCTACATCTTTTGGTGGTCCCCTCCTTCAAACTCTGTAGATCTGGGGGTCGAAGATTCGCCTTCCTCGGCCCCAAACTCTGGAACTCTCTCCCTCTCCCAGTTAGGACCTCCGGCACTCTCATCCAATTTCGCAAATCACTAAAAACCTGGCTCTTCCCACAATCCCGTTAAATTTCCTCTGCTTCCTCAGCACCCTTTCAGCGCCATGATACCCTCGGTGACAGTGCGCTATACAAACATCCCTTAACATAACATAACATAATAAGACAGGGCCTAGGGTTCAGTTTTATCTTGCAACTATGATTTGGAAGTGTGCTGCATACATGTTATCCGGTCTACCTCATGAATTTTGTCAGGAAAAAAGTAAACATAAAAAAGGATCTTTAGGACAGAACCTAAGTACTGCATAGAACAATAGTGAAATATGGTTGTCCCTTGGGATGTAGCAATTCGGAAAGCACTTTATATATTCTATGCATTTTTTGAATATTAACAGTTTTCATGATCACTATGTCTTGATGAACTTGTTTTAAAAGGATACAGGGGCATATTACTAACAACTAGCGATATTTATCGCTAAAGAAGCTTAGCAACATTTTGTTTTATCGCCAAGCATCGCCGGATTTTATCGCGGAGATAACGTGCTATTAGCAACGCTTATCTCCAATAGATAACATTTCCGGCGATAGCGGCGAAATGCGTGAATATCGCTGGAAAACCAGCGATATTCACGCCAATAGGGTCTAAACCTGAATATCCACCTCCCATTGGATACACAGGTTAAGAACTGGTCTGAGCAGGCGTTAGTTTTCAGCGATATTAGCGCACATTTTTTTATAGCTACTCCTGCCTTGCTAACAGGCGATAGCGACGTTAGCGACTGCTTTCAGTCGCTAACTGGTTGGGTATGCCCACTTTGCATGTCATTAGCGATAAATATCGCTGACATGCAAAGCGGGCCCCAAACCGCTCGCTATCACCTAAAAGCTGTTGCTAACTGATGTTAGCGACAGCTTCCTAATAGGGCGATGAAATTATAGCCGCTTTGCGGCCGAAAACGGCTGCAAAAGGGCCGATAATTTCATTTCGCCTGCCTTGGTAATATGCCCCACAATTGCTCAGAGCATTCAGAGTTCAGAATAAGTCAAACGTCCAATCCAAGGAGTCGTAAAATATCTGCCAGCTTTAATCCAATCCACCAAATCATGGCATGGGAAAATGTTTCTGTACATCGATTCAGTACAGCGGTGATGCTCTATGAACAGCCAGCCAACACGTGTTTTGTTGTATAGCCAATTAGCCATCAACTTATTCAGGGCTGTAAACAATAAACAAATCAAAAGTACAATAACGAGAATGTTCTCCATGGTTTCCCCAACACCCGCCAATTGGTGGCAAAAACAAACAGATAATCCAATGTGACAATCATGAGTCCAAGTGGGACAATATACATAATATTTCTTTGCTTTTTTTGTACACACAATTTCTTTTGTATCGCACGGAGGGGCAAGCACATTAAAATGTATTAACCACATATATGGTGATATCTTATTTTCTACACTTATGATTTAGCGGATTTTTTCAAGTTACGTTGGACACACGTGTCTGGTTTCTTTTTTTTGTGTTTGAAAGCTTTATTGAAAAGTAATGATATGAACCAGCAATATGACATCAGCAAAGGAGAAAAAAACATGTATGACAAGGCATTTCTGAATGTAAAACAGAGCTAATGTCACAACAAAGAAATAAAAGCATTTTAGCATTTTATGGGTTTTTTAAAGGGAATGGAAAGGGAGGGAGGGAAAAGGGATGAGAAGTAATGCTATAACAGAATAATGCTTTTAGAAAATAAATAAATGACGGCAAAGAAATAAATGGCACATGCAATAATACAAAATATACAGTATATGAAAACATTGCAATATAGGAAAAACTGTAAACAATATTAAATAAAGCAAGAAGGAGAGAGTAAAACCTTAAAGGAGGTTTAACATTTTCTGAGTAGTGTCTGGTTTCTATGTTTAACTTTTGTATTCCTCCCAGACGTCTTTTGTAAATGTATGACTACACGTGGTTTATGCATATCGTGTGCTCAGAACAATTGTATTGCCTGGGATAACCCTTTTTTTGAGGGTTATGTTTGGGTTATTTTTGGTACCCAACCCGTGCTCTCGAACACCTGTGATTTGTGATATATGTTTTTACTGTTTCCCTGAATATGTTGGTGAACGCCTTGTCTTAGGCCTGGCTACCCTACCTTTCACGATCACTCTTGTATTCAAAAGATTAAGACTTAGGTTCAGCTCTATTTTAAAACCATGAACTGAAAGCATTTTGTTTACATTTTTATAATGTGTACAAAATGAATTTTGTAGAAGTGGCAGTAAATTATGTTACAATTACTTCATGTTTTAGCTGATAGATATTATTGAAATTGTACCGTAGTATTTTTATTACGTGAATTTAATGAACTTTTATAATGGTTTTTATGAATCATACAAATAAAGCTGATATATAGAATCGTTTGATTTGTTCCACGTTTTGAACTCTTTATGGCCTGGCTTGTCGTAAGTAGATATGTAGTGCCAACTGTGCTTTTAAAGATGCAGTCCTGAGCTAGACCCCTGCTCGTTTCGCTACTCGAGTTGAAATCTGAACTACTTATAGTAACAGATTATTACAAAATATAAAGTAATTTATTGCAACAGTAGTTAATGCTTTTTGCATTTATAACATTGATTTCCTATTGATACTGTGATTGCACTTGCTTTTTAAAAGCATGATTCACACTGCTCACGGCTCTGTTCACACTGATTTAATGCTACCTTTTTTTCTACCTATGGCAGGTGCATTATCTCCTTCCCTGGTGGTAATGTCCTACAAGTGAGCTAGACCTGCTCAAGGGCGGTAGCACAATAAATGGCGGTACGCGACAAGTATATGTGAGCAAATGTGAGGTCAGCCATCTTAGTCTCTTCAAATCAACCTAATAACATGTTATTTCCTTGAACTCCTGGCAGGAGAGACTTAGGCCTGGGACAAAATGGCTGAAGGCAAAAAATCTATGGCCCGGACCAACACCAAAGGAAGTGAACTGGCTCGCTCAAATCCTGCACATCTTCACAGCTGATGGAACAGCCAGGTCTTGAGTTGGCGTCTGAAACTGAGAAGCTCAGGTTCTTGTCTAAGGGAAGGAGGCAAAAAATTCCATAGCCTGCCCACTACCACCTGGAAGGAACGACCCCCCATCCTGGTCCGAGCGAATTTTGGCACCAGCAACAGATGTTGTGTCGATGACCCCAAGGTCCTGGCTGGGGTGTAGGCTAAAATTCTCTTCCTGATGTACTGAGCCACACTATTATGCAGAGCCTTAAAGGCCAACACAAGAGACTTAAAATCAATCCTGTTTTTCATTGATAACCAGTGAAGAGTTTTCAAATGACTCAACATGTGAGTCCTAGGCCCAGCCGGAGAAATCGCCGTGGCTGCCGCGTTTTGCACGACCTGAAGGCATCCCAGTAAGTCATTTGGAATGCCCAGGTAAAGTACATTGGCATAATCCAGCCTTGACATAATCAAGGCTTGGACTACCGTCTTCCTGTGGGACAGTGGTAGCAGTGGTAATAAGTTCCTCATCATTTTTAGGAGCATATAACACGTGCCGGCCACAGAATGAACCTGCGACTTCAGAGAGAGATCCGAGTCAAGCATGACTTCAAGATTCTTCACAGTGGTGACAGGACTGGATGGAGACGGTTGATCCTGGGGCCATCAATTATGCCATTCATCTCCAGGGGTATGACCAAAAAATATAATTTAGGCTTTGGCAGAATTGCATGACAGTTGATTCTGTCGAAACCAGTCAAATACCTTAGTCAGGCATTGGTGTATTAGACTTTCATTAAACGGCTCATCTTTTTCAAACGTGATCAATAGTTGGGAGTCATCGGCGTAAGTTATAATCTTAGCCCCGAGTTTCTCCGCTAAAGGTGCCAGTGGTGCTATATAAATTTTAAAAAGAGTTGGACTCAGAACTGAGCCCTGAGGCACTCCGACATTCAGCGAAGGAATATCAGCTGAAAAAGGTGGGGACCAGACAGATTGCTGACGGCCTTCCAAAAAAGAGGAAAACCACCTCAGAACCATGCCCCCGAAGCCACCTTCCCCGAGTCTCTGAAGGAGTCATCCGTGGGGCGCGGTATCAAAAGCCGCCGAGAGGTCCAGCAGTATCAAAACTACCTTACCTCCTCTAACAAGGGTGGCTTTGATAATTTCATTGACTTCCAGTAAGGCCGTTTCAGGGCTATATTTAGCTCTGAAACCCGATTGACTGGAGTGAAGAGCATTTGTGGTCTCAATGAAGTCCGTGATCACCAGATTCACATACTTCTCCAACACCTTGGCGAAGAAAGGGAGCAGTGTTATGGGCCTATAGTTGCTAACTACGGCAGGGTCAGCTGATGGTTTCTTCAAAAGGGGGAGGATTTTACCCTGTTTTCACCTCACTGGAACTTTTCCATCGGACAAAGAGAGGTTCTGAACTTGATTAACCGCGGGGTTCAAAACCTCAGCGACAGATGCTACTATGTTCGCTGGACAGGAATCCGTGGGCGACCCAGATCTTAACGCCTTCATTATGTTGATAGAAAGAAAAAGAAAGCAGGCCAGTGGTACCTGAATGGCTTCCAATTTAAAATTGTTGTGGAATATAAATTCTTGGGAGTGATCATAGATAATCGTGGAACTTTCTTCCCCTACAAGGAGGCCTTAAAGTCAAAGGCAGCCTCCTTACGACATGCATTTTTAAAGCTTTTGAAAAATCTTTTCGGTCCCTCCCTCGATTCCTTAATGAAAGTGATCCACGCTAAACTGCTGCCCACTCTAGCCTATGGGTCAGAGGTCATGCTTGGAAGTGGTTCCAATCTGCTGGATACACTTTTAGTGCAAACACAAGATGATGGACAGAGTGCTGAAACTTTTCAAACACTCACCCTCAGCCAAGAGTTCTGGGTTAAATCATTTGTTTTTTTACTCACCATGCCACCCCAGTGTGGACCCAGCTATATGCAAATCAGTCTTGACCCTGCTCCCCATTATCATTGTTCAGCATTCCGTCCATCAATTGTACTTTTGCATTTGTCACCCTGAGTGAAAGGGGTATGCCCAGACGTTTGTCCCGAGCTCTCCTTGCCTCTAGATCAAGCTAGCCTGGCTGATGAGGGGTGATACCCCAAAACCGGTCCCAGGATGCCTGTTTTTCGGTCCAGGGAGGACTGGGCCTGGCAGTTTGGGCTGGACTGTTCCCATAGGGAGCAGGGTCAAGACTGATTTGCATATGGCTCGGTTCAAACTGCAATGGCATGGGGAGCAAAAAACTATGGATTTAGGCCCTGATCTCTGTACTCGGTTAATGTTTGATATTGTTCAGCATACTGTCCATCAATTCTACTTTTTGTTTTTGTCAGGATACCCCTTTAGTGAGCGCTACAGATGGGTTTTTTAGCTTCCAAAACATGACTTCCTAGCACAAATTCAGCTGGAGTTTGGTCTTTTCAACTAAACCCTAGAAAGACAAGGCACCTTTTTGAAAACATGCTTCAAGCTATGAGCTGCAAGGTCTGATACATTGGAAAAACAATTATGGCTAGAACTAACCAAATCAGATAGTCAATCTATGGCCCGGGTCTATCTGGACCAATCACTCCAGATCTACAGGCAGTTGAGCTGTGGCCTACTGTTGTTACTCTTACAACCTTTAAAAGACTAATTTCCAAAGTGGCGCATCAGACTTAGTGGGTAGCAGACAAACAAAAATTTAACTCACGCATGCATGCCTGGTCAGTCTTAAATAACTACGTCAAACTGGGACCGCAACCTATTATAAATGTCTGCATCTCAAACCACGTTAAAAAAAACTAATTTAATATAGATTAGGTGGACTGCCAAACTTGGACTGCACACCCGCGAGGACAAGGAAAAACCTCAACTTACTGTGTAAGCTTTGCCAATCCCATAGCAAAGCGATTGTGCAGATTGTGTGCATTTGCCTGGTTCTGTAGATAAAAAGGCGGGCACCTTTAAAACCCCAATCCCGGTTACTGTGCATATAGGCTCTTGCAGACCCGCTGTAATTGCCTCTCTTAAAGCAGAGCATCCAATTTTGGCAGCAAGATTTGTGAAATCCATGCAGGCATTGGAGAAGTGATGGAGCACTGCAGCCCCCTGTGAATAATATGCTAACCAGGCACTTTAAGACCTATTCTCAGAGAACCAGTTACTCATGCTCTACGCGAAATCATAGTCCTATTCTAAAACCTAGAGACGATTGCTTCAAATCATGCTGGCAGTGATGAGCTAGAAGAGGAACAGAAACAGCCAGAGACCAAACTTGAGTGGACTCTTTCATTCTTATATATAAAGCCCTCATTTTGATGTATTAAGTGATTGCCATAAAGTCGATAGCATGAGATTATTCAGAGGATTAGTAATAGCTAGAGATGAAATGTAGAGAGGATCATTTTATTCTTATTTATAAAATGCTAAATTTAATTGTACAATGTTGCTGGCGCAACGTCGCAAGTATGACATTTTGCTTGTCTGATGACCAATAGAAAAAGCATTTGCAATGCAATTGGTCTCGCCTTTGGGACCTTATATTTATTTAGCTATGCAGCACAGTAGCCTGGGTGCTGAAACATCTACTGTTCTTTAGCATGGAAAGGTAGTAAGGACCAAACTGCGGAAATCCCCAGCTATAGGATCACATAGAGAGAAATACTGCCTATCAGCGGGAAATTGTATTGTCCAAAGCTCTGTTTTCAATATAAAATCAGGACCTTGGGTGGTCATTTCACTGAAAATACAAGATTTAAAAAATATTATCGTCTACGGGTGCTCGTTGAATACAAGTTTCTATGGCCTGGAATCTAGGGAATGCTAAAGTGATTCTGGTATTTTACAGACCTCTGCTGGTCGTTTTCTATCAAGAAGTTAAATAGGGGCAGTTGCCAGAAAAATAAAAAAAGAAAGTCCCTAAGTAGAAAGCAATTCTAGTATTTTACTGACCTCTTCTGGTCGTTTTCTATCAAGACAGTTAACTAGAGGCAGTTAAAGGAGCAGAAATTAATTCTGGTATTTTACTGACCTCTACTGGTCGTTTTCTATCAAGACAGTTAAATAGAGGCAGTTGAACAGAAAAAAAAGTCCCTAAGCAAAGTCGGAAGCAGACAAGTCCTAGGTCTGATCTCCAGATCCCACAAAGTACATACAACAGATCTTCCAGAACGCAAGCGCTGTCTAGGCTCGACCTAAAAACATAAGGTAGCCTTACACGCAAAAATTAAGTTTGCCCTTCAAGTCCACAAGGCTATTGTTAGACCTGTCAGCCCTTTGGGTGGTCCCTCCTGTCATTATTTATTTTGTCCCCTTTTTGCCCCTCATAACCTTCATTTTTTTAAGTCCACTGGGAATTTTTCAGGTGTTGACCAGGGGGTTAGGTGCTCCTTGACCCCATGGTTCCTCTCAGACCCAGAAATCCCTCCTTTTCTGAGGTAAAGCCTAGATGCCTAAAATGGTGGACAGTAACTGCCATAACGGTCACCTCAGGAGAAGGACCCATAGGTTAAAATAGGGACATTCCAGAACCTCTGGACCCTGCTGGACCTTTTGAGGGGAGCCTATATAAGGCGGAATGTTAGGCAGCCATTTTAGAAGTGACCAGTGAGAGCACAGAGTGGAACTGGTGAGGAGAGAGGCGACTCTGAGAAGGAGGACAGCGCATTACAAGGAGTGGGATCGACCTGTGGGCCAGCTGATCTCCTGTACTGACCTGACCCCTCTTGCGTTGACCAAACCCTGCCATGGCAGTCCACATCTAAATTTCTCAAAAGACCCCCGTGTTATTCCAAATGCCCTGGGGACCCCGTACTGAGTTGCTACTGAGGAGCTGAAGAAACCTAGCTCCGAGGGGTCATCCCTATAAACCACGGAACTTGACTCGCCCCTTGTCTTGCCTGCGGGGAGTTATCCAGCCCATTTATCAAGGACTCACCGCGCGTGGGTCTTGCGGGGCCAGCTGTCATCCCTGTGGGGCAGAGGCGCCCTATCCGGCGCGGATTCCTTCTGTGTGCTGGCGGAAGCGGGACCCGGCAGAGGCTCTGCGACTTATGGAGGAAGTCTGAGGGGCGTCGGAAGAGGCAGACCAGCGTCGAAGGAGGCCGGACGTAGGCGGGGAACTTCCTGCGTGTGGAGAAGGCGAGGAGCGAGCAGCCTGTGAAGAAACGCCGTGAGTAGTGCGGCGGCGTCTGTTACTTGCGCAGGCCCAGAAGCGCGGTTCTCAGAGGAGTGTACCGAGCGGCAGTGTCTGGCTTCTGCGCAGGCTCTGGGGGTGAGTCGGCCCGACCAGTGACGGAGGCGCACAGGGAAGAGGAGTGTCAGGAGGCGCTGTTGTGTCTCTGGGCGCTAGTGACAGCCTGAGATTGTCCAGACATCGAACTCCCCATAAGTAAGCTGGGGGCTCTTGACTGGAGGGAGGTGAGGAGCGAGACTGGGACTGCAGCGGGACAGCGGTTTTGGCCGTGAACTCTCACCCAGGCTACAGAACAGTCCCCGATTGATGGGCGGTGGCATTAACATCACCCCATAAGATCGGGTCCTCCTGTCTTCAGGGCCTACCTGTTTAAGCAAGGTTAAATGCGTAAGATAGTTTAATTGTCCATTACCAGAAACCACAGAACCAGGGCTGAACTGGGGGTAAGAAAGTGTGTGGGGCTGCATTTGACACGGAGCAATCAGTGCCCATTAGGAGTCAGGGTGATCCTTCTAGCCTAATGTGGGTTTGGAGCAAGTCAGGATAGCTTTTATTAAATGAAATAACATCCTGTCTGTCTTCACTCAGACCCCCAGCTGCTCGCACCGAGACATAAGGGTGCCATTATTGGAACTGTGCTGAGAGCCTGTGCAACCTGTTGGTAATGTCCATGAGACCTCAGGGGTAATGTACAGCCCTGCCTTATTGTAAAGAAGCTTGTCAATTGCTGATACCTGATCTAAGTTTGTAGAGTATATGTACTGCTTGCTTGAGATACAGAATTTAACGCTCAGTTCCCTCCATTTAGGAAAAGAGAAGAAAGTAATGTTAATGTCCTACAGAAATTTGGCACAAACTAATAATTGAATGTGAAGATATTTAATGTACTGTCTCTGAAATCTGCCGTAACCTAACAAAGAGTTTTTATAAAGCAGAACGTATTTTTCTAAAACTGGTGTAGTGTTATTTTTGAATGGATGAATGCTGAGTTACTAAGGGGTGTGGCGCAAGCTTTGCACTTTTGCCTCTAGGAATTGACTGTCTTACACTGGGCCAGACTACCCTATGTGATCTAGAAACCTTAGGTCCAACAGCTATCTATTGTATTCAATATTTAGAATGACTGTCTTGTGATTTACTTGCTTCATAAGACAGGGCCTAGGGTTCAGTATTATCTTGCAACTATGACTTGAAAGTGTGCTGCATAAATTTTATCCGGTCTACCTCATGAATTTTGTCGGGGAAAAAAGAAAACAAAAAAAAACATCTTTGGGACAGAACATAAGTACTGCATAGAACAATAGTGAAATATAGTTGTGGCTTGAGATGTAGCAATTCGGAAAACACTTTATATATTCTATGCACTATTTGAGTATCAACAGTTTTTATGATGACTGTGTCTTGATAACCTTGTTTTAAAAGGATACAATTGCTCTGAGCATTCAGAGTTCAGAATAAGCCAGGCGTCCAATCCAAGGAGTCGTAAAATATCTGCTAGCTTTAATCCAATCCACCAAATCATGTCATAGAAAAATGTTTCTGTACATCAATTCAGTACAGCGGTGATGCTCTATGAACAGCCAGCCAACACGTGTTTTGTTGTATAGCTAATTAGCCATCAACTTCTTCAGGGCTGTAAACAATAAACAAATCAAAAGTACAATAACGATAATGTTCTCCATGGTTTCACCAACACCCGACAATGTGTGTCAAAAACAAACAGCTAATCAGATGTGACATTCATTAGTCCAAGTGGGACAATATACATAATATTTCTTTGCTTTTTTTGTATACACAATTTCTTTTGTATGGCACCGAGGGGCAAGAACATTAAAATGTATTAACCACATATATGATGATATCTTATTTTCTGCACATATGGCTTAAAGAGATTTTTTCAAGTTACATTGGACACGTGTCTGGTTTCTATATTGTATTTCTCCCAGACGTCTTTTGTTAATGTATGACTACACGTGGTTTATGCATATTGTGTGCTCAGAACAATTGTATTGCATTGGATAACCCTTTTTTTAAGGTTATGTTTGGGGTTTTTTTTGGTACCCAACCCGTGCTCTCGAGCACCTGTGATTTGTGATATATGTTGTTACTGTTTCCCTGAATATGTTGGTGAACGCCTTGTTTTAGGCCTGGCTTCCCTACCTTTCACGATCACTCTTGTATTAAAAGATTAAGGGCGATATGTATCAATCATTTTCGTGGGGGGCGTGGCCAGCAGCCGATGGAGAAGGACGCTGCCTAACGAGGCTCCCGTCCCTCCGCCCGGCAATCCGTGAAAAAAATCGTTCCCAAGGCTTGGGATCCCCGCTCCACCTGGGTGGATCCCGAGTACCACGTCTGAACCTGCTCCGCTGGGACGATCAGGCCGGTGGAGCTGCTGCGGAGGCTGCCGCGGGCTGCAGGAGGACCGAGCCGCCGACTGCCAAGATGGCGGCCCCTGTGTAGCCGAGCGCCTCGGGACTTTGGAGGCAGCTTCACTAGCGACCGCCAGCACTGCGAGCGGCCGGCGGGCCCTGGCTAGACGGGCCGGCGCGTCCTAGGGGTCGGCCGACCCCCGCCTGCGGGGCGGACTGGGGCGAGAAACAGCCGACGATGAAACCCGGCGAAACCCCGCCCCCCGCCCGGTGAAGCTGAAATCCAAGCCCCGGCTTCGGGGCCTGCGGATCCACCGGAGGTAACCCGTCCGGGCGGGAGAGAAGACCTTGCGGTGCCAGTGGCGGCGGGAGACGGAGGGACGAGGGGAACGCGCCGGCTCGGCTGCCGAGTCTGGGGTGGTCGACGGAGCTCCGCCCCGGCAGGAAGCAATACTTGAGGACCCGGCTGCTGGGCCTATCCTGCAGTTCTCGGCAGCGCCGCCCCCATTGCGGGCCGTACCCTTGGGCTGAGTTACTGGGGCCGGAATGGAGTGAGGAGCGTGGCCGGAGCTCTGTCCGACCGCCGCGCCCACTGTGACGCCCTAGGGGACGGCGGCCCAGCGGCGACCTCACCCTGCTGACCGTCTGCGGCAGGGCTCCCCTGCCTACTCCGGGGAGCGACTGGGACCTTGGCTACCTTACTGGGAGGTCATTCTCCCCATCACCTGACCCTAGCTGGGAGGCACAATCCCCTGTGTGCTGCGTCAGATACTGGGAGGCAGCCAACAACTGCCTCCTACACTGGATCCTGGGCTTCCCCGGAGGTGGTCGCCGAGGCATCGCTTTTGGTGGGGGCCTACGTCGATCTTCACTGCAGGGCCCAGGGACCCGACTGACCTACTGCCTGGGCTACCGCGACTGCCCCGGAGGGAGTGAGTCTGTCCAGGGAGCGCCCCGTTTCCTGCCCGCCAGGGCCCAGCCTTCTGTGGGGAACCTGATCGTGCCCACTGCTGGGGCACTGGCGTCGCGGTTGGGGGCCCGAGGGGACAGCTTTCTCGGCCCCGGACTGGGACGCGGGGGCCGATCCGAGACGGAAGAACCTCACCCTCGCTGCCTACCCCCTGGGACTCGGCTCGGCGACGCGGATGCGACATGGGCAAACCCAGAGGCCCCAAGGGGGACGGACCCCCTACTACGGACACGCCCGAGGACCCAGTGCAACCTGCAATGGACCTACAGCAGATGCAGGACAGGATCCTAGAGGCCATAGCCGCCACGAAAGATGCCCTGCACCACGATATAGCGCAAGTGTCGGAGGGACTGGGACTCCAGCGTGCTGACCACGCGAAGCTATCGGACAGGGTCAAGGAGGCGGAGACCACCCTGAAGGACCTGGTGCCGGCGCGGAAGTCGATGGATAGGAAACTCGCGGAAGCGCTCGACCGGATTCGAGCTCTGGAGAGGAGAGCTGAGGACGCTGAAAATCGCAGCCGGCGGAACAACGTGCGCCTCGTGGGCCTTCCGGAAAAAACAGAAGGAACGGACATGGTGAGCTACCTACAGGAATGGCTGCCATCCGTGGTGGCCCCGGAGGGCCTATCCCCTTTCTTCACACTGGAGAGGGCGCACCGGGTGCTGTCGAGACCCCCGAAGCCGGGACTCCCGCCGCGCCCAGTGGTCGTAAAACTTCTCCACTACAAGGACAGGGACTTGCTGTTGCAGCGGGTGAGGGAGATGGGTCCATTCCAGGTCGACAACAGCAAGGTGACACTGTTCCCGGACTACACATTTGAAACCCAAAGACAGCGCGCCTCTTTCCTTTCTCTGAAAAAGGAACTCAGAGCGGAAGGTATACAGTACTCACTGCTATTCCCGGCCAGCCTCCGAGTGGTGGTGGACGAGAACACCATGTTCTTCCCGACGTCTGCGGAGGCTTGGGCCTGGTGGGACACCTACAAAGCTGGCACGGATGGGGCCCGGTTTCGGGCTGAGGAGGAGCGCCAAGGACAATCACTTCGACGTTCGAGACGCCACAGAGGACGCGGACGGGGCTTGAAGGGGCCGACGAACTTTCAAACGGCGGATGAACGGAAAGCGGCGCTGCAAGCGGTGAAAGAGGTATCGGGAGCGGCGCAGACCCACTCGGAGAAAGGAACGGGCTCGGAGGACCAGGGCACGGGCTCGGACACTGATCTGTCTGAACTGGAAGGAGCCAGAGGCCCGAAGGTCACGCCACAGACATCGGGGGAAATCGTAGAGAGCTGAACTCCTTGACAAGGTACCGGGTGGAGCTGAGGGGGCTAGCTGCGATTTCTAATGCCATTGGAGCAGATGTTTATGAGACTGAAATGGTGTGGGACTTGCTGTGCGTGAATGGGCGGGGGGTCAGGAAACAGCACTTGGGAGACCCGGAAGCTTGTTTGCGCTCCCCGAGGCCCATAAGGCCGACGTAGCGTTGACTGCGTATTAGTCGCTAAGTGAGCACGTTGCTCAATTGTTTGGATGGGAACGACTCTTTTGAAGTTAGGTCCTATTCTGGGGGAGGGTGGGCCTGGAGAGGTTGGGGCGACTCTGGGGACAACTTGGGGATGGGGAGTTAGGGGCTGCTTGGGGAGGGGTGGGGGCGGGGTCGAGTCAGTGATCGGGATGCTACACACCAGAGATCCTTGTTTTCTCCAATGGGACAATGGCTAATGTGGGGTTGTTGAAATGTGTGTCCTGGAATGTGCGGGGATTAAACACAATGGCGAAGAGACACAAGGTCCATTCATACCTGGTTCATAGAGGGGTGCATATAGCGTTCCTACAGGAGACCCATTTGACCAAAAAAGAGGGTGTTGCGCTCCAGCGTAGGTGGAGAGGTCATTTGTTTTACACTGTGTATTCTGCGTTTGCTAGGGGAGTGCTCATTTGGGTTAGGGCGGGAATCCCCCTTCAAGTGCCTAGGCACACGGTGGACCCACATGGGAGATATGTGGCTGTTGAAGGGCTACTTAGAGGCCGACACATAGTGCTCTGTAGCATTTATGCACCAAACACGGAACAAGCAACATTCTTTACAGGTCTCTCCAGGGGGCTTGCCAGCTATTTTACAGGTACGGTGCTGATGGGAGGGGACTACAATACTGTAGAGGATGTTACATTAGATAGATCGCACCCGCCACTCCACACCTCCCCTGTACACCGATTGGCGAGATGCAGGACTGACTGGCAGAGCACATGGGCCCTGACTGACTGTTGGCGCTCACAGCACCCCACTGAGCGAGATTACTCATTCTACTCTAGTATACACGACCTCCACGTGCGCCTCGATTCCTTCCTATGCTCCCCCCCCCGGTGCTTGCTGCGGTGGCCCGAACGGACTACCTGGCACGTACATTATCTGACCATAACCCACTCCTCCTGACGCTGAACTGGATGACTGAACCTCCTAAAGTCCCGACATGGCAGTTGCGGCCCGACACGCTGGATGATCCGCCATTCCGAGCTGAGCTAGAGGAGCGGATTGCCCAGTATTTTGCGGAGAACGAGGGCACGGCTTCATCCAGGGCTGTAGAGTGGGATGCGTTTAAGATAGTGGTGAGGGGACACTGCATCGGGAAATATGCAGGAGTGCGCAAAACGCTAATAGATGACTTAGACAAGGCTGAGCGCACTCTTCGTGAAGTAGAACTAGATCGACCGAATCGTCCTGATTTGCAGGAGAAAATGAGTGGAGCGCGGGAAGCGGTAGCGGTGGAGATGGAGCGCCTCCGTAGTTTCGATTACAAGGCATACCTGACGAGGACCCTAGCTGAAGGGGACAAAACGGGGACACTCCTGGCCTGGTTGGCGAACCCCAATAGGAGCAGCCAGCCAGTCTTGGCCTTGCGGGTAGTGGGAACCTCACCCTTACTGCACAATCAGACATACTGGACTGTTTCAGGTCTTACTATGAGAGGTTATATAGAGCGGAGCTGAATGGTCACGCTGAAGCGTTGGATGCCTTTCTGAGCGACCTGCAGCTACCGCGCCTAGAGCAGGAACAAGCAGATGCTCTTGGAGGCCCAATCGCCTTGACTGAAATAAGGGGGGCAGTGAAACGAATGGCACGTAATAAAACACCGGGGATTGACGGGTTGCCCATCGAGTTCTACGGGAGATACTTAGATCAACTAGCCCCGAGACTCCAAACGATATATAACGAGGCCAAGGAAGTAGGCAGACTCCCCCGGTCGATGAGCGAAGCCATAATGGTCCCCTTGTTAAAGCCTCGTAGGGAGAGCACAGACCCGGCGTCCTACAGACCACTGTCTATGCTTGCAACTGACTACAAAATACTGAGTACGGTGCTGGCCGCCAGGCTACTAACTCATATGCAAGATCTGGTCCATAAAGACCAATCTGGTTTTATTCCCACGAGGAACACTACACACAACATTCGTAGGTTGCTTAGATTGGTGGACGCCCCGCCATCTGAGGCGCGATCCCCCCTGGTATTGGCGATCGACATTGAAAAGGCCTTTGACAGCCTTGAATGGCACTATCTGTATACGGTAATGCACAACTTCGGACTAGGGGAGGGATACATACAGTGGACAAAGGTGCTCTACTCTTCAGCGAGAGCGAGAGTAAGAGTAGGATCGTTGGTGTCAGACCAATACGAGATACATCGAGGTACCAGACAGGGGTGTGCATTGTCCCCACTGCTGTTTGCGCTCGCGATGGAACCGCTTGCGGCTCAGGCTCGGAAGGGGGCATATTACGCCGGGCTGGCTCACGGGGGTGAACTCCATTATATCTCCTTATACGCGGACGACCTCCTCCTCTTCCTAGACAACGCCGAAGAGGCAGTAGAGGGCGCTGAGAGTCTACTGGAGCATTTCGGCAATATGTCGGGTCTGCGGGTGAACTGGTCGAAAACCTGTCTCTTCCCACTATGGAGGGGGGAGGAATGCCCTTCACTCCGCCAGAATCTGCGTTGGGAACCCCAATGCCTGAGCTACCTCGGAGTGCACATCTACCGTGACCCGAAGGACCTCCTCGACGGTAACATAGGACGCTGTATCCGCTCCCTGAGGAGTTGTATGTCCTTCTGGGCCACTCTGCCGCTCTCAACAGCGGGCCGAGTTGCACTTTTGAAAATGGTCGCTCTGCCGCGTCTCCTATATTTCTTCCGATCCCTCCCGGTATGGATACCCGGCGCGGTTTTCAAACAGTTGAAGTCAGCGGTGGTGTCCTTTATGGGGAACGGGCAGACGCAGAGTGGCTTTAACAACGCTGACCCGTCCTAAGGACGAGGGGGGCCTCGCGGTTCCGGACTTTGAGCTCTATTATTTAGCAGCTCAGTTACAATTCTTCACGCAGGAGGTAGCGAGAGTGTACCGCGGCCCGGAGCAGGGGAGGGAGTTTGGCACACCCCGCCATGTCCTAGCATATATCACTCTTCAGCAGAAACTGCTTCTGCGAGAGCTCTCCCTGGAGGAGTGGACCCTTCGCCAGTGCTGGAACCGATCGCAGAGGCGAATCGGAACTGGGCACCCGTATGCTCCGGAAATCCCGCTGGGCATGGTGACGGCACTCCCGCATGGCGGCGATTGGTCGAGACTGCACCTTTGGGAAGAGGCGGGACTACAGATGGTAGGTGACCTCTACGAGGATGGGGAGTTATCCCCGTACCAGACTCTGCAAGAACGGTACGATCTCCCGAGGGGGGACTACCTACTGCATGCAGCGGTGGTGAGAGCCATACAGGCGCACTGGGGTGGGGGCCTGATAGAACCTGCTACATCACTAGCGTGCCAGTATACCATCATGGCAGCGGGAACGTTTAAAGCTGTTACGTGCCTCTATCGCAGAATGCACACGGACGCCCTACTACCGCTCACGTCACTTAAGAATAAATGGGAAGCTGACCTGCTCTTAGATATCCCAGACACTACATGGACACAATTAGTACGGAGAGTCAAGAAAGGCACTAGGAATGCGCGCTTCCAATTGATACACCTATATGTTCTCCATCGCGCGTACCTCACACCATGCAAAATCGCAGAGTACTTTCATGTAGCGGATGCGGCATGCCCCAGATGTAATCTTGTGGGGGCAGACCTGGTCCACATGTTACGGGGTTGCCCGGGGTTACAGGTTTATTGGACGGAAATCGAAGAGACCCTGAACACAGTCACAGACAGAAACTTACACTATGATAGTGCAGTATCCATCTTACATTGGTTCCCCCACACGAAGAAGAACAAGCTGACGAGTAAATTTATAGATATGGGACTACTCATAGCGAAGAGGGAGCTGACTAAGGGGTGGAAATCGAAGGTGGCGCCGACACATAGAAGATGGATGAATGAATTCCTGAAGTGGGCGACTGCGGAGAGCACGATACGTTACCAGCTGGCCCGCCGTAACTCAAATGACAAGGCGCAGGAGGCTGCAATGTTGTGGGAAATACTGGTGCAGGCATTGAGAGACAATTTGGTAGAGGGAGATGAGGAAGAAGAGACGCTAGACGAGACACCTCGAACAGGGTCGATCACGCCCACGGCAATTCCGCAAGATGCACACAGACAATAAGATGCATTGACTCCGTTTTTCCCACGATTTAGGACTTTATGATTGCACCGATCACTGACGTAGACACAGGGAGGGGTGGAGGAGGGGAGGGGGGGGGTCATTGTTCAGGGTTCCCGCGGTGGGTTACGCACATCATGATCAAACCAGCAGTGCGATGACACTTTACACGAATAAAAGCAGAGTATGGAGTTCCTGCAGAGCTAACAGTAAGATCGGGCTCGGCCCGCAGAGTGTACAATATAGCGAATTGACGCCGCCCTGCCTCCGGGATGTGGGCTAAATGGCTGTGTCTAATATGACTGGGAAACGATTGTTGAACTGTAACACTGGACTGTATGATGCTCACTATGTCGTCGTATGTTTTCACTATCCCTGCAATAAAAATTTTTTACAAAAAAAAAAAAATCAAGCATTTTCGCATTCGCAAAGGCCGAAATTCGCAGAATTTCGGCCTTTGCGAATGCGAATTCTCAATATGGTATGTATGAAACAAATGTGGTACAAAATAAGGAATCGCACAATTTGCTATTCCTTATTTTGCGATTGCGTTTAAGGAATCGCAACATTTGCGATTCCTTAAATGCAATGTATGATGCAATAAAATATTGCTAAATGTTCCTAAGGAATCGCAAATTACCACCAACTTCAAGTTGGTGGTAAGTTGCGAATTCCTTTTAAAAAGCATTTTATTTAAAAACAAAAGGTGCCATGTGATGCTCATACATGCCCTTAGGGCATGTATGCAGCAGGGTGTCCTTTGGACACCCCTGCACCCTTGAAAATATTCTCCATTTGCGATTAGCTAATTGCTAATCGCACATTTCCCCTTCATTCCTATGGGCCTCCTGGCCCATAGAAATGAATGGGAAATTATTCCTTAATTGCGATTAGCAATTTGCTAATCGCAATTAAGGAATATTAAGAAATCGCTAAAAAGAAGCTGATTTCTACATACATACCATTTTGCGATTCCTAAATAGCGATTCCTTAAAAATCGCTCTTTAGGAATCGCACAATGGAATGTTGATACATATCGCCCTAAGACTTAGGTTCAGCTCTATTTTAAAACCATGAACTGAAAGCATTTTGTTAACATTTTAATAATGTGTACAAAAAGAATTTTGTGGAAGTGGCAGTAAATTATGTTACAATGACTTCATGTTTTAGCTGATAGATATTATTGAAATTGTACCACGGTATTTTTATTACGTGAATTTAATTAACTTTTGTAATGGTTTTTATGAATCATACAAATAAAGCAGATATATAGAATCGTTTGATTTGTTCCATGTTTTGAATTCATTTTGGCCTGGCTTGTCGTAAGTAGATATGTGGTGCCAACTGTGCTTTTAAAGATGCAGTCCTGAGCTAGACCCCTGCTCGTTTTGCTACTCGAGTTGAAACGTGAACTACTTATAGTAACAGATTATTACAAAATTTAAAAGTAATTTATTGCAACAGTAGCTTAATGCTTTTTCCATTTATAACATTGATTTCCTATTGATACTTTGATTGCACTTGCTTTTTAAAAGTATCATTCACACTGCTCACTGCTCTGTTCACTCTGATTTAATGCCGCCTTTTTTTCTACCTATGGTAGGTGCATTATCTCCTTCCCTGGTGGTAATGTCCTACAAGTGAACTAGACCTGCTCAAGGGCGGTAGCACAATAAATGGCAGTACGCGACAAGTATATGTGAGCAAATGTGAGGTCAGCCATCTTAGTCTCTTCAAATCAACCTAATAACATCTTATACCTTGAATTCCTGGTAGGAGAGCCTTAGGCCTGGGTCAAAATGGCTGAAGGCAAAAAATCTATGGCCCGGACCAACACCAAAGGAAGGGAACTGGCTCGCTCTGAGTGCCCTCAACGCGCCCTCCTGGGTTGATAACTAACCCTGGGCAAAGTACTACGCTACTCTTGCGTAGTTTGCGAAGTTTGCACTACTTCGCACTACGCGAATTGCACGTAGCACAGTGCAAAGACGCGTAGCATAGCGGTAATTTTTTCCTTGCTCGCGGTCTTCAACATCAAGTTGCCGATCACGAGTGTGGAAAATAAACCTTCTGGCGAGATTTTCAACACGGGGAGGTCAGGTTTCTCATTTCGAGTGGTCACAAAACTACCAGTCCGGGTTGAGAAAGCTGCCGCACAAGTAGAAATCTACTCGAGCGGCAGAAAATTACCACTTGCACTGTGCAAGATGCGGTTGGCACTGATTGCACATTGCGGACAAGCATCTGGCACTGTGCAATCAGTGCGAACAGCATTTTGCACAGGGCACTACGCAGTTCGCGTAGCTTCGTGTAGCTATGTGTTGCGCTACTACGCGAATTACGCCCAGGGTCATTGATAACCCTAAAGTTGTGACTGGATGCTCGTTGCCCATTTACTGAATCAGCAGAACTAGTGGGTCCAGTATTTGATGCCTCCTCTCCGCCCTATGCAACTCTCCATCTTCTTGAGGATGGACTTCTGACCTGGACAGCCTCAGACACCTTGTCCACTGGATGCTTGAGCAAGCCACGCACCCTATAGGGCTCTGAGGGTCTGGAGCTCCTTGTTGGAGTGTCCTACTCGTTCAAGGCTCGCCCTAAAGGAGTCATCTCATTCTCAGCTATCCTCGTCGGGCTTGGCATTGTGGCGGGCCCGCAAACACTTTCCACCAGCAGCTGAGATGAAACCGCTCCCTCTGGAAAGTTCCAGACTTAACACACAGCAGCGGCTCCTCCGCAATGGCGGAGGAGTGTCGCCCCACTGGTGGCTCAGAGCCAGCAAATGAAAAATAAAACAATGTTCTTGCATCATTTTATTTTATATTTAACAGCACATAGCCAGTGCTGTAGGGAGGGGCGGGGCCTAGGGATGGGAGGGGGAGGAGGAGTGCTACGTGCACTTCACTCTCTAAATGCTCATGTGTGTTTGGTTGGCCGTCTCAGGCTGACCAAAACACACATGTGCACTTAGGTTTTCTCCAGCCTGGCTGCATTGAGCAGCCGGGATGGAGAAACCCCCACAGACTCCCTGGTCTGAGCTGGGTGTCTTTTCAGCTAACACAGGCCAATCCCCACGCTGCTCTGCAGCACAGGGATTGGATGGGAGTCTGTCCCAGGGGCTTCTGGGACCCAGGAAGAGGGGAAGCGGCGAATGCGATGCAACGCTGGAGGTGGCCGGTGGCTAAAGGTAAGTTTTCTTTTTTTTTAAATCTATTATTTTTACCCGCAGCGGGACCACCCCCACCACTTCCCACGCGACCCTCCCACGCTACCCCTCATGCCCCACCTCCCTTTATTTGTGGTGGCCGCCACTGTCAACACACAGCCACTCAGCTTCAAAGCTCACCAATCAGATCCTAGCATATGCTTACTCTCCTACAAAGCTCACCAATCAGATCATAGCATTCACTTACTCGCCTTCACAGCTCATCAATCAGAACACAGCATACACTTACTCACCTTCAGAGCTCACCAATCAGAACACAGCATACACTTACTCACCTTCAGAGCTCACCAACCAGATCATAGCATACACGTACTTGCCTTCAAAGCTCATCAGTCAGATCGCAGAAGTCCCCAACATTCCTCCTGGAATATATCTCTGGCCCAATATCTTTTTCCAAAGAGAAATACAGTGTTTAGCTTCCTCCCTGGCCCCAGGTTTTGCAAAATATTGCACCTGTGACAGTTACATGGCACTCTGCACTCACCCTTACATATGCTAGGGACGGTAGATTTACACATTGATGTCCTGCCGTTCTCATAGTTGCAGACGCAGGGCATTCAACCACTCTCTTCATGTAGGCACAGCCAGATCCTTCTTCCCTGAGATGGAAGGCATACTTCCTGGTGGACGGGGGAACCACAACTGTGTTGCCTCACAGCATCTCAGTGGCATATGTATGAAGGGCTGTGAGTCGTATTTGCACCTTGCAATGTGGTGCATGCGTGACGCAACCCTAAAATGCGATGTGCCCTGAGTGGCTTGATAAATCAGGAGTAACGCAACGCAGCTCAAGTCGCTGCGTTTCATTACTCTGCCCTGGGAAGGCATTCTATGGGTGCTCCCACGCAACTCCCATGGATTCTGAGGCATTCTCAGATTTACCCTGGCTGGTAGACCTGGAAATGCTCCAAAATGTTATGCCTTCCCAGGGGAGGCGTAACGAGGGATGTATGACGGTACGACGCGGGCTATTACTACGCGTACCGTTACAACGTGTGTTTTACAACGCAAGTCGTTACCGCGACTTGCGCTGTAGGGTGCGGACTTAGGAATAGTTTAATTTACTATTCCAACACCAGTCCCAGTGGATAGTAGGGAAGGTGTTGGATAGTAAATTAACTATTCCTTGTCCTTGAGCGCCCTCCAGCGCAAGTCGTGGTTACGACTAGCGTTGTAAGAGACGCGTCGTAATGGTAGCGCGGGGTAACATCCACATTGTAAAGGATGTTCCCCGTAACGAGGCAAGTATTTGTATTTCTCCTCATAACTTGTTTTTGTGCTGGAAAGTGTCCCTTCTGGCACAAAAACATCTTGCATGCAACGGAGGCAGCCATGGTGCAAGGGTGCCTGCGTTGGCGCTAGGCCGCCCATTGTGCGCCAGCGTGGGGGAAAGGACAGGAATGCACTATATTGGGATAAATACTGCACATTTCTGCCCTTTCCCTGTCCCGCAGTGCAGCGAGGCGACTTGCTGCCCTGCATTACTTTTTTATAAATATGCCCCTCAGTCCTTTGCCCGAGGCTCAGCCCGCTTGAGCCGATCTTGTCGTTACATGTTTTAGTAACACTGTGGGCCGTCCTGCAAAGCCATGATGGAATGGAATGCTTCGTTCCATCCGGCCGAGGCTCAGGCCACGCAGGTGAGACAATTCTAAAATGGCACCCGGTGCCAAGGAGCCTACACAACAAAAACTTGATAGTAGTTAAAGGCCTTGCACAGAGATGCTTGGGAATATCACACAGGATTCAGTGACCAAAGGATTAGAAAACGATGTTGTGCCCTGATCCACTCGTGGTGGTGTATCTGGTTACGGACGGTAGGTTTTCTGGCATCGGATCACAAAGACTGGCTGGAAATACAAATGGTGTTCCAAGGTTTGCAATTGACACTGAGAAGTACAGATGAGGTGCCCAGAAGAGCCCAGTGCTGGAATGAGAGCAGAACACGACCCTGAGGCTGACACTTAAGGGATCAGAGGTTGTTCAGTTCCAATGGAGAAAGCTATACATGCTGAGACACCAGTAGAGGGCGGGAAAGGGATGGGGATCAGACCATAAGGGCCCTTCAGAGAGTTCCAAGGAAGGAGCACTCTGCGGGGACACAGACATTCCTAGGAGGTAACCTCTCCTCCAGTCCTTGAGAATGAAGCCGCAGTCGGTGCAGAACAGGGAGAACTTCTCTAAAAAGAGAAAATTGACTCCCAGTCTCTGCAGCACAGTGAGGTCTCCTTCATCAGGACAGAACGGGCTCACAGTCTCTTCAGGGCAGTAAAATCTCCTACATGAATACAGAATGGACAAACAGTCCCAGCAGGGCAGTGAGATCTCCTCCAACAACACAGAATGCACACAAAGGGGTCCATTAGGATGGCGGGCGGATCCCCATGCAAAACGGGACTGCCCACCATCGGAGCGGCGGTCCCGCCTTGGCCATTAGGATGCGCCCGCCACACTGGCGGGCGCATCCTGTATTTTTACCATTGTGACGGGCCGTGCTGAAAGCGCCGCCCGCTGCAATGGTAAAAATGCACGTTGTGCATTTCAAAGCACAACATGACAGGCACCGCGCGGTGCCTGCCATGTTGCACTTTGAAAAGCGGGGGGGTACCATAGGTACCCCCCCATGTGCACCCCCACCCCCCCGGAGTCCCAGGGGGCCTGCAACGGGGCCCCGCAGGGAGTCTCCGCATGCCTTTCCGTGGCGGCATTGCCGCCACGGAAAGGCATTTTCCCAAAACCCATCATAATATGGCTGGTGGTGTCTAATAGACACCACCACCATATTAAACATTTTCCACCCCGGCCGCAAGGCGACCAGGGCGGAAAAGCGGCGGACGGTCTTTCCGTCCGCCACGGTCCCCCCACCATACTAATATGGCGAGGGGAAATGGGTGGCGGGCGGCAAAGGATGTCGGGTGGTTCGCCCGACATCCTAATGGGGCACAAAGTCTCTTCAGGGCAGTGAGATCTCCTCAAATATACAGACTAGAGCCACAGTCGCTACAGGGCAGTGAGGTATCCTCTAACAACACAGGAGGGACCCTTGGCATTGCCAGGGCAGTGAGATCTCCTCAAACATAGTATGAACGCACAATCTCACCGGTCAGAGGATCCGCTTTAACCCATGGGAAGGAGTCAACACCAACATAGATCATGGCCATGGAAGCCGGGTTCGCATCCAATAAAAGATAGGCCCCATGACCACAACACCCGGGGATGCACCACCCAGCATGGTATGAGGCTACCTTTACTGCTCTGACCATTGAACCTCCACCTAGGAGGGTTATTCCCAGAGCCAACATTTGCAGGTGGTTGTTCTCCTAGAATTGAAAGGCATTTGTAAATTTTCCAACCAATTCA
The DNA here is from genome assembly GCF_964261635.1 of Lissotriton helveticus. Classification (NCBI taxonomy): domain Eukaryota; kingdom Metazoa; phylum Chordata; class Amphibia; order Caudata; family Salamandridae; genus Lissotriton; species Lissotriton helveticus. The sequence continues at coordinate 79,855,699 of NC_136068.1, read as the reverse complement.
ACTCTAAACTAATGTTAAGGGCACATCGACATTACCTTAATTCTCTAAACAATGGTTTAAATGTGTCAGCAGCAAAGTGTCTGTTCCCATGGCGGTCGCGGCGAGGTCTCCGCGACATATCCACTATCCCAGGTGCGCTAAATAGCGAGCTTAAACCACCGGAAGTGCTCACTGGGAACCGACCTCTTTGCCTCAGATTTCCACTACACCCACCTCTACATCAGGCGGATAATTTGCGGATGGCAGTGAGATGCTGCCTGAGCAGGAAGCCACCGTGTCTTCAGAGCAGCTGTACAGCCTACGCAATGTCGACAATGGCGGCGTCTCTTTTCATCCTCTGGTTCCGTGTAGGCTGTGTAACCTATCATTGGCTCAACAAAGGATGGAGAAGAATGACTCAGAGCATTAGCATTCAAGAGCACACCGGTCCCCTCTTCAGATACAATCATCTGGATTCAGCTGGAGCTGCCTCTGAAGGAGGCACTGGGGAGGTCTTGAAAGCTGGAGCTAGTTTACTTTGCTATCTTCATTTCGCCTTTGTGTATTCAATAAAAGACATCACAGCTGAGGGCACACCGCATACGCTTTTTCTCTAAAACGCAGACAAGCCACATTTGACGCCATTTTGCAGGAGCAATGTTTGACACAACTAAGAAGGTTTGCTTCAAAGGACCCAGGATGGATCAAAGGGAAACTGTGTCTGGCTTCAATGAACTAAAGGCATATTCATCTCAAGCTACCATAGATGAGTCTGGAGTAAGAGCGTCTGGCTTTTTAGTTAAACACTTCGAGGAAGATTTACAAGCCCCTTGAGTGACTTGTGCGCAGACGTTGCGTCACTTTTGTGACGCAGCTGCGGCGTAAATGTTGCGGCCCATTTACAACATGACGCATCTAGGGAGAGGCGTCACCTTTTAAAGCCCAGCGTTACATTACACCTGCGTCAAGTATCATGTATGCAGGGTGGGCATTCCCATGCAAAAAGACATGTGGAACTGACGCAGTGAAATGTACAAGATATCACTTCGTTACTCTACACCGTCACTGCGTCAAAATCCCTACGCCTGCTCAGACCAGGCGTATGGAATGACGCAGGGCTTTTTGAATGGGACTCATCCATCTATTGTGGCGCATTGCTAGAGTTGCGTCACTTTCATGAGCAACTCCTGCAATGCATCACTTTTGCGCCAACAGATGCATCAGAATTTCTGACGCATCTGTTAATCTTTGCGCCATGGAGCACTGTATTGTAAATACAGCGCATCCATAGTGGCGTAACGATATTCGGCGCTGACGCAAGGAAACTGATGCATCTATGCAGATGCATCAGTGCCTTGTAAATCTGCCCCTTTATTTATTGATTAGGAGCTTCACAGGGCACCATCCGTCACCTTAAGCAGGTGCCGAGTTGAAGGTCAAATTCAGTAACGTAGTAAATCAGCCCTAAAAAATTGTGAGCAAGGTCGAGGCTGGGCAAGTATCCTTTATCCCCATATCTGCTGTCTTTAAATGAGCTGTAATCTTTGAGGAGGTCTGTGCATCCAGGAGTTTCTCGAGCGCCATCCCCGTGTAGTTCCAGTGACCAGGAGCCTGCTTTCTCCTCATCTGCTGCCCTGCTCGGCCTCTGACCCTTTAAAACAAGAGGCATGTGAACTCGCTTTGAAGCCCTGCACACCACACACTACCCTTTAAAACAAGAGGCATGTGAACTCGCATTGAAGCCCTGCACACCACACACTAGCATAGCGCTAGTGTGTGGTGTGCCTCTTGCACCCCTGTCACCCTCTAGTTCATCACAGCACCCTCTGGTTCACCACTGTCACCCTCTGGTTCACCCCTGTCACCCTCTGGTTCATCACAGCACCCTCTTGTTCACCACTGTCACCCTCTGGTTCACCCTGTCACCCTCTGGTTCACCACTGTCACCCACTGCCACCCTCTGGTTCACCACTGTCACCCTCTGGTTCACCACTGTCACCATCTGGTTCACCACTGTCACCCTCTGGTTCACCCTTGTCACCCTCTGGTTCGCCACTGCCACCTTCTGGTTCACCCATGTCACCCTCTGGTTCATCACAGCACCCTCTGGTTCACCACTGTCACCCTCTGGTTCACCACTGTCACCCTCTGGTTCATCACAGCACCCTCTGGTTCACCACTGTCACCCTCTGGTTCACCACTGTCACCCTCTGGTTCACCACTGTCACCCACTGCCACCCTCTGGTTCATCACTGTCATCCTCTGGTTCACCCCTGTCACCCTCTGGTTCATCACAGCACCCTCTGGTTCACCACTGTCACCCTCTGGTTCACCACTGTCACCCTCTGGTTCACCACTGTCACCCACTGCCACCCTCTGGTTCACCACTGCCACCCTCTGGTTCACCCCTGTCACCCTCTGGTTCATCACAGCACCCTCTGGTTCACCACTGTCACCCTCTGGTTAACCCCTGTCACCCTCTGGTTCACCACTGCCACCCTCTGGTTCACCCATGTCACCCTCTGGTTCATCACAGCACCCTCTGGTTCACCACTGTCGCCCTCTGTTTCACCACTGTCACCATCTGGTTCACCCCTGTCACCCTCTAGTTCATCACAGCACCTTCTGGTTCACCACTGCCACCCTCTGGTTCACCACTGTCACCCACTGCCACCCTCTGGTTCACCACTGTCACCCTCTGGTTCACCCCTGTCACCCTCTAGTTCATCACAGCACCCTCTGGTTCACCACTGTCACCCTCTGGTTCACCACTGTCACCCTCTGGTTCACCACTGTCACCCACTGCCACCCTCTGGTTCACCGCTGCCACCCTCTGGGTCACCCCTGCCACCCTCTTGTTCATCACTGCCACCCTAAAGTTCAGCACTGCCACCCTCTGGTTCACCACTGCCACCCACTGCCACCCTCGGGTTCACCACTGTCACCCTCTGGTTCACCACTGTCACCCACTGCCACCCTCTAGTTCACCACTGCCACCCTCTGGTTCACCCCTGCTATCCTCTGGTTCATCACTGCCACCCTCTGGTTCAGCACTGCCACCCTCTGGTTCACCACTGCCACCCTCTGGTTCACCACTGTCACCCACTGCCACCCTCTGATTCACCACTGCCACCCTCTGGTTCACCCCTGCCACCTTCTGGTTCATCACTGTCACCCTCTGGTTCATCACTGTCACCCTCTGGTTAATCACAGCCAGCACCCTCTGGTTCACCACTGCACCTTCTGGTTCATAACAGCACCCTCTGGTTCACCACTGTAGATTATGGGGGGAAAGCACACCTGCCCAGCCTCAACTGAGATGAATTAATTTGGGGCTGGGGTAATGTGTCACTGAATTTGAGCTTCAAGGCTGGCACCTGCTTCCTTATCTGGAAATGCTTCCTGTTGCAGTTTAATTTTTGTGACAGGAGCATTGTGCCATACTTGTAACTATTGTCTGACCCTGCTTTGAGGGTCAGCGCAGGGTCAAAGAATATTTGCAAGTAGGCAACGAACTCTAGAGGGCCCCTCAGGAAGCACTACAGGGTTACAGCAGGTGCACAAGTTGAAGTTAATTTCTTTGTAACCAAATGGTTACAAAGAAATTAGCTTGAACTTTTGCACCTGCTGTAACCCTGTAAGTGCTTTCAGTTTTGCAAAATTCGTTCCGTGCGATTTCGCGGAGTTTTCTGCAATTTCGCGAGATTCGCGGATCGCGAAATTGCAGAAAACCCGCTAATTCCACGAGCGGAACGAATTTTACGCCAATGCTTAGCTCTCTAACAATCCAAAACCGGCCCCCACCCTTCCGGCTCACTGGGAAAATGCCTGGTGCCCGCTACGGCCAGTCCAGCCCTGGCCATGGCCCTGTGCCAAAATTCTTTTTGGGCATGCATAATACCGTGCTCATCCAATTACCTACTGTGTACTGATGGAGCACTTAACAGGAGCATTTGATGGTGTCTCTCTTAGAGAATAACAGATAACTTCTAACTGTCTGGTTCTGAAGTCTTTAGACATTGGGAATTAGTTTTTAGGGTTAGTTAGTCTCCCAACATTATTATGGTACTCAAAGTATGTCAGGATAACGGTTCTTGTCAGCTTTACTGACCGGAGCGGAAAAAATTGAGGATTTTTCAGAGAGGTAAGATGGGTGTTCACACTCTTTGACGCGGTTCTGACTTGATGGATAAAAGTGAGATCATCATCAAAGAGGGTGTCATGTTCTTTAATATGGGTGAGGTGAATAACCGGATACAGAGGTCTGAGTGCCAAATATATGGTATCTGGTACAGTGTCTAATTACTAGAATTTCGGTCTTCATACTATTTATACTCAGGAAATTCTCTTTCATCCAGTCGAATATATAGTCCACAAACAAAGTAACAGTGGTTGAGTCCGTGGGTCAGTTTTACAATACAACATTTTGTGGCATCTGCATAGATTTAGAAGCTCACCTGGTGTCGCTGAAGGAGTGGTGCCAAGCTACTTCGGAACTGCTGTTCGAGCCCTCGCACCCTTGCATCTGCATGGTGGTAACACCGTGTTCCGTGGCCTCCCAGACTCCACATTGGTGCCTCTGCTGCTGACTGTATGTGTCATACAGTGTATGGAGAAATATGATCACATCACCTCATCCTGATGGAGCTCCAGTGGCCCGCACCATCTTCACCACCAACTGCATCATTTACAAAGCTATCACAACCAGCACATCTCCTTATCTTCCAGACGGATGTATGACGTTTCAACGCATGCTTTTACAACGCATGCCATTACGACGCAAGTTTTACAACGCAAGTCGTTACAACGACTTGCGTTGGGGGGCGCTGGATAGTGAATAGTTTAATTTACTATTCCAACTCCAGTCCCCGTGGATAGTAGGGAAGGTGTTGGATAGTAATTAAACTATTCCCTATCCTAGAGCGCCCCCCAGCGCAATGCGTTGTAATAACTTGCGTTGTAAAAGTTGAATTGTAATGGTATTGCGTTGTAAAAGTTGCGTTGTAAAGGATGTTCCCTTCCAGACAAGATCACCATCTCCAATGGTTTTCGGCACGCCTGCAGCCAGGACATGATCAGAATACAGATTAAGAAATGTAAAAAAGAAAATGTCTATGCACCCAGGATCGGAAATAACATTCCACTCCCATCAGGACCACTTTAACGCTGCTCGCATTTGAGAAAGAGTTGAAGATGCACCTCTTTAACGAACACTGCATCACAATGCATTAACAGTCCACAAACCAGCTATACCTCCTTTCACTCGTTGACTTTATGCTTATTTTTGACCCTATACAGCACTTTGCTGCCTTTTAGCTACGTTTGCCCTATAGAAATAAGTTTGCCATATAAGAACCTACATATAGACAGAATCAGTCTTAGCTGAAATAGCACCCTGGGCGGGGGTGGAGCGAAATCTGGCGCCCTTGCTGATGGTAGTGAATTAATTGAGGTAGCAGGGGGTCCCTTTTGTGCTCATTGGTCAGTACATGGATGAGCAGGGACTGGCCCCTGATCACAAACGTCCCTGGGCCTCCCCCAGCGCACCTAAATCACCAATAGCAGAGCTGCTTCACGCTGATGATGGTTTTGTTGATGTGTGCCAGCAGAGTTCAGAGGTTGAAGGGGGGGCAAGGAAGGGAGCTAAAGGGCTGTTAAAAACATCACCCGCCATATGATAATGAAGGACTATAACCACTTTAAACTGGCAAATCAGGCAGAAACAAACAGGCAGGGACAAGGACCAGCCTGGAGCAAGATGAGAAGGCTGCTGCTGTTGGCATAACCTCAATGCACACAGCACCATGTGCCCCGCAGAGAATTGGTGCCCTGGGCTTGGACCCAGCTCGCCCATGCTAAAGGCCGGCCCTGCATGCAGGGATGTTGAAGACAAGAGAGGGGTGATCTTTGAGGAATCCCACAAGAACGTGTGGAAGATACTAATGCACTAATAACTTTTGGCTCAGGTGGTGAGAAGTTATTGGACCCATTGTAGCACTGACATTTCGGATATGTCTCTTCAGCAGAGTTAAATGGTCAACAGTGTTGTACATAGTAAACAGGACGAGGAGTAAAAAACTTTGATTGCCAAAGAATAGAACAGGAAGCTACAAAAATAATAACCAGAAGAATAATTCAGGATAAACAGAAAACAACTACAGGTAGAAGAGCAAGAATATCCACTTCTGTCCGAGATGACTTGCATTGGGTCAAAGGCGGGACAGGGCGACATAGGCAAAATGCAATACATACACCTGAGTGTGGGGCTGAACAACAGAGCTGTTTTGTGATGACAACACTACAAAGCACAAACAGATGAAACAGCACCAAATCATTCATACACAGCTTGGTAACATGATGGGCCTATTCACAGTTTTAGTACAGTGCAGACCAAGAGTTGTTCTTGTGTTTTTCTCTCATAACATAGCAGTGCAAGGTAGTTTTGAACCTGATGAGTATGTGACAGGCTTGGATCTCAGGGCAGTGAGTTCAGCTGGTGGGAGCTAACAGTTAGTGACATAAACATTTGAAAACTGTAGAAGGGGTTGGGGGGGGGAGGGGGTGAAGCACCTTGAAAGAAAGAGAATAGGGTTTGCGGGCTGAAAAGTATGGAGGTGGCCACCATGAGTAGAGTGGGAGAGAGTCAAGAGCAGGGCTTAAAGTCGGATGAAAAAACTGGGGGGGGGGGGGGTCTCACAAGGGGGCGTGGTCGGTGTAATTAAGGGTGTGGTTTAAAAACATTTAAGCTAATAATCTGTGTTTAGTCTAGTGTGCCGCTCCACTGGAATTTTGCTGCTTCTGTCATTGCATCCAGATATACAACAAGTAACATTACACCTACAAGAAAGCCTGGACTATTGGCTTTGTCAATGGCTGTCAGTTGCATAAGATAACAAGCATTAGGAATGCATTAGGGCTCGGGTTTGTTTTAAGTTAGAGATAATGGCATTGTAAATGGCAATGTGTTTTAGGCACTCTGCACTACCACTCTGCACTCTGCACTACCACTCTGCACTCTGCACTACCACTCTGCACTACCACTCTGCACTCTGCACTACCACTCTGCACTGCCACTCTGCACTACCACTCTGCACTGCCACTCTGCACTACCACTCTGCCCTCTGCACTGCCACTCTGCACTACCACTCTGCCCTCTGCACTGCCACTCTTCACTACCACTCTGCACTGCCACTCTGCACTACCACTCTGCCCTCTGCACTACCACTCTGCACTACCACTCTGCACTGCCACTCTGCACTGCCACTCTGCACTACCACTCTGCCCTCTGCACTACCACTCTGCACTGCCACTCTGCCCTCTGCACTACCACTCTGCACTGCCACTCGGCCCTCTGCACTACCACTCTGCACTGCCACTCTGCACTACCACTCTGCCCTCTGCACTACCACTCTGCACTGCCACTCTGCACTACCACTCTGCCCTCTGCACTACCACTCTGCACTGCCAGTCTGCACTACCACTCTGCCCTCTGCACTACCACTCTGCACTGCCACTCTGCACTACCACTCTGCCCTCTGCACTACCACTCTGCCCTCTGCACTGCCACTCTGCACTGCCACTCTGCCCTCTGCACTGCCACTCTGCACTGCCACTCTGCCCTCTGCACTGCCACTCTGCACTGCCACTCTGCCCTCTGCACTACCACTCTGCACTGCCACTCTGCCCTCTGCACTGCCACTCTGCACTGCCACTCTGCACTACCACTCTGCACTGCCACTCTGCACTACGCACTGCCACTCTGCACTGCCACTCTGCACTACGCACTGCCACTCTGCACTGCCACTCTGCACTCTGCACTGCCACTCTGCACTCTGCACTACCACTCTGCACTGCCACTCTGCACTACGCACTGCCACTCTGCACTGCCACTCTGCACTCTGCACTACCACTGTGCACTGCCACTCTGCACTACGCACTGCCACTCTGCACTACGCACTGCCACTCTGCACTACGCACTGCCGCTCTGCACTACGCACTGCCACTCTGCACTACGCACTGCCACTCTGCACTACGCACTGCCACTCTGCACTGCCACTCTGCACTGCCACTCTGCACTGCCACTCTGCACTGCCACTCTGCACTACGCACTACCACTCTGCACTACGCACTACCACTCTGCACTACACACTACCACTCTGCACTATCACTCTGCACTACGCACTACTACTCTGCACTGCCACTCTGCACTACGCACTACCACTCTGCACTGCCACTCTGCACTACGCACTACCACTCTGCACTGCCACTCTGCACTACGCACTACCACTCTGCACTGCCACTCTGCACTACGCACTACCACTCTGCACTGCCACTCTGCACTACCCACTACCACTCTGCACTACGCACTACCACTCTGCACTACGCACTACCACTCTGCACTACGCACTACCACTCTGCACTACGCACTACCACTACGCACTACCACTCTGCACTACCACTCTGCACTACGCACTGCCACTCTGCACTGCCACTCTGCACTGCCACTCTGCACTACGCACTACCACTCTGCACTGCCACTCTGCACTACGCACTACCACTCTGCACTGCCACTCTGCACTACGCACTACCACTCTGCACTACGCACTACCACTCTGCACTACGCACTACCACTCTGCACTACGCACTACCACTACGCACTACCACTCTGCACTACGCACTACCACTCTGCACTACCACTCTGCACTGCCACTGTGCACTACGCACTACCACTCTGCACTCTGCACTACGCACTACCACTCTGCACTGCCACTCTGCACTACGCACTGCCACTCTGCACTACGCACTGCCACTCTGCACTACGCACTGCCACTCTGCACTACGCACTGCCACTCTGCACTACGCCTCTGCACTACGCACTACGCCTCTGCACTACGCCTCTGCACTACGCACTACCACTCTGCACTCTGCACTACACCTCTGCACTATGCCTCTGCACTACGCACTACCACTCTGCACTACGCCTCTGCACTACGCACTACCACTCTGCACTACGCCTCTGCACTACGCCTCTGCACTCACTACGCACTACCACTCTGCACTATGCCTCTGCACTACGCCTCTGCACTACGCACTACCACTCTGCACTACACACTACGCCTCTGCACTACGCCTCTGCACTACGCACTACCACTCTGCACTACGCCTCTGCACTACGCACTACGCCTCTGCACTAGGCCTCTGCACTACGCACTACCACTCTGCACTACGCACTACGCCTCTGCACTATGCCTCTGCACTACGCACTACCACTCTGCACTACGCCTCTGCACTACGCACTACCACTCTGCACTACGCCTCTGCACTACGCACTACCACTCTGCACTACGCCTCTGCACTACGCACTACGCCTCTGCACTACCCCTCTGCACTCTGCACTACGCCTCTGCACTACGCCTCTGCACTATGCACTACCACTCTGCACTACGCACTACCACTCTGCACTACGCCTCTGCACTACGCACTACGCCTCTGCACTACGCCTCTGCACTACACACTACCACTCTGCACTACGCACTACGCCTCTGCACTATGCCTCTGCACTACGCACTACCAATCTGCACTACGCCTCTGCACTACGCACTACCACTCTGCACTACGCACTACCCCTACGCACTACGCCTCTGCTCTACGCACTACCACTCTGCACTACGCCTCTGCACTACGCACTACCACTCTGCACTACGCCTCTGCACTACGCCTCTGCACTACGCACTACCACTCTGCACTACGCCTCTGCACTACGCACTACCACTCTGCACTACGCCTCTGCACTACGCCTCTGCACTACGCACTACGCCTCTGCACTCTGCACTATGCCTCTGCACTACGCACTACCACTCTGCACTACGCCTCTGCACTACGCACTACCACTCTGCACTACGCCTCTGCACTCTGCACTACGCCTCTGCACTACGCCTCTGCAATACGCCTCTGCACTCTGCACTACGCCTCTGCACTCTGCACTACGCCTCTGCACTACGCCTCTGCACTACGCCTCTGCACTACCACTCTGCACTGCCAGTCTGCACTACCACTCTGCCCTCTGCACTACCACTCTGCACTGCCACTCTGCACTACCACTCTGCCCTCTGCACTACCACTCTGCCCTCTGCACTGCCACTCTGCACTGCCACTCTGCCCTCTGCACTGCCACTCTGCACTGCCACTCTGCCCTCTGCACTGCCACTCTGCACTGCCACTCTGCCCTCTGCACTACCACTCTGCACTACCACTCTGCACTGCCACTCTGCCCTCTGCACTGCCACTCTGCACTGCCACTCTGCACTCCCACTCTGCACTGCCACTCTGCACTACGCACTGCCACTCTGCACTGCCACTCTGCACTACGCACTGCCACTCTGCACTGCCACTCTGCACTACGCACTACCACTCTGCACTGCCACTCTGCACTACGCACTACCACTCTGCACTCTGCACTACGCACTACCACTCTGCACTACGCACTACCACTCTGCACTACGCACTACCACTACGCACTACCACTCTGCACTACGCACTACCACTCTGCACTACCACTCTGCACTGCCACTCTGCACTACGCACTACCACTCTGCACTCTGCACTACGCACTACCACTCTGCACTGCCACTCTGCACTACGCACTGCCACTCTGCACTACGCACTGCCACTCTGCACTACGCACTGCCACTCTGCACTACGCACTGCCACTCTGCACTACGCCTCTGCACTACGCACTACGCCTCTGCACTACGCCTCTGCACTACGCACTACCACTCTGCACTACGCACTACACCTCTGCACTATGCCTCTGCACTACGCACTACCACTCTGCACTACGCCTCTGCACTACGCACTACCACTCTGCACTACGCCTCTGCACTACGCCTCTGCACTCACTACGCACTACCACTCTGCACTATGCCTCTGCACTATGCCTCTGCACTACGCACTACCACTCTGCACTACACACTACGCCTCTGCACTACGCCTCTGCACTACGCACTACCACTCTGCACTACGCCTCTGCACTACGCACTACGCCTCTGCACTACGCCTCTGCACTACGCACTACCACTCTGCACTACGCACTACGCCTCTGCACTATGCCTCTGCACTACGCACTACCACTCTGCACTACGCCTCTGCACTACGCACTACCACTCTGCACTACGCCTCTGCACTATGCACTACCACTCTGCACTACGCCTCTGCACTACGCACTACGCCTCTGCACTACCCCTCTGCACTCTGCACTACGCCTCTGCACTACGCCTCTGCACTATGCACTACCACTCTGCACTACGCACTACCACTCTGCACTACGCCTCTGCACTACGCACTACGCCTCTGCACTACGCCTCTGCACTACGCACTACCACTCTGCACTACGCACTACGCCTCTGCACTATGCCTCTGCACTACGCACTACCACTCTGCACTACGCCTCTGCACTACGCACTACCACTCTGCACTACGCACTACCCCTACGCACTACGCCTCTGCTCTACGCACTACCACTCTGCACTACGCCTCTGCACTACGCACTACCACTCTGCACTACGCCTCTGCACTACGCCTCTGCACTACGCACTACCACTCTGCACTACGCCTCTGCACTACGCACTACCACTCTGCACTACGCCTCTGCACTACGCCTCTGCACTACGCACTACGCCTCTGCACTCTGCACTATGCCTCTGCACTACGCACTACCACTCTGCACTACGCCTCTGCACTACGCACTACCACTCTGCACTACGCCTCTGCACTCTGCACTACGCCTCTGCACTACGCCTCTGCAATACGCCTCTGCACTCTGCACTACGCCTCTGCACTCTGCACTACGCCTCTGCACTACGCCTCTGCACTACGCCTCTGCACTACCACTCTGCACTGCCAGTCTGCACTACCACTCTGCCCTCTGCACTACCACTCTGCACTGCCACTCTGCACTACCACTCTGCCCTCTGCACTACCACTCTGCCCTCTGCACTGCCACTCTGCACTGCCACTCTGCCCTCTGCACTGCCACTCTGCACTGCCACTCTGCCCTCTGCACTGCCACTCTGCACTGCCACTCTGCCCTCTGCACTACCACTCTGCACTACCACTCTGCACTGCCACTCTGCCCTCTGCACTGCCACTCTGCACTGCCACTCTGCACTACCACTCTGCACTGCCACTCTGCACTACGCACTGCCACTCTGCACTGCCACTCTGCACTACGCACTGCCACTCTGCACTGCCACTCTGCACTACGCACTGCCACTCTGCACTCTGCACTACCACTCTGCACTGCCACTCTGCACTACGCACTGCCACTCTGCACTGCCACTCTGCACTCTGCACTACCACTGTGCACTGCCACTCTGCACTACGCACTGCCACTCTGCACTACGCACTGCCACTCTGCACTACGCACTGCCGCTCTGCACTACGCACTGCCACTCTGCACTACGCACTGCCACTCTGCACTACGCACTGCCACTCTGCACTGCCACTCTGCACTGCCACTCTGCACTGCCACTCTGCACTGCCACTCTGCACTGCCACTCTGCACTACGCACTACCACTCTGCACTACGCACTACCACTCTGCACTACACACTACCACTCTGCACTATCACTCTGCACTACGCACTACTACTCTGCACTGCCACTCTGCACTACGCACTACCACTCTGCACTGCCACTCTGCACTACGCACTACCACTCTGCACTGCCACTCTGCACTACGCACTACCACTCTGCACTGCCACTCTGCACTACGCACTACCACTCTGCACTGCCACTCTGCACTACCCACTACCACTCTGCACTACGCACTACCACTCTGCACTACGCACTACCACTCTGCACTACGCACTACCACTCTGCACTACGCACTACCACTACGCACTACCACTCTGCACTACCACTCTGCACTACGCACTGCCACTCTGCACTGCCACTCTGCACTGCCACTCTGCACTACGCACTACCACTCTGCACTGCCACTCTGCACTACGCACTACCACTCTGCACTGCCACTCTGCACTACGCACTACCACTCTGCACTCTGCACTACGCACTACCACTCTGCACTACGCACTACCACTCTGCACTACGCACTACCACTACGCACTACCACTCTGCACTACGCACTACCACTCTGCACTACCACTCTGCACTGCCACTGTGCACTACGCACTACCACTCTGCACTCTGCACTACGCACTACCACTCTGCACTGCCACTCTGCACTACGCACTGCCACTCTGCACTACGCACTGCCACTCTGCACTACGCACTGCCACTCTGCACTACGCACTGCCACTCTGCACTACGCCTCTGCACTACGCACTACGCCTCTGCACTACGCCTCTGCACTACGCACTACCACTCTGCACTACGCACTACACCTCTGCACTATGCCTCTGCACTACGCACTACCACTCTGCACTATGCCTCTGCACTACGCACTACCACTCTGCACTACGCCTCTGCACTACGCCTCTGCACTCACTACGCACTACCACTCTGCACTATGCCTCTGCACTACGCCTCTGCACTACGCACTACCACTCTGCACTACACACTACGCCTCTGCACTACGCCTCTGCACTACGCACTACCACTCTGCACTACGCCTCTGCACTACGCACTACGCCTCTGCACTACGCCTCTGCACTACGCACTACCACTCTGCACTACGCACTACGCCTCTGCACTATGCCTCTGCACTATGCACTACCACTCTGCACTACGCCTCTGCACTACGCACTACCACTCTGCACTACGCCTCTGCACTACGCACTACCACTCTGCACTACGCCTCTGCACTACGCACTACGCCTCTGCACTACCCCTCTGCACTCTGCACTACGCCTCTGCACTACGCCTCTGCACTATGCACTACCACTCTGCACTACGCACTACCACTCTGCACTACGCCTCTGCACTACGCACTACGCCTCTGCACTACGCCTCTGCACTACGCACTACCACTCTGCACTACGCACTACGCCTCTGCACTATGCCTCTGCACTACGCACTACCACTCTGCACTACGCCTCTGCACTACGCACTACCACTCTGCACTACGCACTACCCCTACGCACTACGCCTCTGCTCTACGCACTACCACTCTGCACTACGCCTCTGCACTACGCACTACCACTCTGCACTACGCCTCTGCACTACGCACTACCACTCTGCACTACGCCTCTGCACTACGCACTACCACTCTGCACTACGCCTCTGCACTACGCCTCTGCACTACGCACTACGCCTCTGCACTCTGCACTATGCCTCTGCACTACGCACTACCACTCTGCACTACGCCTCTGCACTACGCACTACCACTCTGCACTACGCACTACCCCTACGCACTACGCCTCTGCTCTACGCACTACCACTCTGCACTACGCCTCTGCACTACGCACTACCACTCTGCACTACGCCTCTGCACTACGCACTACCACTCTGCACTACGCCTCTGCACTACGCACTACCACTCTGCACTACGCCTCTGCACTACGCCTCTGCACTACGCACTACGCCTCTGCACTCTGCACTATGCCTCTGCACTACGCACTACCACTCTGCACTACGCCTCTGCACTACGCACTACCACTCTGCACTACGCCTCTGCACTCTGCACTACGCCTCTGCACTACGCCTCTGCAATACGCCTCTGCACTCTGCACTACGCCTCTGCACTCTGCACTACGCCTCTGCACTACGCCTCTGCACTACGCCTCTGCACTACCACTCTGCACTGCCAGTCTGCACTACCACTCTGCCCTCTGCACTACCACTCTGCACTGCCACTCTGCACTACCACTCTGCCCTCTGCACTACCACTCTGCCCTCTGCACTGCCACTCTGCACTGCCACTCTGCCCTCTGCACTGCCACTCTGCACTGCCACTCTGCCCTCTGCACTGCCACTCTGCACTGCCACTCTGCCCTCTGCACTACCACTCTGCACTACCACTCTGCACTGCCACTCTGCCCTCTGCACTGCCACTCTGCACTGCCACTCTGCACTACCACTCTGCACTGCCACTCTGCACTACGCACTGCCACTCTGCACTGCCACTCTGCACTACGCACTGCCACTCTGCACTGCCACTCTGCACTACGCACTGCCACTCTGCACTCTGCACTACCACTCTGCACTGCCACTCTGCACTACGCACTGCCACTCTGCACTGCCACTCTGCACTCTGCACTACCACTGTGCACTGCCACTCTGCACTACGCACTGCCACTCTGCACTACGCACTGCCACTCTGCACTACGCACTGCCGCTCTGCACTACGCACTGCCACTCTGCACTACGCACTGCCACTCTGCACTACGCACTGCCACTCTGCACTGCCACTCTGCACTGCCACTCTGCACTGCCACTCTGCACTGCCACTCTGCACTGCCACTCTGCACTACGCACTACCACTCTGCACTACGCACTACCACTCTGCACTACACACTACCACTCTGCACTATCACTCTGCACTACGCACTACTACTCTGCACTGCCACTCTGCACTACGCACTACCACTCTGCACTGCCACTCTGCACTACGCACTACCACTCTGCACTGCCACTCTGCACTACGCACTACCACTCTGCACTGCCACTCTGCACTACGCACTACCACTCTGCACTGCCACTCTGCACTACCCACTACCACTCTGCACTACGCACTACCACTCTGCACTACGCACTACCACTCTGCACTACGCACTACCACTCTGCACTACGCACTACCACTACGCACTACCACTCTGCACTACCACTCTGCACTACGCACTGCCACTCTGCACTGCCACTCTGCACTGCCACTCTGCACTACGCACTACCACTCTGCACTGCCACTCTGCACTACGCACTACCACTCTGCACTGCCACTCTGCACTACGCACTACCACTCTGCACTCTGCACTACGCACTACCACTCTGCACTACGCACTACCACTCTGCACTACGCACTACCACTACGCACTACCACTCTGCACTACGCACTACCACTCTGCACTACCACTCTGCACTGCCACTGTGCACTACGCACTACCACTCTGCACTCTGCACTACGCACTACCACTCTGCACTGCCACTCTGCACTACGCACTGCCACTCTGCACTACGCACTGCCACTCTGCACTACGCACTGCCACTCTGCACTACGCACTGCCACTCTGCACTACGCCTCTGCACTACGCACTACGCCTCTGCACTACGCCTCTGCACTACGCACTACCACTCTGCACTACGCACTACACCTCTGCACTATGCCTCTGCACTACGCACTACCACTCTGCACTATGCCTCTGCACTACGCACTACCACTCTGCACTACGCCTCTGCACTACGCCTCTGCACTCACTACGCACTACCACTCTGCACTATGCCTCTGCACTACGCCTCTGCACTACGCACTACCACTCTGCACTACACACTACGCCTCTGCACTACGCCTCTGCACTACGCACTACCACTCTGCACTACGCCTCTGCACTACGCACTACGCCTCTGCACTACGCCTCTGCACTACGCACTACCACTCTGCACTACGCACTACGCCTCTGCACTATGCCTCTGCACTATGCACTACCACTCTGCACTACGCCTCTGCACTACGCACTACCACTCTGCACTACGCCTCTGCACTACGCACTACCACTCTGCACTACGCCTCTGCACTACGCACTACGCCTCTGCACTACCCCTCTGCACTCTGCACTACGCCTCTGCACTACGCCTCTGCACTATGCACTACCACTCTGCACTACGCACTACCACTCTGCACTACGCCTCTGCACTACGCACTACGCCTCTGCACTACGCCTCTGCACTACGCACTACCACTCTGCACTACGCACTACGCCTCTGCACTATGCCTCTGCACTACGCACTACCACTCTGCACTACGCCTCTGCACTACGCACTACCACTCTGCACTACGCACTACCCCTACGCACTACGCCTCTGCTCTACGCACTACCACTCTGCACTACGCCTCTGCACTACGCACTACCACTCTGCACTACGCCTCTGCACTACGCACTACCACTCTGCACTACGCCTCTGCACTACGCACTACCACTCTGCACTACGCCTCTGCACTACGCCTCTGCACTACGCACTACGCCTCTGCACTCTGCACTATGCCTCTGCACTACGCACTACCACTCTGCACTACGCCTCTGCACTACGCACTACCACTCTGCACTACGCCTCTGCACTCTGCACTACGCCTCTGCACTACGCCTCTGCAATACGCCTCTGCACTCTGCACTACGCCTCTGCACTCTGCACTACGCCTCTGCACTACGCCTCTGCACTACGCCTCTGCACTACGCACTATGCCTCTGCACTACGCACTACGCCTCTGCACTACGCACTACGCCTCTGCACTATGCCTCTGCACTACGCCTCTGCACTACGCCTCTGCACTACGCACTACGCCTCTGCACTACGCACTACGCCTCTGCACTACGCCTCTGCACTACGCCTCTGCACTACGCCTCTGCACTACGCACTACCACTCTGCACTACGCACTACGCCTCTGCACTATGCCTCTGCACTACGCACTACCACTCTGCACTATGCCTCTGCACTACGCCTCTGCACTACGCACTACCATTCTGCACTACGCACCATGCCTCTGCACTATGCCTCTGCACTACGCACTACCACTCTGCACTACGCACTACGCCTCTGCACTACGCACTACCACTCTGCACTACGCCTCTGCACTACGCACTACGCCTCTGCACTACGCCTCTGCACTACGCCTCTGCACTACGCACTACCACTCTGCACTACGCCTCTGCACTACACACTACCACTCTGCACTACGCCTCTGCACTACGCACTACCACTCTGCACAACGCCTCTGCACTACGCACTACGCCTCTGCACTACGCCTCTGCACTCTGCACTACGCCTCTGCACTACGCCTCTGCACTATGCACTACCACTCTGCACTACGCACTACCACTCTGCACTACGCACTACCACTCTGCACTACGCCTCTGCACTACGCACTACCACTCTGCACTACGCACTACCACTACGCACTACGCCTCTGCACTACGCACTACCACTCTGCACTACGCCTCTGCACTACGCACTACCACTCTGCACTATGCCTCTGCACTACGCCTCTGCACTACGCACTACCACTCTGCACTACGCCTCTGCACTACGCACTACCACTCTGCACTACGCCTCTGCACTACGCCTCTGCACTACGCCTCTGCACTCTGTACTATGCCTCTGCACTACGCACTACCACTCTGCACTACGCCTCTGCACTACGCACTACCACTCTGCACTACGCCTCTGCACTCTGCACTACGCCTCTGCACTACGCACTACGCCTCTGCACTACGCCTCTGCAATCTGCACTACGCCTCTGCACTCTGCACTACGCCTCTGCACTACGCACTACGCCTCTGCACTACGCCTCTGCACTACGCCTCTGCACTACGCACTACGCCTCTGCACTACGCCTCTGCACTACGCCTCTGCACTACGCCTCTGCACTACGCCTCTGCACTACGCCTCTGCACTACGCCTCTGCACTACGCACTACCACTCTGCACTACGCACTACGCCTCTGCACTACGCCTCTGCACTACGCACTACGCCTCTGCACTACGCCTCTGCACTATGCCTCTGCACTACACACTACGCCTCTGCACTACGCCTCTGCACTACGCCTCTGCACTACGCACTACCACTCTGTACTACGCACTACCACTCTGCACTACGCCTCTGCACTACGCCTCTGCACTACGCACTACCACTCTGCACTACGCCTCTGCACTACGCACTACACCTCTGCACTACGCCTCTGCACTACGCACTACGCCTCTGCACTACGCCTCTGCACTACGCACTACCACTCTGCACTATGCCTCTGCACTACGCACTACCACTCTGCACTACGCCTCTGCACTACGCACTACCACTCTGCACTACGCCTCTGCACTACGCACTACGCCTCTGCACTACGCCTCTGCACTCTGCACTACGCCTCTGCACTACGCCTCTGCACTATGCACTACCACTCTGCACTACGCACTACCACTCTGCACTACGCACTACCACTCTGCACTACGCCTCTGCACTACGCACTACCACTCTGCACTACGCACTACCACTCTGCACTACGCACTACCACTCTGCACTACGCCTCTGCACTACGCACTACCACTCTGCACTACGCCTCTGCACTACGCCTCTGCACTACGCACTACCACTCTGCACTACGCCTCTGCACTACGCACTACCACTCTGCACAACGCCTCTGCACTACGCCTCTGCACTACGCACTACGCCTCTGCACTCTGCACTATGCCTCTGCACTACGCACTACCACTCTGCACTACGCCTCTGCACTACGCACTACCACTCTGCACTATGCCTCTGCACTCTGCACTACGCCTCTGCACTACGCACTACGCCTCTGCACTACGCCTCTGCACTACGCCTCTGCACTCTGCACTACGCCTCTGCACTACGCACTACGCCTCTGCACTACGCACTACGCCTCCGCACTACGCCTCTGCACTACGCCTCTGCACTACGCCTCTGCACTACGCACTATGCCTCTGCACTACGCCTCTGCACTACGCCTCTGCACTACGCCTCTGCACTACGCCTCTGCACTACGCACTCTGCACTATGCACTACGCCTCTGCACTACGCACTACCACTCTGCACTACGCCTCTGCACTACGCACTACCACTCTGCACTACGCACTATGCCTCTGCACTACGCCTCGGCACTACGCACTACCACTCTGCACTACGCATTACGCCTCTGCACTACGCCTCTGCACTACGCACTACCACTCTGCACTATGCCTCTGCACTACGCACTACGCCTCTGCACTACGCCTCTACACTACGCACTACCACTGTGCACTACGCACTACCACTCTGCACTACGCACTACGCCTCTGCACTACGCACTACGCCTCTGCACTACGCACTACCACTCTGCACTACGCCTCTGCACTACCACTCTGCACTACGCACTACGCCTCTGCACTACGCCTCTGCACTACCACTCTGCACTACGCACTATGCCTCTGCACTACGCCTCTGCACTACCACTCTGCACTACGCCTCTGCACTACGCACTACACCTCTGCACTACGCACTACCACTCTGCACTACGCCTCAGCACTACGCCTCTGCACTCTGCACTACGCCTCTGCACTCTGCACTACGCCTCTGCACTACGCCTCTGCACTACGCCTCTGCACTCTGCACTACGCCTCTGCACTACGCACTACGCCTCTGCACTACGCACTACCACTCTGCACTACGCACTACCACTCTGCACTACGCACTACCACTCTGCACTACGCACTACCACTACGCACTACCACTCTGCACTACGCACTACCACTCTGCACTACGCCTCTGCACTACGCCTCTGCACTACGCACTACCACTCTGCACTACGCCTCTGCACTACGCACTACCACTCTGCACTACGCCTCTGCACTACGCACTACCACTCTGCACTACCACTCTGCACTACGCCTCTGCACTACGCCTCTGCACTACGCACTACGCCTCTGCACTACGCCTCTGCACTACGCACTACGCCTCTGCACTACGCCTCTGCACTACGCACTACCACTCTGCACTACGCACTACGCCTCTGCACTACGCACTACCACTCTGCACTACGCACTACGCCTCTGCACTACGCCTCTGCACTACGCACTACCACTCTGCACTACGCCTCTGCACTACGCACTACCACTCTGCACTACGCCTCTGCACTACGCACTACCACTCTGCACTACGCCTCTGCACTACGCCTCTGCACTCTGCACTATGCCTCTGCACTACGCACTACCACTCTGCACTACGCCTCTGCACTACGCACTACGCCTCTGCACTATGCCTCTGCACTACGCCTCTGCACTACGCCTCTGCACTACGCCTCTGCACTACGCCTCTGCACTCTGCACTACGCCTCTGCACTCTGCACTACACCTCTGCACTACGCACTACGCCTCTGCACTACGCTCTACGCCTCTGCACTACGCCTCTGCACTACGCACTACCACTCTGCACTACGCCTCTGCACTACGCACTACCACTCTGCACGTTCCTCTGGACAGAGACCAACTAAGCCATTCAGAATCGGGGCACATTTTCGGAAAAACAGGGAGGGGTTTTGCAGACTAGCCCTTGACAGGGCTGATTCTGAAACTATTATCTCCCTTAAGACTGACTCTGACCCAGCCCTAATACCATTTCAAGTGCTCTGATGCATATTGTGCTCTCGAAATCGCCTAATATGCGGTCGACTGTTCCCCACACTTATAAATTCCCTGTAGTAGGCCGAATGACATGCGGCTGACGAGGCTCCGGTCCTACTCGGGCAATCACAGGTACAGCATCTGCAGAACTAACACATTGATCTAGGCCAGGCCTCCGCCGCGCCGGCCCTTAGTGGTTGGCTGGTCGAGCACATTCCGCAGGGGCATAGATAAGCATCCCCGCGCCAGACATCGAGTCCAGAAATCTCCGAGCCTTAGGCACACGCTCTGCCCGGCTGCCCCCTCCACTTCACACGGCAGTGAATCACACAGCGAGATATAAGAACTGAGAAGGAGTCAGCGCTCGTGATGTGTGAAAAGTTCAAGCAGGACACCTCTCTTAACCATCTGGATTGCATTACACGGGCACTCTGACAGCTCCTAATTAAGATTAATCACTCTGCCGTGCTCGTTCTCGCACAGAATATGCCACATCGGGCACGCGTAAATTACTTACAGCCTATCACGTCAACGCTACTAAATACACAGCACAGCGAAGACGAATCACTAGGCAGATGCCATTAAAAACTACGGAATGTGGCAGCCAGGACCCCTTTCTGAATTTTTTTTTTTATAACATAAGAGCTCGGAAGCCCCGCCCCACTTCGTGGGACGTAGGCCCGAGCCCTAAAAAAGCAACAACCATTCGTTGTAGAGAATATTGAAAATGCGTCAGTTCTAAAATGATGAGACTTTGAGAGAACTATAACTAGGCTCTTTGAAGTTACATCAAAGACAGTAAAGGGTGGCACTGCTGCAGAGAAAAAAAAATCACCTAAGGTGAGGGTAGAAATGGAGAAATGCTTTTTAGAACTACCGGTGCTGAGCAGCGGCAGGACCCGGCTCACTTAAAGCCCTGGGTAAGAGGAATAGTAGAGCGCATGTGGCATGTAAGGTCAGAACCATATAATCACTACAATTAACAAGCTAATTTTAGGACTGCAAACTATAATTTGCATACCTATAACCCCACAATATGTATCCCAATAAGTAAAAATACCTAAAAACTCGACGTAATTAAATAACAATACATACTAAACCAAATAAATAATTCTACACTCCAAGTTGTCTCTTTCACAGTGTTAAGTGTAATATGATGTATAATATCATCTCTAAGCTTATTCACAACATTTATATTTGCAACAGTAACATCCAGGGTGAGATCATAATCATTACATTTGGTGTACGACTTATGGTTTGGATCGCCATTGAGTGAGCAATTGATCGCGATCTTAATCATAAATTGTGAATTAAAGTGTTTTTTATTGGACTTAAATTCATAACCATAACTGCACTTTAACAGTTTTGTTAGGTAATTTCTAAGGTGTACTTTTTAAACAAATGTTAAGGTGTTATAACCAAAGCTAACCAGAACTTCGTCTTAACCTTTATTTAAAAAAATGTGGGCAGTATAGTAAAATCGCATCGAAGAGTCCCCATAACGATTAGGAGAGTTGCTACCAATGCTTAGTTTCTAAAAGAAAGAGTGCAGGTGGTGAAAACACTGCTCAGAAATCCGCTGCCAATTAATTAAAGTGTGACAAATACCAAGGTGGAGTCTTAATTCAACTCCATGCCTCTTTATTCAACTACCAGGCACTTGAGCCCTGTTCCTGCTTTCTCCCTTTGTGACGTTTTTTTCCTTCTTTTTCTTCGTTCGTATTTCTGTGTTTTCCCCTTTACTATTCTTGGTAAATATCAGCTGCAGATTTGTGTGTGTTTGCAGAAAAATAAGTGCTGGTCCTCAAAAATATATGCCAGTTGCCCGACTGGCATCCACCGGCTCAAATTAAGCACTGGTTGTTATCCTCTGTAAAGATATTGTTGCATTCAATCTGTGAAGGAGTGAAATGCGCTTTTCTCATGTTAATTTTACTATAATCTCCAATTTGACGTTTGCACTTTATTAATAAATGTGTGGATGAGAAACAGCAAAGGTACAATTGGAACTAATTTCCACCAGGCAGCAAAATTGACATGAGAACAACGCCTTTTACTGCCTCACAGATTGCCAGTAACAATTATTTTGAACAGGGAAAAAAATCATGGACGTCAATTTTCAAAAATGCCAGGAGTAGCAGAAGTGACTTCACATGCCCCTTGACCTTCACTCTCACTCACACATACACATGCATTTATACATACACACACACTCTGCCTACACATACACACACATTCACACATACACTCTCTCTTACATAAACACACTCAAAACTGCAAGCACGCACACATACTACATACATTTAAAAGCATTTGTTTTACTAACTTCAGCTGCCAGGGAAAGTCCTATTCCAGCTATTTGTACTCCATTTTTTTTATTAAACTAATGGTGAATAATGTCATATTATTCACTTGTAGTATAATAAAAATTTGACAAAAAACAAGGAGAGTGAAGCCCCCACCAATGTCCATAAGGACGAGCTGCTTCAGTTCCTGGCACTGATTGTACTACTGCAGACGCTAGGGGTCACAATGGCAGTGCCAGGGGTCACAAGGGGCATGCCAGGGGTCACAGCAGCGACCCCTGGCGATTCCTAAATGACGACCATGGAAATAACTCACCTACTAGTTACAATGGGGCAGATTTACAATAACTGGCGCATCCCTGCATATCAGCGGGGATGCGCCAGTTATTGTGCTCCACGGCTCCGCCACCATGGATGCGCCGCATTTATAATGCGGCGCACCATGGGGCAAAAACGGACAGATGCGTGATGCATCTGTGCCGTAAAAGAGGCGCATTGCTGGAGTTGCGTCGCAAGCACGACGCAGCTCCAGCAATGCTCTAGGGGGCCTTATCTTCCCAATGCTGCGTCAATCCTTACGCCTGCTTCAAGCAGGCGCAGGGTTTTGACGCAGCATTGGCTCAAAAGTGACTGAGGGAAATCTTGTAGATTTCACTCAGCCACTTTTAGGAGGGGTTCCTGCGCCGGAACGCCCCCCCTGCGCAGGAACGCCTCCTTCTGGCGCAGGGCTTTACAACGTGACGCGTCTCCCAGATGTGTCACTTTGCAAATACCTGGCAGCATGGCGCATCTTTTGCGCCGCCGCTGCGTCACAAAAGTGACACAGCGGCTGCGTAAAAGAGCCACAAGGGGCTTGTAAATCTGCCCCCAAGTCTCTTTGGCGTGATTTTACCATACTTCACCTCTACACATATGTGAGTGTCTGTGTTACTTACATTCCTATATGTGTTAAAACAAAAAAAATATACATTTCTATGAAACTTTTGTTCCCCATAGGATGTCTGGACGCGCCCCACCTTGTGATTGGAGGCAGGTAGCACGGGCTTAAAAGGCTAGTAGCCTTCCCGGTGGTTGCCCCCAAGCAGCACTCCGGCTGCAAGGGTTCAGTTATCCGCCAGGTGAACGTCTCACCTGTGTTTGCAGAGTGGGCGCCATGTCTGACTGTCCTGTATCCACCGTCGGAGTGGCATCCCCCTGCGTCTGCAGTCAGGTGGTACGTTCTGACAGTGTTGAACCAGCTGTCAGGAGCCGCTCACTCCCTGTGTTTGCAGACACGTAGCCTTCTCTGACAGGTTTGCATCAGCTGTCAGGATGTGCTTTTCCCCTGCGCTCACAGCTATACAACAGTATCTGACAAGTTCGAAAAATCTGTCAGAAGGCCCTTGTTCCCCTGTGCTTGCAGCCTGCCTACACTAGAGGGCGCCGTCTGCCTCACAATTCACTTTACGGCCTGCATTTACAGACAGTGACTCACTCTAAGACAGATGAACCAGCTGTCAGCATGCTCTGTCTTCTTAAGTTTGCAAACAGCTGGTACTCTCTGATTCGTATGTGCCAGGCTGGAGCCAGGAAGCACTCCCTACCCAGGGTTTGCTGCCAGGTAGCTCCATGTGATAGAGTGGGACCAGCTGTCTGCCCCTGGGTTTACAGACTTGTTCACAGCTTGACATGTCTGAAATGCAAGTCACACAAATGCAGCACTATTTGATAGGGCTGAATGGGGAGCCACTTTGTGTGTGTAGCACTGTCTAACAGGGTTCATTTAGGAGGCAATTTGCATGTGACAGGGCTGAATCTGAAGTCAGTTTCCATGAGTAGCTCTATATAGATCTGATTAGGAACTCAGGGGCATATTTACAAGGAGCTAGTGTCACGTCATTTTTTTGTGCCACGTCATTTTTTTTGTGCCACAACATTTTTTTTTTGACGCAACGGTGGCGTATTCAGCTATCCACATTTCCTCATATTTACAAACTGAAGCTTTGGGCCTGATGCGTCAGTTTGTACAGGCCTGCGTCACATTATACCTGTGCTGTGTATATTTTATGCAAGGTAGGCGTTCCCTCATGAAAAGCCACTTAGAACTGACACAGTGAAATTTACAAGTTTTCGCGGCGTCACTTTAAGCCTTGAATGCTTCAAAACCCCTACGCCTCTTCAAACCAGGTTTCGGGGTTGATGTACTGGCTTTACAGTGGGAATTGCCTCTGTTTTTTGACGCATTGCTGTCGTTGCGTCAGTCTACTACAGCAATGCACCACTTTTGAGCCCAAAGATGCGTCAGTATTTCTGACGCATTCGTGGATCCTTGCGCCATGGAGCCTTGCATTGTAAATACAGCGCATGCATGGCGTCGGAAGGGTATCTGACGCAGGTGCAAGACATTTACCACATCACTGCTGACGCGTCAGTTCTTGTAAATATGCCCCTCATTTTTCATGTCTTGTAGTACCTGATAAGGCCGAATCAGGAGTCGCTTTGTGTGTGTGGCACTATCTGATAGGGCTGAATCGGGAGTCATTTTGTGTGTGCAATACTATCTGATGGAACTGAATCGGGAGTCACTTTGTCAGCCGCGGTCCGTGCAGGTAACAGCGGTGGGGCCGGGTAAGGAGGGATTTTGAGGAACGATGACGAGGGAAAATTAATTATTTATTTAATTTACCATTTGCATCGTCCCTCAAAATCTCCCCTTACCCGGCCCCACAGCCCCACCGCTCTAACCTACAGGGAGCGCGGCTGCACTTTGTGTGTGTAGCACTAACTGACAGGATGAATCAGGATTCACTTTGTGTTTGCACCACTATCTGATAGCGTGAATCAGGAGCCAGTTTGCATGTGTAGTACTAACTGATAAGACTGAATCGGGAGTCACTTTGTGTTTGCACCACTATCTGATAAGGCTTAATCGGGAGTCTGTTTGCATGTGTAGTACTATCTGATAGGGGTGAATCGGGAGTCACTTTGTGTTTGCACCACTATCTGATAGGACTGAATCGGGAGTCAGTTTGCACATGTAGTACTATCTGAAAGGGCTTAATAGGGAGTCCGTTTGCACGTGTAGTACTATCTGATAGGGCTTAATCGGTAGTCCATTTGCATGTGTAGTACTATCTGATAGGGGTTGAATTGGGAGTCACTTTGTGTTTGCACCACTATCTGATAGGACTGTATCTGGAGTCAGTTTGCACATGTAGTACTATCTGATAGGGCTTAATCGGGAGTCCATTTGCATGTGTAGTACTATCTGATAGGGGTGAATTGGGAGTCACTTTGTGTTTGCACCACTATCTGATAGGACTGTATCGGGAGTCAGTTTTCACATGTAGTACTATCTGATAGGGCTTAATCGGGAGTCCGTTTGCATGTGTAGTACTATCTGATAAGGGTGAATCGGGAGTCACTTTCTGTTTGCACCACTATCTGATAGGACTGAATCGGGCGTCAGTTTGCACATGTAGTACTATCTGAAAGGGCTTAATCAGGAGTCCGTTTGCACGTGTAGTACTATCTGATAGGGCTTAATCGGTAGTCCATTTGCATGTGTAGTACTATCTGATAGGGGTTGAATTGGGAGTCACTTTGTGTTTGCACCACTATCTGATAGGACTGTATCTGGAGTCAGTTTGCACATGTAGTACTATCTGATAGGGCTTAATCGGGAGTCCATTTGCATGTGTAGTACTATCTGATAGGGGTGAATTGGGAGTCACTTTGTGTTTGCACCACTATCTGATAGGACTGTATCGGGAGTCAGTTTTCACATGTAGTACTATCTGAAAGGGCTTAATCGGGAGTCCGTTTGCACGTGTAGTACTTTCTGATAGGGCTAAATCGGTAGTCCGTTTGCATGTGTAGTACTATCAGATAGGACTGAATCGGGAATCAGTGTGCACATGTAATACTATCTGATAGGGCTTAATCGTGAGTCCGTTGGCATGTGTGGTACTATTTGATAGGGCTTAATCAGGAGTCCGTTTGCATGTGTAGTACTATCTGATAGGGGTAAATCGGGAGTCACTTTGTGTTTGCACCACTATCTGATAGGACTGAATCGGGAGTCAGTTTGCACATGTAGTACTATCTGATAGGGCTTAATCGGGAGTCCGTTTGCATGTGTAGTACTATCTGATAGGGCTTAATCTGGAGTCCATTTGCATGTGTAGTACTATCTGATAGGGCCTAATCGGGAGTCCATTTGCATGTGTAGTACTATCTGATAGGGGTGAATCGGGAGTCACTTTGTGTTTGCACCACTATCTGATAGGACTGAATCGGGAGTCAGTTTGCACATGTAGTACTATCTGATAGGGCTTAATCGGGTTTCCGTTTGCATGTGTAGTACTATCTGATAGGGGTGAATCGGGAGTCACTTTGTGTTTGCATGACTATCTGATAGGACTGAATCGGGAGTCCGTTTGCATGTGTAGCACAATCTGAGGGGGCTGAATCGGGAGTCAGTTAGAGTAGGCCCTTCTTGCACTCCTTCAAGCACCAGACCAGAGGCCCAGGGACCTGTTGCAAAGATATGCTCGAGCAGAAAGAGTCTTCCCAAGATCAGAGGCTCACCTGCTCAGAGTCAATATTTATCACTGCTAGTCTCTGAAATTAGTTTTGTTTCAGAAGCGTCAGGAATACCTTTTCAATACACTGTAATATCTCATCTGTAGCCTGGAACTATAGGCGATCAATAAAAACTACTTTATAACAGACCTGGGGCTAGAATCTGGACCGATGCAATCATCGCAGCTTATTTTTATGGGAAAATAGATGGGGGGGGGGCGAAAAGCTCATGGTGTAACTTGAATTGACCAGTTTTTGATTTGTTAACAAAATACGTGCGAATGCCTTCGTCAGGAGCCCACTACAGCTTGCACCCCCCATTGCCCCTGTCAGCTTTGCTAAAGAAATTATCAACACAACTACTATCACAGTCGCACACGTGACAATTCAGACTATTCTAGGTCCCCAAAGCTAAAAGACAGGTATTAGTCATTTTTAACGTATATAGAATTAACTAGCAGCCCGTCCCGACGTTGTCCGGGTATGAAATAGAATGTGTGTAATAGGCAAAGGAAATTTATTTTAAAATCTCGCGGTAGAGAACATTTTTAGTATGAAGTGTCACAATAGTTAGGTATGTGTGTGCAGATACTCGGTAAGAAGTATTAGCAGATGTCTCTAGTGTGTATGTACTCCACTTCCGTAGGTAAGCGTGTGTGAAAGTGCATTCAGTTGTAAATTTCGCGCCCCCGCAGGCACGCTGAATCGTGTTATACCCCGCTTAAGGCCCGGCTCCAGTTTGTTTGATGTTGTGCTTGTGGTGTAAAGTCGTTGATGCAGAGAGTTGAGTGGGTGACAGCGTGCGCTGAACACGTTGCGCGTGTGGGAAAGTGCAGTCAGTTCAAAGGTTAGTGTCCCAGCAGGCGCGCTTATTCGCGTCGTCCGCCACCTGAGCCCGGCTCCAGCCCTGGTTGATGTTGTGCGCCTGGTGTCAATTAGTTTATGCTGAGAGTTGAGTGTGTGACAGCGTGCAGGAGATGCTGCAGTTAGTGTGCCCGCAGGCACGGTCCTTTATGCAGAGAGTTGACTGGCTGACAGTGCGCAGGATACTGTGCAGTTATTGTTCCCGCAGGAACGATCAGTCGCGTCTACCCCCGCCTAAGCCCCGGCAATTGCCGCGCCCATTGGCCACGCCCCTTGCTCCTGCGTAATAGCCGCACCCATTGGCCTTGTTCATGCCCCAGCACACGCCCCCAGCACAACTCACATGTTTAAGGAACGCTTTTTTTTGTCATCATGCCGCGCCCCGCCCACACTCACGCCCACAAGGGACTACTTTGCTGGTAAGGTTCTTTTACCTTTCAACTGTATATGGTGGGCATCTGTATAGCCTATGTCCTTCTGCTGCAACTGCCCTTTCCAATGCTGTATTGGGTGTTGTGATTGGTGCTGTGGTTCCTGAGATTACCCGCCTCAAAGTTTGGGCTCTCTCTTTATTAGATTAGTATAGATAGATACAGATAATACATGGCCATACCATCACCCCTTCTACAAAATGCTTAAACCATTGGTGTGGAGCTCTTTCATATGAAAGAGATAGGATGTGTGTAAATATGAGGAATACGATTAGAATCTCTAGTGCAAAATTAAGCACACCAAAAGTCAATTAGATATGTGTTCCAAAAGGATATTACAATCGGTTTAATACAAGCCAGATTCAAACAATACTGTAGCTCAGAATGCATAGAAACATGCAGAGAAATTCTATCTTTCCTATACTTTAGCTAAGCCTGAAAAGAACAATGAACATGTTGCCATACATATCTCCTTTCTGCTTATCAGAGCTCATCAGGACAAAGAGAGCCGAAGAAGGAAAATACATCTTTCTTCTCGCTGTTTAAAATGCATCTATAATTAAACTCTGTTACCCGCCTTTCCCCTGGGCTGCTGGCTCTTGTAGCAGGCATTGTAACATCAGAGCTCACTGTAATAAATTATTACAGTTCAGCGGCTACGTCATTTCTTTATTACAGACGACCAGGGAGGAGATTGCAGGCTTTCATGTATTCTAGAAACAATTTGATCTTTTATTAAAATACTAGCAGCCCTTCCCGACGTTGTCCGGGGATGAATGCGTGTGTGATTCACGCTGGTAGTTTGAGTGCTTTCAGGCCCCGCCTGAGCCCGGACTAAATTTCAATTGTGAAGTGGCTTTTATCGTGTGGTACGCTGCCTACCTTGAGTCTCCGCCGGAGCCGTTGTAGCGTGAATTGTGCGCTGAGTGAATGGCGCGCTTGTGCGCCCCTTTATTTTATTTTTTTGTGCAGCACCCCCCCTGACAAAGCTGACGGACAGAAAGGAGTAAAGGTTTGTATTTGTTTCCAGTTTGCGACGCAGTATGGCAAGGTCCATGAATGCGGCGCACGTTGGTGTTTGGAGACGGCCGTGTCAGAAGTCAGCAGAACGCGAAGGTGGAGCGTGAATGTGCGCGCACATTGCTTGTGAAAGCCGCGCCCCTTTAAAAAAAAAATTGTGTAGCCCCCTCTGACAACGCTGACGCCCACAAAGGTTGCGCCGCACTATGTATGAGTAATGCCGCCTGAATGTCAATGGGCGTGAATGCGGCACACCTTGGTGTTTGGAGACGGTTGTGTGATAACTGAGCACAACGCCAAAGTGGAGCGTGAATGGTTGCGCACATTGCTTGTGAAAGCCGCGCTACTGAACTCCGTGGCCATTTTTTTTTTATTTGGTCCACGCCCCTCTGACAACGATGCACGCCCACAAAGGACTAATGTGAAGTGTACTTTGACACGCCCATGCCAACATTTTATTTGTGCCACGCCCCTCTGCCAACGCTGCACGCCCACAAAGGAATAATGTGAAGTGTACTTTGACACGCCCACGCCAACGCCCACAAGGGACTACTTTACCCCTAAGGATCTTTGACCTTTGTAATGTATATGGTGGGCAGCTGTATAGCCTATGTCCATCTGCTGCAACTCCCCTTTACAATGCTGTATTGGGTGTTGTGATTGGTGCTGTACTTCTTGAGCTTACCCGCCTCAAAGGTTTCAGCTCTCTCTTTATAATAGTAGCATAGATAGGCAACTGTTGCGCCCCCATCTGTAAAATAGACAAAGAGCGCCACCATGTGGCAGGCTATCATAAGCGCTGTTTTTGACAATTAAGTGGTGGTGTCGAACACCGGGAACCACCCGCTCAAATTCAGCACTGTACTAGACTGTGCTCTCAGGATGTTTCTGGAAGATATAAGGATAAGAGAGGTTTACCAAAGTCTCATTGTCACGCTTTATGCAGATGCTGATTTATTTATATTAGAAAATCCATGGAAATCACCCTTCACACTGTGGAATCTATTTGTAGACTGGTTAGTGGTTACGACCTGCATGTTCTTACCATGGACAGCGTGGTGGCATCATCCGGAGTGGCCAAACCGCGTAATATTTATTTGTGGTTTTATATAGCGTCAACAAGAAATAGAGGATAACTAATACATCTTCTGGAACACCTCAGGGAGACAAAAAGACACAGACGCATGGAACTGAGTCTGCAGTCAGAGATTCATCAATCAATCAGGGATTTATAAAGCACGCTACTCACCCGTTAGGGTCTCAAGGCGCTGGGAGGGGTCAGCTCCTGTTCATCTACCACACTCTGCCCCTGACAAATGCGATACAGCGCGCGCAACGAAATTCATTTCATTTATTTATATGTTTACTTACCACTAATCGTCCGTCCGTAGTGTATTACCCCCCACCCCACGTCAGCGCCCAGCAGCACTCCCACCACGGGCCGCTACTGTTGCAAACCCTACGATTCACAATATAACAGTTTTACAGACTGAAAAATCCATATGTCCTATGTACTAACCCTATTTTGCGGTTTGGAAAAGTTGCAGAATGGGGCTAGTGACTTATACATATAACAATTTGAAAGGGGCATGAAATGAGCATGCCTGCTGAATTGCAAGCCGCTATAGTAAGTATCAAAAGATGTGACAGCAATTCCATCAAGGTGGTGTGGTAACTAATTCACATTGGGGAAGGGGGTACCCTTGGATTACTTCCAATTTGTGAATGGGGGTGGCAGTCTTGGGAGGAGTAGGTAGCAGTCCAGGTGACCATTGCCTGTTCCCCTCATGTTCCCCAAAATGTAAAAACATGAGCTGCTTTACAAAAAAGTTTTTCTGTTTTGGAATGCAGTCAAAGGGATAGTGGTCTGCCTTACCCTGCAGGTCACTGTCCCTGTGATAGAAGCCAATCACAGGGGGTCGCAATCTGTGACCTGACTGATGTAAATTAATTAGGAAGAAAATTCTGTGACCCACTGTGATCTGCTATTTTATGAACTGATCTAGGGGATGTATGTTGTTACTATGCATGCTTTTACAACGCATGCCTTTACCACGCAACTTTTACAACGCAAGTCATTACAACGACTTGCGTTGGGGGGCGCTGGATAGTGAATAGTTTAATATACTATTCCAAATCCAGTCCCCGTGGATAGTAGGGAAGATTTTGGATAGTAAATTAAACTATTCCCTATCCTACAGCGCCCCCCCAGTGCAAGTCGTTGTAACGACTTGCGTTGTAAAAGTTGCATGGTAAAGGTAGTGCGTGGTAAAAGTTGCGTTGTAAACGCTGTTTACCGATCTAGGAGTACATAGGTCGATTCGCAAATTCTGATTTGCTTCATAAAATAGCCAGGAAACATGAAAACATCTCCACGTGGATCAGACCTGCACCTGTCCCTACAGTTCATTACCAGTGCTGCCATGTGGTATTTTACCAAAAAGGGGCCTAAAAAAGGATTTCAAAAGGGCCTCTGTGTTTTGTGTGTGAAATTGGGACTCAGTGTGGGAATGTTGATCTGGAAATGACACTTATAAACCTAGCATAACAGTCCTTACTTCATACCTGCCTATTCTTTTATGTTGAAATTTACAGTATTGGTAAAATGTCAAGCATTTTGCGAATATTAGTACTTTGGCCTTGCATCTCTCCAGCTGTTGACGTGTTTTTTAGTATTCAGGACATGTTACTCACTTGCTGATTGTGAGTGCCAAGAATAGGGTGCATCTTAATGACTATAATTAGCATGTGAAAAGGTGGCACTAGTCGCTGGCAGCACTAGGCTGCTGCAAACCTACAGGGCTCTTGTGGATAATTGATTTTTTTCACCCCAGAAGCAGAGAAAGGTTTTGGACAGCACGACCAATGCTCACATATGACCTGCAGTACAAAGCTATCTCTGCTAAGCTGCAATTCACAAAATCACAGGGTTTGCAACCACAAAAAGGCTTTTTTTCTGTTTACTAAGCCCACTTTGCCAACCTGAAAAGCTTTCCTGCACTGCAATATGTGTTTTACAATCCATGCCAAATCACAATTAGGAGGGGGGTGAAAACAGGGGCGGCTCCTCCACGTGGGCGTCGGAGCGTTACCCCACTACTTTCTCGCAGTGTGAGAAGCAGAAGAAGGGTATGCCTGGTTGGGGGCAGGTGGTGGGCAGGTTGGGGAGGCTAAACAGCCATTAGTACGCGACTTGTAGTTCGCATACCATTAAAACGCAAGCATAACAACGCATGCGCTGTAACAACGCGTAGCCTTTACTACGCATGTTATTACTTCGCATGCACTGTTACAATGCATGCGTTGTATTGCGCGTAATATTTATTTGTTGTTTTATATAGCGCCAACAAGAAATAGAGGAATAACTAATACATCTTCTGGAACACCTCGGGAAGACATAAGATGCATGGAACTGAGTCTGCAGTCAGAGATTCATCAATCAGTCAATCAGGGATATATAAAGCGCGCTACTCACCCGTTAGGGTCTCATGGCGCTGGGAGGGGTCAGCTCCTGTTCATCTACCTCACTCTGCCCATGAAAAATGCGATGCAGCGCGCACAACGAAATTCGTTTCATTTATTTATATGTTTACTTACCTCTAATCGGTAGTCCGTAGTTTATTACCCCCACCCAACGTCAGCGCCCAACAGCACTCCCACCACGCCTGCTACTGTTGCAAACCCTACGATTCACAAAATAACAGCTTTACAGACTGAAAAATCCATAATTCTTATGTACTAACCCTATTTTGCGGTTTGGAAAAGTTGCAGAATGGGGCTAGTGACTTATACATATAACAATTTGGAAGGGGCATGAAATGAGCATGCCTGCCGAATTGCAAGCCGCTATAGTAACTAAGTATCAAAAGTTGTGACCGCAATTCCATCAAGGTGGTGTGGTAACTAATTCACATTGGGGAAGGGGGTACCCTTGGATTACTTCCAATTTGTGAATCGGGGTGGCAGTCTTGGGAGGAACAGGTAGTGGTCCATGGGTCCACTGCCTGATCCCCTCATGTTCCCCAAACTTTAAAAACATGAGCTGCTTTACAAAAAATGTTTACTGTTTTGGAATGCAGTCAAAGGGATAGTGGTCTGCCTTACCCTGCAGGTCACTGTCCCTGTGATAGAAGCCAATCACAGGGGGTCGCAATCTGTGACCTGACTGATGTAAATTAATTAGACAGGAAATTGTGTGACCCACTGTGATCTGCTATTTTATGAACTGATCTAGGGGATGTATGTTGTTACTATGCATGCTTTTACAACGCATGCCTTTACCACGCAACTTTTACAACGCAAGTCATTACAACGACTTGCGTTGGGGGGTGCTGGATAGTGAATAGTTTAATGTACTATTCCAACTCCAGTCCCCGTGGACAGTAGGGAAGATGTTGGATAGTAAATTAAACTATTCCCTATCCTACAGCGACCCCAGTGCAAGTCGTTGTAACGACTTGCGTTGTAAAAGTTGCATGGTAAAGGTAGTGCGTGGTAAAAGTTGCGTTGTAAACGCTGTTTACCGATCTAGGAGTACATAGGTCGATTCGCAAATTCTGATTTGCTTCATAAAATAGCCAGGAAACATGAAAACATCTCCACGTGGATCAGACCTGCACCTGTCCCTACAGTTCATTACCAGTGCTGCCATGTGGTATTTTACCAAAAAGGGGCCTAAAAAAGGATTTCAAAAGGGCCTCTGTGTTTTGTGTGTGAAATTGGGACTCAGTGTGAGAATGTTGATCTGGAAATGACACTTATAAACCTAGCATAACAGTCCTTACTTCATACCTGCCTATTCTTTTATGTTGAAATTTACAGTATTGGTAAAATGTCAAGCATTTTGCGAATATTAGTACTTTGGCCTTGCATCTCTCCAGCTGTTGACGTGTTTTTTAGTATCCAGGACATGTTACTCACTTGCTGATTGTGAGGGCCAAGAATAGGGTGCATCTTAATGACTATAATTAGCATGTGAAAAGGTGGCACTAGTCGCTGGCAGCACTAGGCTGCTGCAAACCTACAGGGCTCTTGTGGATAATTGATTTTTTTCACCCCAGAAGCAGAGAAAGGTTTTGGACAGCAGGATCAATGCTCACATATGACCTGCAGTACAAAGCTATCTCTGCTAAGCTGCAATTCACAAAATCACAGGGTTTGCAACCACAAAAAGGCTTTTTTTCTGTTTACTAAGCCCACTTTGCCAACCTGAAAAGCTTTCCTGCACTGCAATATGTGTTTTACAATCCATGCCAAATCACAATTAGGAGGGGGGTGAAAACAGGGGCGGCTCCTCCACGTGGGCGTCGGAGCTTCACCCCACTACTTTCTCGCAGTGCAAGAAGCAGAAGAAGGGTATGCCTGGTTGGGGGCGGGCGGTGGGCGGGTCGGGGAGGGTAAACAGCCATTAGTACACAAATTGTAATTCGCATACGATTAAAATGCAAGCGTAACAACGCATGCGCTGTATCAACGCGTAGCCTTTACTACGCATGTTATTACTTCGCATGCACTGTTACAACGCATGCATTGTATTGCGTGTATGACTGCGCCCGGAATCGGAGTGAGGACCCGGCGCCAAGATGGCCGAGCACACGACGAGGCAGCGATGACGGAAGTCAAAGCGGCGCGGCTGGAGCAAGTAAGGGAGATGTGCTTGTGCCCGGGCGGATCTGCAGGCTCCTGTGCGCTGGCTGGGGGCTTTTTGGGCAATTCTGCTTTCCTTACTGCCTTTGATTGACAAAGCTTGCATCTGAGGACAAGGGATGTGCACCGAGGAGAGAGAGGTAAGAGGGGCTGTGCATTTTTAAAGGGTTTGTATTTGAGGAGTAGTGTTTTTGGGTTTAGGATAGTGTTGTGGGTCGTGCAGGGTAGTGTTTGTGGGTAGGGACAGAAGTGGAGGGATGGGGCATGGTCGTGCAGGGTAGTGTTTCAGTGTTTGAGGTAATGTTGTGGTGTTTGTGTGGTGTAGGGTAGTGGCTTAGGGTAGTGTCGGGGGGTTGCGCAGGGTAGTGTTTCAGTGTAGGGAGTGGACTAGGGGTAGGGACATGGTCGTGCTTGGGGTAGTGTTTTAGGGTTTAGGGTAGTGTTGTGGTGTTTTTGTAGTGTAGGGTAGTGTTCTAGGGCCCGATGTAGGTCGGTCGGTAACGGCCGAAAATCGGTATTTTCGGCCGTTTCCGACCGGTATTCAGTAATCGGTATGTAGGGACACATTATTTTACAGATTCGGTAAATTTACCGATCGGTAAATTTACCGAATCTGTAAAATACCGAATCGGTATTCATACCTATTCGGTATTTTTGATATGTAGGTGGGACTCTTCTGAGTCCCACAAGCCTTACAGAATCGGTATTTTACCATGAAATCCAACTTCATGGTAAAAAACCGATTCCGGTGTGCATGCACATGTGTGCATGCACACCTGTGCCATATGACAGGCAGACCTGCCCTTAGGGCAGGTATGCCTGCCACATGGCCCCCGAATCTTTTTTGGGGGTGCTAGAGGGTGTCAAAGTGACACCCCCTGCACCCTTGTCAAAATCTGTATTTACCGATTCGGTAAATACCGACCGGTAATGCCCCATTCATTCCTATGGGCTCCAAAGCCCATAGGAATGAATGGGCCATTACCGGTCGGTATTTACCAAA
Organism: Lissotriton helveticus; assembly: GCF_964261635.1. Taxonomy (NCBI): domain Eukaryota; kingdom Metazoa; phylum Chordata; class Amphibia; order Caudata; family Salamandridae; genus Lissotriton; species Lissotriton helveticus. The sequence continues at coordinate 79,818,606 of NC_136068.1, read as the reverse complement.
TCGGTAAATACAGATTTTTACCGATTCGGTAGCAGGAACATCTGGATGTTCCTACATCTCAACCCCTTAGATTTACCGATTTTTAATTACCGAATCGGTATGATTCGGTAATTTAGAATCGGTAAATCTATTTTACCTACATCTGGGCCCAAAGCCCATAGGAATGAATGGGCCATTACCGGTCGGTATTTACCGAATCGGTAAATACAGATTTTTACCGATTCGGTAGCAGGAACATCTGGATGTTCCTACATCTCAACCCCTTAGATTTACCGATTTTTAATTACCGAATCGGTATGATTCGGTAATTTAGAATCGGTAAATCTATTTTACCTACATCTGGGCCTCAGTGTTTAGGGTAGAGTCAGGGGGTCGTGCAGGGTAATGTTTCAGTCTAGGGGATGGACTGGGGGTAGGGGTAGGGTCGTGCTTGGGGTAGTGTTTTAGGGTTTATGGTAGTGTTGTAGTGTTTGTGTAGTGTAGGGTAGTGTTTGAGTGTTGGGACTGGAAGGGGGAGGGTCATGTAGGGGGTAGTGTTTTAGGGTTTAGGCTAGTGTTGTGTTGTGTAGCGTATAGTAGTGTTTTAGGGTAGTTTTGTGGAGTATGTGTTATGTAGGGTAGCATACATGGATGTAGAAATTAGCGTAGTGTTGGGGGGTTATTTTTAAAAAATGCGTTGTAAAAGTATGCGGGAATTGGGATTTGTTGTAAAGACATTTTATATGCATTTTAAAGCAAATGCGAAGTAATGGTATGCGTTATAAAAAAAGTGCGTTGTAATGGTCCTTGCGAACTAAAAACAACGTTGTGAAAGTATGCGTTGTTTTAGTTTGCAAAGTATCGACATATATTCGTCGGGGAGGAGTGGATAACCCAATGTTATGGGCGCTGACTATTTGGTCGGTGACCAAACCAGTCATGAGCACTCTCCCGTTTTCTCCATGTAGGCTGCATGGAGCAAACGGCCTCCCCACAGACGCCTGTACAGATGGCATCCTAGCGTTGTGATTGGCTTCGAGGAGGAGAGGGATGCTGCCTGCTTCTGCTTCCTGTGAGCAGAGAGAGAGCAGGAGACGCGCCGTGGGAGTCCGGGACCGGAGGTGAAGGTACGTTAAAAAAATAATCAAATTAAATTACCCACCCTCCCCGCGTGACCCCCTCCCTGTGCCCACCCCGCTCCCCCCCACCCACGAGCCATGCCGGCCAAGACTGGGTAAAAAGGGGCATCACTACCTAAGTGGCTCACAACTGTAGGTATCAATGGCCTGAAACCACAAATGTGGTTGCAAACTATTGGCAAACTTCTGACACCTCAAGTGAGATGGTAACTGATTTGCAATGTGGTAGGTATCCTCTCGGGACACCCTCCCCGTTATGAAACGTTTTTGCTTAAAGCAGCAGCGATTCCTTTATGGAACGCAAGGTGCTTTAAAAAGACGCTTCTAATTTATGAAGCAAACATAGGGATGGTGGTCTGCTGGTCCTTGTAGGCCACCATCCCAGGGGGTCGCGTATAGGAACTTGCTGAATTAATATTCATTAGGCAGTTTGTTCTGCAACCTCCTACAACTGGAGATTTTGCAATGCAACCTATTAATACTTAATTTGCAACGAAAATCAGAGATATGTCGCAAACAGTTGGTACATATTTTGCAGCACTTTTTGCAACCTGTTTCTTATTATTTCAGGCGCTGAGTATGTTTATGTTAATGTGAATTAGACTTATAGAGCGCACTGTTACCCCGGGGTGTCCTGGCGCTAGTATGCTGGAGCCATTACCGATGCCTAAAAAGCAAGATCCTCAAAAGCTTTGATGTTGGGTGACCCAACATCAAAGCTTAGAGGGTGAGGTCTGCATATTTTTTATTTATTTATTTTGAAAGTTTTATATAGCGCGAACAAGATCTTTGCAGATAGCAGAGCGCTTTACAAGTACAAGGGGGTGATAGAGTAGTAGTTGAGGTAATTAGGTACAAGGTGCATAGTTACATAGGTAGGTCAAAATACAAGGGGTAGGTCACAGGTGAGGTAGTGTCGGTCCAAGGAGCATAGTCAAACCGTTGCGCCAATAGTATAAAAGTACAAAAAAAGGAGCATATACTTGTTTAAGCGTGCTTAAAATGCTTTTGGAGATAGCATAAAGGCATAGTTGAGGTAGGTGTGTGCAGGGTGTATAGTCACACAGGTGCATCAGTAGTACGAGAGTAGGGTTAAGGTGGTGTAGGTAGAGTGTGCAAAGTCAAACAGGTGCGTCAACAATATAAAATATACAAAGTGGGAACGTATACAATCAAGTAAGTCGATAATACAAGTAATACAAATAGACCAAGGGGTCAGGCAGGTAGTACAGAGCGGAATCATGAGAAATACAGACTAATAGATCATGTGTATTTAGCCATGAGGATCGGTTTTACTTCTTTCTTAAAAAGTTTGTTGGAGGAGATGAGCCTGGTTTCACTAGGGAGTGAGTTCCAGATCCTGGGTGCCATTCCTGAAAACAAGCGTTTATAGGTTTTTTCCTTCCGAAATCTTCGAGGCTTCAGCAGAAGATTGTTTGTGCCTCTAGTAGTTCTGGAGCCACCAGACATTGTCAGCTTTTGAGTGAGGTAGGCGGGTGAATTCATGTGTACAGCCTTGTACGTCAAGCAGGCGATTTTCAGATGTATTCTGGCTTCAAAAGGTAGCCAGTTCAGGGATTTAAAGTCAGGGGAAATATGCGAGTGTTTTTTTGAGCCAGTGATGAGTCTCGCTGCAGCGTTAAGAGACGCTCTTAGGGGTGCCGTTGTAGTTAGGGGGAGCCCGCAGAGGGCGGTGCTACCGTATTCTATGTGCGGGATGACTATAGATTGTACTGCAGTTTGGAAGTCTTTGGCAGGAAGGAAGGGTTTAAGTTTTCTCAAGGTATTGATTTGGAAGTTCGCTCCTTTGGTTGCCTTGCTGATGTGCTGCTGCATGTTGAGATTGGCGTCAAGTGTTATGCCTAAAGATTTTGCTGAGTCTACTATGGTAGGTTGTACATTTAGAGCTGTTAAGTGCTTAAGCCATGTTTGAGCCGTAGAAATTTTTCCGGGAGGTGAGATCAGGAGGAACTCAGTTTTCAGCGCATTGAGTTTGAGGTGATTCTCGGCAAGCCAGGATTGGGTGTTTCTAATCGTGGTGTTCAGAAGCATGATGTCCTTGGGAGATTGTATTTTGAGATAAAGTTGGGTGTCGTCGGCATACATGTGAAAGTGAACATTGGATGTTTGTAGCAAAGTAGTGAGAGGTTCCATAACTAGGTTGAACAGTGTTGGGGAGAGGGAGGATCCTTGAGGGACGCCTAGCGATACAGGTACCGGAGAGGACATCAGGTTGTTGCTTTTGAATCTTTGTGAGCGGTTGTGTAGAAAGGAGGTGAACCACTTGAGAACAGTCCCAGATATGCCCATTCTTGTGTTTAATAGATCGAGTAGGTTCTCATGTTTAACTGTGTCGAATGCTGAGGAAAGATCAAGAAGGATGAGGAGGCAGGTATTGTTTTGGTCTAGGATTTGGAGGGGGTCGTCAGCTATGTGAGTCATGGCCGTTTCGGTACTGTGCCCTGCTCGGAAGCCTGATTGATGCGCGTTGAGGAGATCAAACTTATCTATGTGTTTAGTCAGTTGTAGCTGTACGCATTTTTCCAACAGTTTAGCGAGAGTGGGAATATTTGTAATAGGGCGGTAATTGTTTAGATCAGAGGGGTCTGCTGTTGGTTTTTTCAGTAGCGGTGTGACTTGTCCGATTTTGAGGGCGTTAGGGACGGATCCTTGTTGATGAGAGCTATTGATAATCTTAGTCCAGAGTGGGAGGAGAAAAGGGGTAAAGTCCTTAACAGCGTTAGCAGGAAGGGGGTCAGTGAGGTGATTGGATGGTTTCAGAGTGCTGAGCAATCTGCCAATTTCTTCTTCGGAATAGGTGCCAAAGGAAGACCATGTAGCATTGTTCTTTGGTTCAGGTGCTGCTGTGTGTTGGGGGTTGGAGTAAAGGATTGCGTCATTGAGGAGATCGCTTCTTATGTTGTCGGTTTTTTGGTTAAAGGAAGCAGAGAAGTCTTCACATGAAGGTGTAACGCCCAAGGTGCTGAGTGTCTGGGGTTGTTCTTTGGTTTGTGTTCTGATTAGCTCAAACAATTTTCTTGGGCGGTTTTTTGCTTGGGCGAGCTGGAGGCTCAAGAAATCTCTTTTTGAGCGTTTTATTTTCCTGAAGTAGGCATTTCTCTGTTTCTTCAGGGTTTTTAGGTGCAGTGCAGAGGGGGCAGACCTCCAGGTGCGCTCTGCCATTCGCATGGCCCGTCTATCATCATTGAGGCTCCGGTCATACCATGGGTTGGAGATCTTGGACGAAACTCTTTTCAGTTGCAAGGGTGCAGCCTCATTGATTATTGTGGACATAGCATTGAGATAGTGGTCAGTCAGGAGATGAACGTCCGTGGCGCCGGAAGGGGGAAGTAGGAGATTGCAGCTGTTAGGCGGTAAGGAGTTTGGGTTGAGTTTCTTCATGTCTCTTTTCCAAACTTTGGGCTTAGAGGCTTGAATTGGGTTAAGTTTAATTTTTTCATTGATAAGGAAGGAGACAATATGATGATCTGACCAGTCGCAAGGTTGGATTGACTCAAGTTGAATAGCGTCCTCTTTGGAGATGATAAGGTCGAGGATAGAACCTTTCTCATGGGTCGGGCTATTGCATATTTGGGTGAGATCAAGGGCGTTGAGGAAGCTTTTGAGGCTATTTACCACTGTGTCACTGCTGTCATTCCAATGGAGATTGTAGTCGCCAAGGAACATTTGGGTGTTTTGCCGTCCTGAGTTGGTTGAAATTGTGTCCATGAGTTGTTGGAAGAAGGAGAGCTTGTCCCCAGGTGGGTGGTATATGATGTGTAGTGAACATACCGGTTTGCTTTCGCTGATGATATCAAGGCAGAGGTATTCACAGGAAGTAAGAGAGGGGGCGGACGCTTTAATAACTGAGAGGTTGCTTCTGTAGATACAGGCAATTCCACCGCCTGTCTTTTTGATCCTGTCAAGTCTAATGATACAGTAGTTGGGTGGGACTAGGATATCCATGATAGTTGTAGACGAATCAGATAACCATATATACAGGACAGAACATGTATACAGGACAGAACAAGCATGTTAAACTGAAAGTTCCATGTGAGAGAAATCATGGACTGCTAAGGAACAGGGTGGAAACAGATGTATCCCCTTTAAGTGGCCTTTGTTGACAAGGCAGAGGTATGCCCTTCCATCTTGTGCATGAGTTTGTGATACCAAAAAAATATGGAGTAAGACCTTTAAATGAATCAGAAATAAACTTATACGCGGCCACATAAGAGTCCTTGAGGTTCATCCCTACTGAGGAGTAGGACAGCCAAGGACTTATTTCAATTTGTTAACATGGATTAGTAGTCCCAGGACAGAAATGTTGAGGCCACTAATATGGTGTCCAAAGAGGGCAATTACTTTCAGGCATGAAGTCTTGAAGGATCTATATTCTGGGGACAGGGTGAGTTGAAGAGTAATGCTTGCTTTTAAGCTGTATTCATCGCACAAAGGATACCCTTAAACAGGAACATCCTTTTACAGTGGTAGGAAATGGGTAAATGAAGGAATGGGGCCAAGATAAAAATGAGAGAATTGGGAAAAGTGTCTAGATTGTCTCTCTTAGTCCCTTTCCTTTGTTTCTAAATATAATAGTTTACGTAAGATTTTGTAGTGATACCGACTTGTCAGGTATATACATTAAGTGACAATGAACACATTAAAATGCAATCAATTCTGAAAAAATATTGTTTCGTAATTTAGCAAAACACCCACTTGGTCATTTAACCTGTTCAGTCCTCTCTATCAAATTCCTACAAACATGGGGGGACCCAGCTGCAACCTGTTCCTCCTCAGTTCTGTTACACTCTACTGCCCCCCCCCCCACCCCAATACTCCAGTGGATAAACCCATTACCTCTCTAACCTCCCTTTATCATCGTTCTTTAGGTCTCGCCTACCAGGCAGCACAAGCCGTCTGTTGGCGAAAAGACCTATTGTCAACTTACAGTAGGCTTAGAGCCCCCATTACTTTCCATTGGTTGGTTTTACTGTCACTCTCTTTTGCTAACTTTTAATTTGTTAGCATGTGTTGGTTTTCCTTGCCCTTCTTGTTTTTGTCACTCCTCAGGAGCATGGATGTATTACTTCTGCCCTTCCACTGCTTGATTTTCAAGCACTACTTTTTTCCTTTGGGTAGCAGCAGTGTCAGAGAGCCTTTTTGGTTTCTCTAGCCACCGCTAATGCTGTACAATATAGCTAAGAACCATTGGCAAAACCAATAGGTCCCAAAGGCGAGACCACCCGGCTTTGGCAAAGCTTGTTTTTTTGTTTACTGCATCTGTGTGGGATGAGGGATCCCTGAAGTGCTTCCCCTACACCTCATCCTGCTCTTTTCTCCATCTTGGATCAGCAATTGGGAGGGAGGGGTGCAGAGAAACACTGACCACTTCTGTGTGTGAAAAAGGCCACTTTATTGAAAAGGGTGCACATTACAAAATCTCCTGGCCAACCGCCTTACAAAACTAAAACCTCACTATACATCCAGAGAACTAGTCCCTATCCTACCCCCCAACCCTACGATCCCCCCAAACATAGCATAGGGAGATTGGTAGTAGTGTATCCAAAATTGGATAGACCCGCACATACACAAATGAGAGTTAAATGGACGCAGTACTGGAAAGAAACAATTATAAAGACTCTTTATAGTATTTTTAAGGGCGGAGTGCTACATAGACCACTATCCCCCACTGATCCCCCCAAACATGCCCACCCTGCAGATAACTCACTAACTGTATTGCATTTCAACATTTTCAAATTGATTCCCTCTACATCCTATGAGTAACTATATGAATCTGTAAGTAACTAAATGTCCTAAGGTGAACCTTTAACTACGTGCCTACCCTCCCCGTTGCACATGGATCCCCAACTGGCAACGCCAGGCAACTTCTCCAAACTCCTGTCAAACTTTTCATGCCCCCCATAGCACTTGTTCCAAACAACAGCGTACACAACAATCTGGCCCCTGCGCGCCTGTCTCAACACCCGGCCCCAAACTAAGCCACAAAATTCATAACCACAAATTTCCTATTTAAAGGGATGGGGGTGACAGACAAAAAACACCACTGACAAGGGTACCAGCCACCATGTCATCTGAACCTAAAATAGTGTCTGGCAGCCCAACCGGACCCCCTAAATAAGTGTTGGCCTATCTTTGGGCTAGTATATAGCCCAACACAAAATGGCAGTCGTTAGACTGCACCACTGTCCCAATCTGCCCCAGGGGCAGACTTCCCTCTGGTCAGCTGCCCCCCAAACCCTCCTTCGCAGCTCCACTTCTCACTGCTAGTTCAATCTTTGCTTTTTCTTACCTGCTGGAATCCTTCCAAGCTCCTCTGACTTAGAAACATGATTATATCTATCGTCAAGGTAGACATATGTGGTGTTATGCATAGTTGAACCATGCTTACCTATATAAAATTACCTTCATGATATGTTCTTTCTCTATATTCTTCCTCCTATATTTTTGCCCCATTATAATCTGTGGTCACTACAGTCGCGGCTCGTAGTGGGAGTGCTGCCAGGCGGGGAAGGGGCAAGGGGCATAGTAAACTCCGGCATACGGCCGGCCGGAGGTAAGTACATAAATAAATAAATAAAACGAATTACATTGCGCGCGCTGCAACGCAAATGGCGTTGCATCGCGTGCAATGCAATTCATTTTATATATATATATGTATGTACTTACCTCTGGTTGGCCGTATGCCGGAGTTTACTATCCCCCACCTATCCCCTCCCCCGCCCGCCCCACCACCCCGCATCACCCCCACTACGAGCCGCGACTGAGTCGATATTATGGTGGAATACCTTAACGATGGCAGAACAGCATGGCAAGGTTAAGCGGGGTTCATTTTTAACTTCACCTTCAAGGGTGAGCCCCAATTTTGGGGGGTGTTCTCTCAAAGAGAAAGACTTACCAGATTTAGAATTCATATTATAGAACGACTTCAAACGTGAAAGGAGAAAAACACTTACAATGCAGCCAGGGAGGCGGAACAAACCTCTCTTTCCCTGAAAGAAGTGACATAAAAGTGCTTGCTCAGAAGGACGGCTCACCTTAATAGACACAATTTCTTCCTCATTCTCCACTTGACCCTTCCTTCCCCAGCCACAATCCCAAACTTCTGCTGCCTGTTCCCATGTGGCCTTAAATGCAGACTTTGCAGGTTCTGCCCTAAAGCACTTCTCTAAGCTGTGCTCGGATGGGGAACAGCCAGCAGGCAGCTCACAATATCGTTTCCCTGTTAGAAGGGTTCTAAAATCGTGTGAAATGTGCTTTGGGTGTGCTAGAAACCTCCTAAGCACTACACACAAACCGCTTTAATGAGCCAACATCTCATTTAACAACACACAGGTGCTTTTAGTGGCATGCCTGATTCAGTCTCCTAGAATGCACAACAGCCGATCGAGGAACCCTTTCATAGATTAATTGAATATATATATGTCGCCAGGATCACGGTGTAGAAGGCGGCTCGGGCTTGCTGCTTGTCAGAATTTAAATCCCACATTCCCTTTCCTGACATCATGAAATCCTCAGCGAGATTCAAGAGTGATTTTCAACACGGGCACATTAAATGCACACAAAATGCCATTTCTGTTTCACATTGAAGGCAATTTGTATTCCTTGTTTCAGTTGTTTTCAAAGTACAATGTTTCTGTTGTTCTCTATTAGCACAATGCAGTATTTTAGGAACCCCAAGGTACTGCCAGCCTACAATAAGCACACGTTTTCAATATGTATCCAACTTTAAGGACAGTAGAAACAATCATATTGCTCTAGATTCACAAGATAGATAAAAAACAAATTATCAGAATCGAATATCTGTTCATATCTTCATGTCAGTATAAAATTGTGCTGCCCTTACCTTGGCCTCTTGCTCTGCTTTTGGTATTGATTCGCTGGATTATTGCAATCCACCCTGTGCCATTCTGTACAAATTATTGATTTTTTTCAGTCACATTTTGCTTTGTGGTTTATATATTTGCTAAGTAGGAGCATGATTTTTGATTTGAAGTTCAGTTGTGTCAGAAAAAGGGTAATACATTTATTCCCATGACTAATGTACTGTATTGTACCGGGTCTGGTGGCTCAGTCGACTAATGGATCCACTGCAGGGGCCTGCGTTCGACCTCATGGTCACAGGTTCAAATCCTGATGGGTCCTCTCAGCCTTTCATCCTTCTGAGGTCAATAAAATGAGTACCATTGAGTTGGGTAACAATAAACCTCTGTGACTCAGCGCCAAGATAATCTGTTAGTGGTGAACGTGCGCTTTACAAATACATGTTATGTTATTGTACCTACAAGTTCATGAACAAACAAGCACGACTCAAACTCCTTGCCCACACTTTCAAGGCACTACATAACACTGGTCCAGCATACCTCAACAATCACATCTGCTTTCACAAACCCTCCAGACATCTCTGCTAGTCGGGAATTGTGCTTGCACACATCCAATGCATACGACATACCAGATTGAATGGTCGAGCATTCGCCAACGTCACCCCTACAGCATCGAACAATCTGCCGCTACACGTAAGAGCCTCCTCCCCACCTCTTGAATTCTGCAAGAAGCTGAAGATCTGGCTTTTTGAGTGTCCCTACTAGGCCTTAGGTGTGCCTAGGCTCACACATGTTACCGCCAGGATACCCTCTCTGGTGAGAGTGCGCACTACAAATACGCGTAACTTAACATAACTTTTTATACATGTGAGTGGTTGGTGCGTGTGCGTGAGAGCTGCTGAAGTCTGGCTATGCATAGAGTAACTTGTGGAAACTCAATGTACACCGATTAATTCAGAACAATGGCAGTAAATCAAACATAATTATTGTTAATCAAACATTAACATTTTGACAGGGAGGAAGTAGATGTGGTGTACCTCTTCTTAAACAATTGTAAAGTTTTTAACAAAAATATTTTTTAGAAACAGGATACGAATACAATTAAACTAATAGGCGTAAACAATAGTTTAATCTTAGCATCATAAATGTTTGCTTTATGTTACTCCTTATATGAACTTTAATTGTTTGCCTAATAATTCGGTTGACTGTACTAGGAAGCTATAAAGTTCTTGCAAAATATAGCATTTCAATAATTCTAGAGACTTCCTTTCCTCAAGCAACACTGACATGGAAATGGTAGGCTTGGAATATAGGTGATTTTGAATAATGTAACTCCATTAGAGCTGGCTATTGCGGGATCACTGAAGTTCTTCAAATGAGGGATAGAGTTCTGCATGAGGGGAGGGGTGGCTCTTGAGATCTCCCACTCACCTCAAGAGTCTGGCTGGTGGTGTCTGTAAGCTTTGAGACCAACCATTTAAACCTCCAAGACTGGTCGGTGCCTCCCCGTTGTGGGTCTTCTCTGTGCAGGTCTTCGTGGAGAGGCGAAGATGTCTCATGCGACCTTCTGCCCAACCGATGTGAAAGTCTGAGACTTCTGTACACCATGTTTACCCCGTCCAGGTCCCTTGTGTCGCCTTGTCCTTGTTTCCTGTTCATCATGTCTACCGGTCTCTTTGCTTACTGTTTTGTCTCTCTGTACCCTTTCATTCATGTTTCTTAAACTACGCTAACTGCGTCTCCTGGTCCACGTGTCTTCTTGATCCAGTATTTCCCAACATTCTAATCAATCGCTTCCTTGTTTTTATTCCTTCGCCTCTCCTATGTTGCTTAAATATACTTACCATTTTGTTGTGAAGGCATGTGTGGTAAAGGCATAAACGTAATTGATTTGTGATAAAGGCAATGTGTGGTGAAGGTATTGCATTGTAATTGATTTCCGGGTAATGGCATCAACGTTGCAATAGATGTGTGGTAAAAGCAATTCACAGTAAAGGCATAGACGTTGTAATTGAGGCGTGGTAAAGGCAATGCGTGGTAAAGGCATAAGCCTTGTAATTGATGCATGGTAAGGGCATAAGCGTTGTAATTGATGCGTGGTAAGTGCATAAGCGTCGTAATTGATGTGTGGTAAAGGAAATGCGTGGTGAAGGCACTGCATTGTAATTGATACATGGTAAAGGCATCAAGTTGTAAAGTTTGTGTGATAAAGGCTGTTTCCTGTCCCCATCTCTTCATGTTCCTTTTTCCCAGAGCCCCTCTGTCATTATGTCTTCCGGCAGCTCATATGCCAACATTTTAAAACTAGAAAGTAGAAGATTTCGGAAAAAAATCGGAGGAATCTATTTTCCCCATTGAGTCTTATTGAAGCAGAGGCGATTTTAGGTGGGAGACACCTAAAATAAGGCCTTTTTGGCTTTACAAATCGTGAGTCTCCTACCTGAATAAGGTCTATTGACATGTATGTGGTAGTCCGGCCCTCCTGTTCACATGTTCCCATATGCCCACGCTTACCTGACCCTCAGCGGAAAACAGCACGTGTGTATTTCATTTTATTAAAAATAAATGTACTTTTGTACTTTTATATACTCTACAAGCAACAGAGCAAAAAGAACAATGTTTTTGATTAAAAAAAGAACAAATTACAACAAAAATAAAAATAAATACATCAACATTAATAGTTGAGGCACAACTAATACCAGGAAACCTTGATTCTGGCTGGTTTGACCAACCGAGTTATATGTTTAATTTATTTTTAAAAGCCGGCAATAGGATTGCAAGTGAAAAGCAGCACAGCCTGAGAGGACCCAGGCAAAGTGCTGCTGGTACATTCCTATTTTTATATTTATTTACACAGAACACTGAAACATAACTTTTACAGGCATTGAAGTCACCATACAAAAGGCAGCACTGTATTGTTAGATCTCGCTTAGCGATGCAGCGTATGCAAGCGCTATTGTTGTTGATTTTGATTTGGAGGCGGGGTAGCAGCTCCACCCATGCTTCTGATTGGCACGGGTCCAAAATACATGCTTTTCAATGGAAGGGAGGCATGTTTTGTATTGTTGTGTGTATGTGTGGTTGTGTGTGTGGTTGTGTGTGAGGTTGTGTGTGTGTGGTTGTGTGCGTGGTTGTGTGTGTGGTTGTGGTTGTGTGTGTGGTTGTGGGTGCAGGTGTGGTTGTGGGTGTGTGGATGTGTGGTTGGGTGTGGTTTGGTGTGTTTGTGTGTGTGGTTGTGTGTGTGTGGTTGTGTGTGTGGTTGTGTGTGTTTGTGTGTGGTTGTGTGTGTGTGTGGTTGTGTGTGTGTGTGGTTTTGTGTGTGTGTGTGGTTGTGTGTGTGGTTGTGATTGTGTGTGTGGTTGTGTGTGTGGTTGTGTGGTTGTGTGTTTGTGCGGGGCGGTGGGGCTCTCCACCCTGCCCTGCCTCACCGCCCCGCAGCACTCCCACTACAAGCCGCGACTGAGTCAATATTATGGTGGAATACCTCAACAATGGCAGAACAGTATGGCAAGGTTAAGTGGGGTTCATTCTTAACTTCACCTTCAAGGGTGAGCCCCAATTGTGTGTAGGGTGGGCTGTCAAAGAGAAAAACTTCCCATATTTAGAATTCATATTATAGAACAATTACAAGTGTGAATGGAGAGAAAAACTTACAATGCAGCTAGTGAGGTGAAACAAACATCTCTTTCCCTGAAAAAAGTGACATAAAAGTGCCTGCCCAGAAGGACGGCTCACTTTAATAGACACAATTTCTTCTTCATTCTCCACTTGACCCTTCACCAACCACAATCCCAAACTTCTGCGTCCTGTTCCCATGTGACTTTAAACACAGACTTTGCACGTTCTGCCCTAAAGCACTTCTGTGAGCTGTGCTGGGATGGAGAACAGCCAGCAGGCAGCTGACAATATAGTTTCCCTGTTAGAAGGGTTCTAAAATCGTGGGAAATGTGCTTTGGGTGTGCTAGAAACCTCCTAAGCACTACTCACAACCCGCTTTAATGAGCCGACATCTCATTTAACAGCACACAGGTGCTTTTAGTGGCATGCCTGATTCAGTCTCCTAGAATGCACAACAGCCGATCGAGGAACCATTCCATAGATTAATTGAATATATATATGTTGCCAGGATCACGGTGCAGAAGGCGGCTCGGGCTTGCTGCTTGTCAGAATTTAAATCCCACATTCCCTTTCCTGACATCATGAAATCCTCAGCGAGATTCAAGAGTGATTTTCAACACGGGCACATTAAATGCACACAAAATGCCATTTCTGTTTCACATTGAAGGCAATTTGTATTCCTTGTTTCTGTTGTTTTAAAAGTACAATGTTTCTGTTGTTCCCCATTAGGCACAATGCAGTATTTTAGGAACCCCAAGGTACTGCAAGCCTACAATAAGCACACGTTTTCAATATTTCTCCAACTTTAAGGACAGTAGAAACAATCATAATGTTCTAGATTCACAAGATAGATTAAATTTTTTTTTTTTATCAAAGTCGAATGTTTTTTCATATCTTCATGTCAGTATAAAATTGTGCTGCCCTTTCCTTGGCCTCGTTCTCTGCTTTTGTTATTGATTCACTGGATTATTGCAAGCCACCTTGTGCCATTCTGCACAAATTATTGTTTTTTTTCAGTCACATTTTGTTTTGTGGTTTATATATTTGCTAAGTAGGGGCATGATTTTTGATTTGAAGTTCAGTTATGTCAGAAAAAGGGTAATGCATTTATTCCCATGACAAATGTACTGTATTGTACCGGGTCTGGTGGCTCAGTCGACTAATGGATCCACTGCAGGGGCCTGCGTTCAACCTCATGGTCACAGGTTCAAATCCTGGCAGGTCCACTCAGCCTTTCATCCATCTGAGGTCGATAAAATGAGTACCATTGAGTTGGGTAACAATAAACCTCTGTTATTCAGCGCCAAGATAATCTGTTAGTGGTGAACAAACAAGCACGATTCAAACTCCTTGCCCACACTTTCAAGGCACTACATAAAACTGGTCCAGCATACCTCAACAATCACATCTCCTTTCACAAACCCTCCAGACATCTCTGTTTGTCGGGAATTGTGCTTGCACACGTCCCCAATGCATACGACATACCAGATTGAATGGTCGAGCATTCGCCAACATCACCCCTACAGCATCGAACAATCTGCCGCTACACGTAAGATACTCCTTCTCACCTCTTGACTTCTGCAAGAAGCTGAAGATCTGACTTTTTGAGTGGCCCCACTCCTGAAAATACTGTCTTAAATTCCTGAAAATACTGTCTTAAATATAAGACTTACAAACTTCATTCAGCAAGCATACCGTAATCTTAAACAAAAGAGGCCCTGTTAAAGTGTCCCTCCCACTTCTTTTAATCATCCAATACACCCTACAACTTATTCCAATCTCTAGGGAGGGTGAAATGAAATGATTAGTAGCCTCAGGAATGTTGTTTGCTTCCATATGCATGACACCATTGATACCGAGTGCAACATAAAAGGGTTGAAGAGAAGAGTTTTTTTGCACAATATGTTTTAAGCTATCTACTCTTTTATCATTACCACCCAGTGTTTTTTCTTTTCTTTTTCTTTTAAAATACAAAGGGTCAAGGAGGCTCAAGAGAGGACAACCTCTGCTTCCATAACGGCTGTTTAACTGACCATGTTCTTGTTTCTGCTTTGTTTTTATCCTATTATCCTATTTGCCTCTGCTGTCGGGCAAAGGCAAGCCCGACAGCAGAGGCCACAGACCGCGCCGTGAGGGGAACGGCTAAGACACCGACACCAGCTCTCCCAGCAGCGCCGTGAGGGCAACGGCCAGGGACTTCATTTCCCAGGTGCCCCGGAGTTTCACCGGCGCACCGGTGACACCACAGCCTGCGCCCGGGGGCGCTACTAAACAGCGGAGCGCCGAGCGCTCAGTGGGGGGCAAAGGCAAGCCCGACAGCAGAGGCCACAGACCGCGCCGTGAGGGGAACGGCTAAGACACCGACACCAGCTCTCCCAGCAGCGCCGTGAGGGCAACGGCCAGGGACTTCATTTCCCAGGTGCCCCGGAGTTTCACCGGCGCACCGGTGACACCACAGCCTGCGCCCGGGGGCGCTACTAAACAGCGGAGCGCCGAGCGCTCAGTGGGGGGCAAAGGCAAGCCCGACAGCAGAGGCCACAGACCGCGCCGTGAGGGGAACGGCTAAGACACCGACACCAGCTCTCCCAGCAGCGCCGTGAGGGCAACGGCCAGGGACTTCATTTCCCAGGTGCCCCGGAGTTTCACCGGCGCACCGGTGACACCACAGCCTGCGCCCGGGGGCGCTACTAAACAGCGGAACGCCTCTCGTCCCGCGAGGACGCGCGCGGGACGCGCCGGGCGAAGCCCGGGCAAAGGGCGGGCCCTCTGAGGCCCTCAGAGGCACAAAGAGGACGGGACGGGCCACCACTCTTGGTTCCATCATAGGATAAGGTATAGTCAGGTTCTATCTTTTTAACCTCTAGCGTTTTGAACTAATTACTGTTGTCGTCCGGATCCAGACTACAAACTATAATGTCCATCTGGGAAGAGCTGAACGATCTGTGTGGCACAAACTATATCCCAGATGCATTAACACCCCCTATAGTGGCCAGAGACACTGATTTAGTATATTTCTCTCCCCAGGCATCTCCCGAAATAACCCTCTCTTTATCTAATAAATGCAGCTCCTCTCTACTTGCTCCCACCCCAGCCACATCTACGTTGGATAAAGCAGAGACTCGTCCAAATGACTCTTCATCCCCTCTACAAGTGACCCTCCTGGCCCAAATAGAGCGACTGTTCATCACTGCTCTATCTCCACTGGTAGCAAAAGTAAATGACTTGGGGGACATGGCTGGCCAGAATCGAAAAAACTGTAATTGGGTCATACCCAGTAACTGGTAATACTGTTATACCCACACGTTCTACCGCTTCTAATATCCACCATAACACCCGAGAAAGGTCTAACAATGCTCCCAGGAAAATTCAAACTTGCAACTCCCCGCTGATACCACCCACTCACACTGTTCAAAAAGCGACTTGTAATTCTAAACATGCCCCACATAGAGCTCATATGATCCCCCTAGAAAGAAGACATCGTATTGATCTACCCCCCGAAGCCGCCCCATACGTCACTGTTCTCTCTGGGGTCCCTCCTCTCAGTCCGGGCAAACGCGAGCTACACCAGGACCTACTGAACAAAGCCATCTTTTGGCTCAAAAACAATAGATCATTACCACCTACGTTAGACGGCGGGATAATGAGCGTCAGAAGAGTGGGGTGGCTTGGCCATCTACCCAAAAATGTTTCGGGGGACTTGATCTTAATTAAATTTAAATACAGGAATATTGCCCCCTATTTGAGATCTACCAAACCCAAACTTGGAGATGGTCCCATCTGTATCTGGGACCTGCACGATTTCTATCCTGGTCCCCGACCACCGATTCACCATAACATCGGGTGAAATAGGGGGGATTCTGTGTATCTTGGGTTATTACTTTGAATAGTAGTTTTTGTTAAATTATTTTAGTTGGGTTCAAATTATTTCCTATTTTAATTATGAAATGTATTGTTGAGATATTTTTGTATGAAATGCACTTCATTTTGCTGCTTTTATGGTTTTTAAAACTCAAAAGCCGAATAAAGCTTATTTTGATCCTATCCTATTAATTGATATACAATGTGAATTTTGTAACCTTTTAAAGATATATGTGTTATATCTAAATAAAGATATTTTTTGATTGATTAATTTTGATTTTGATTGAGTGGCCCCACTACGCCATAGGTTAACCTAGATTCACACCTGTTAACACTAGGATACCCTCACCGATGAGAGTGTGCACTACAAATATGCATAACTTAACATAACATAACTTTGTATACATGTCAGTGGTTGCTGCATGTGCGTGAGAGCTGCTGAAGTTTGGATATGTGTAAAGTAACTTGTGGAGACTCAATGTACACCGATTAATTCAGAACAATGGCAGTAAATTAAACAATAACTATTTGACACGGAGGAAGTAGGGGTGGTGTATCTCTTCTTAAACAATTGTAAAGTTTTTAACACAAATTTTTTTTAGAAACAGGATACGAATAGAATTAAACTAATAGGCGTAAACAATAGTTTAATCTTAGCATCATAAATGTTTGCATTATGTTACTCCTTATAAGAACTTTAATTGTTTGCCTAATAATTCGGTTGAATGTACTAGGAAGCTATAAAATTCTTGCAAAATATAGCATTTCAATAATTCGAGAGTCTTCCTTTCCTCAAGCTACACTCACATGGCAGTGGTACACTTAGCATGTAGGTGATTTTTAATAATGTAACTCCATTAGAGCTGGCTATAGCGGGATCACTGAAGTTCTTCCAATGGGGAAAGAGTTCTGCATGAGGGGAGGGGTGGCTCTTGAGATCTCCCACTCACCTCAAGAGTCTGGTTGGTGTTGTCTGTAGGCTTCGAGACCAACCATTTAAACCTCCAAGACTGGTCGGTCTCTCCCCGTTGTGGGTCTTCTCTGTGCAGGTCTTCGTGAAGAGGCGAAGATGTATTGTAATGTATTTACTATGGGAACTGTATCGATATTCCTGTTTCTGATCCTTGTCTGGTTAATAAATCACTAGTAGCCACACAACGGCACAGAACCCCGTTTTCTGATTAGGTCATAGCGCATACTATCACATTAGGCAAGCACTATTCCTCCAGCCCCCCTAGAAAGCATACCGAGTTCTCAAAACAAATCAAACCTCCAGCAACCTGGGAAATCCCCCGCAGCTATTATTTTGATTTAGCCAAGAACTCCAGTAAAGAATGTAAGAACGACCAGTTCTTATGACATCCTTATTGACGTATTTATGTCCATCCTTACGTAAATCTTGGCACCTTTCAGGTATAAATATTACCGACATTGCCCTAAGCAACACACGGTGGTGGTGACGAGATTGGAGCAGCGCGACTTGCCGAGGAGCCCAGCTGATGCAGAAAGCCCACGGACACTGCCCCTCCCTTTTGACGCGCTGAGAGAGAGAGACGCTGCCTTTTCTCTTGCCGAGAAATCCAGCTCCGGCGTTTCCAGCCGCCCTCGCAGGCAGCTGGGATATCAAGTCCTGAGATAGAGATACCAGCCCTCCAGCGTTCTAAATCCCAGGTACAGAACTGAATAACCCCTTACAGAGAATTCTTGAGTCAGACCCTTGGCAAAGCAAACTTAACTTAAACTGCTACTTATCTACTCCCGCCCACGTATTAGGCTTAGATCAGGTACACCGGGGTAGGCGTAGTTAGAAGCACCAGTTGAGTACGATTAGTCAATGTATATATGTATGTATCTATTTAATCCATTTTAAAGTATCATATGGCTAAGAAACCATATCAATGCTTTTACAGTATTATTTTATAATTCTGCTTTTACTGTATGCACTTTACTTAACTATAAGTATTGCAATAATAGCGATTCATTTCTCTTGTACGAGAAAAGAGACTGATCAATAAATAACACCTTTTTATTGAACACGCCCGTCTCTTCCTTTTCTCTACAATCTGGTGAAACTAAGAATGCACGTACTGACTGAGTAAAATAAGTTGTCTTTTGTTTTCACACGACTCTAGAGATATACTCTTGATTAGGGGAGAGCAAAGTTGTCATGTTATATGGTTGTCAGAAACTAAATCCCTTCTTGTATATCCCGGGAAGTTAAACTCCTCCTTGCCTATTCGAGAAAGTTTCTAGTGAACTCTGAGCTAGCTGGCACACATAAACTTTAAGTCTAATATCGTCAGTAGAAGACCTAGTTAACCCCAGTCCTACGTCTATACTATTGAAGATATTATTCCAATGCGCAGAGCCTATTGGGATAATAGGAACTACACTACATGGCGCCCAACTGTTTGGATAGGCGATAAATCTAACGTAAGACATTAGAGTAACTCAGTCGTGCTTTTTCACACAGACCCTTTTCCCACAATACTCCAAAGACGTCTGGAGTGGGTGAAAGGTTAAATCCGCCAAACTTAGTAGGAGGAGACTCCTATGTATGGTTCTTGGTTTATTCAACGTTGAAGGATACACTGTTCCAAAATATTGTGCATCTAATCTTTGTTTCCGTAGAAACCTGACCTGCAAATAAACAAAATAACCTTCCTGTCAGTAAAATGTCAGACAGTGAAGACGGAAGGGAGACGGCTAGAGTAGCAGCTCAACTCCTAGCAGATGACAATAGTCTCCTACAGCAAGACCCGGACGCAATACTCATCCCGGTCAACATAAGGAAAACTATAACTTTAAAACTTATAGAAAATGGGCTGACACCGAGAGGTGGTACAGTAATATTCGTAATTGAGGCACACGAGTATCGGCAGACAGTGGTATTCTACTCATGGATAAACTTTCCAGCAGCAAACGCTGTAACAAAGGACTTCCACTATTACAAAATAGAGGAACCTCCGAATGAGTATACTCCTTTCGAGGAGGTGGAAATACCACTCAAATATCAAGAGCACTTGCTCTTGTTTAATGGCGCCCTAAAACATAATAATCACATCACCAGGCTCGGTCCACTAGGTAGACCAGGAGCAACGTGGCCGGTCCTAGCCGGATACACACCACATCCAGACATTGAAGAAATGTCTGCACCAGATCTTTTAGCACAGCTAAAACAAATAATTAAGATTCATAGACAATTAGTCCAATATGTAATGCGGACTTCAACAGTCCAACCAGCTATTAAAATTCCACAGCTGACCCCTACTCAGGGGAACACAAATAAAATTACACCACAGAACATACAGTCCTGTCTAGGAAAAGTACCCTCAAAACGGGAACAAATTCCATTCTGGTTAGCACAAAAATCACTCAAAGAGAGGCGGTATTTCCGGATACCACCCCTGTTGAGAAACACAGGATTCTGACTATCTGTCTTCCAATGGGAATCGCACCACATGTGGAGGACTGTGACACTTGGGGTACAGTCTTTGCTTCCATTTACACAAAAACACATGGTGTTCCATCCATGTCAGTAATACCAGATGTGCTAAAACAAATTCAAGATGAATACGGTCCAGAACCTGCTTTAACTCTTGGTATGAAATTACTAAAAGACTTCAAACAGGTCTCGGCAATATTATTAGCCAATATAAAGGGAGAAGCAGCAAATGTGGCGATCCGCCAGAGGTTGAAAGAGACAAATATAGCAGACCAACCATTTGAAATTGCCAGAATCATAGAAAAATCCTATGAAGAACTAGGAAGAGATAGTTTGGATGGGAAACCAGTGAAACCCCAACTAATTGAAAATCCTGAAAAGGTATTTATTAAAAATAATCTAAACACTCAAAAAAAGAGCTGGGATGGAAATAAACAATCCACTCCTAGAAAAAAGATTCCAAACCAGAGGAAGGTCTCCTCGGCGGAGAGAAAGATCTCCGGACCAAGGACACAAGTCTCCCCAAAGGGAGCCCTCTGTGAAAAAATACAACCTTAGAAATAGGGATAATATAAAAAAACCTGACAGATATCAAGATATTGATACACGTCCCTCTCAATCTTTTCAGACTTCCTCGCAGAAATCGGAAAGAAGAGGACGATCAGAACACAGGGAAGAGCACGTCAAGTCCAAAGACAAGGAACCTGCTCATCAAAATAAAAAATTACAATTTCCAAAGAAGAAGGTAGCCAGTATCAAAATAATCAAACATGCCGAGGATACTGAGGACACAGCTGAAAAACGGAGAGTGGGCTCAGACAATGCTAGACAGCGCAGCAGAAGTGAGCATAGCTCGCAAGATCCTGATGAATCATCTGGAGACAGTGGACACGAATGAATACATTCAGGTGGAAACTGCAGATACCAGAGTTAGCATACCTCATAAAATATATGAAATAACATTGCGTATAGAGGGGGATAAGACTAGGAAAATAAGGGGTCTATTTTGGGATAATCTCTCCAAGGGCTATGACATCCTTCTAGCTGAAAAAGACTGGCCACCAGAGTTTGTCAGGGAGTGCCCTCATGGCAAAGAAATAATTATGCCTGCCTTCTCAAATCATATTCCAATACATAAAAAATATACACTTGCAAGAAAGTGGGCAGTAGCCCAAGCTCCTGCATTATATAAAAACCATGTGGGATGGGATGAGGACTCTCCTCCTCACAAAATCCAGTTAAAATCACAACCTACTGCACAGAGGCAGTACCCAATTATGCAAGAAGCTAAAAAACAGGTAAAAGAGATCCTAGATCAACTTGAATACCAGGGGTTGATTGAAACTTGCACCTCACAAATGAACAATCCTTTGTTTCCTGTCTCCAAACCAGATGATTCATATCGTCTTGTTTTGGACTACAGACACTTGAACTCATGTTGCAAAACTTTTGCAGTGCAAAACTCACACAGTGCAGCACTAATGAATAACATAGTGCGCAAAAAATACAAAACAACATTAGACATCTCTAATGGATTCTTTTGTCAAAATATAGCACCAGAAAGCAGATATTTGACCGCGTTTTCAATAAATGGCGCGCAAAAGAATTTCTGTCGTTTACCACAGGGGTTCAAGAACAGCCCAGGATTATTCTCAGCGAGAGTAACAGAGCTACTACAAATATATGATGATGAGGCATTATCTTATGTCGATGACATCTATCTAACAGATGATGACTTGGATACTCACTTGAAAAGAGTGAACACCATAATACTTGGGTTCGCAGCAGAGGGTTACAAATTCAACTTTAAAAAGTCAAGAATTGCCCATCTAACTGTCCTGTTTTTAGGATATGAACTATCAAGTGAAGGCAAAAGCCTGGATGACAATTTCCTAGAGAAATGTGCTGTAATCCAAGCACCCAGAACACTAAAAAACTTACAATCAATTCTAGGTTTCCTAAATTTCGGAAGAACTTACATTATAAATTATGCAGAGAGGGTCAAACCCCTCTATGATCTAATAAAACCAGATTTTAAAAGAATCAACTGGACTCAAAAACACACAGAAATTTTGAGATCTTTACAAACAGACATGTTAGTTAAAACAAAACTACAAACACGCGACAACACACGCAACCTTGTGATTCGAGTCATCCCAGGAAGATGCGGATTCACATACCTGACCTCTAATGAGGGAGAAAAGGTACCAATTGCATACAAATCACACTTGTACACAGAAGCTGAAAAAATTTTCAGCATTAAGGAAAACATTGTTCATGCGGTTCAAATGGCTATAGCAAGAGAAAAATACCAAGCAGACGGTAGACGTATTACAGTCAGAACAGCAGAATCAGCTTTTGAGACATTAACAAGCCCATGTAATTTACCTACTATGGCACTGAATCCAGAATGGATACAATGGGTAAATTCTATTGCTACAGACAAGGTGAAATACTATTTTGATCCAGAAATGAAAAAATTAAAACGTCTAGAATATGAGAGAAAATACCCTCTGCCAATCGACATTCTGCCCTTACGACAGTACGCCTGTGTAATCTATACAGACGGACATGCTCAACCCTCAGTATGGGGAGAGCAAGCTTACAACGCCACATGCGAGATTGTAAAAGACGTGTGGCGCGAAGGTAAACTGAGACCGCTATTTACGAAAACACACTCAGTGGAAAATAATTCAGAACAACAAACTGAAATAATAGCGTAAAAAATGGCGCTAGATAATGCCGATCGCGAATTCCCGACACTTATAGTGTGCGATTCGTATTACTGCGTCAAATCATACAATAACGATTTACAGAAATGGATTCAAAACGGTTACAAAGATGACACAGGTGCCACAATAAAGCAGAAAGCACTTTGGGAACAAGTAGTTCTTTTACAGAAAGAACTACCAAAAACTCACGTGATACATTCACTGAGTCATCAACGTGATGGCGTTCACGTTGCAGGGAATTCATTGGCTGAGACAGCCACAGCGGTAGCAACTAAATCGGCTTCCGTAGCTACAAAAAAGCATGCAGTAAAATACATTGACGGTGAAACTGTGCTGGCGGTGAAAACGTCATCAAAAGGCGACTGCTCAGTGCTACCGATCAATTACCCACTCAATTATACATACATAATCGATTCAAACTCAGTCCCTTTTGCTCGAATCCCTGGAGTGGGGGATAGAGTAATTCCAAACACGGACAAGAGAGTCTTGTTAATAGCAGACGCACATATGGGTGAGGGTCTAAAACACCTCAAGCTTAAAGATTCTCTGGAAGAATTACAATCAGTGTACTGGTGGCCAGGCATGAGCCTGCATCATCACATTTTTGTAAAAAACTGCCCAGACTGCAACAGAGATCGCAGTGGCGACCGAGACAGTATATTACCATGGCGTTTCGCTCCAGATTGGATCAACAATAAAAAATAAAACCCAGTATGAATAATGCGTCAAATTAACATGTAAAGGCTATTTTCACTTATAATGTAGACCACAGCTCTCGGCTGACGTCTGAACTGTTATACAAAGATTTGCGAGTCTATAATGGCATATACGCTAGGAGCATGCTACGTTCTGACCAATATCTTTCCTTTAGCTCTCGAGCTTATGGGGAGGGCATGGCCAGAATGAGCATTACATTGCGGGACTCTTCTCACTTCCTTCCTGAGGGAAACGGGATGGTGTAAAGAAAAAACCAGAGGCATAGAGCAATCTATAACGGCAAAGGTATTAGGTTCAGGAGCTGGGTGGGTCAAACATTTAATAAGTGTCCAACGTAGTCTAAACAATCTGCCAAGAAATTCTCTGAGAGGTCTCAGTCCGTACGAACTATTGTTTGGGACTAGAATGTTAGTCCAGGACTTAGATAGTCAGACTTCAGTGGTTAAAGAAAAATGCTTTGATATCAAAGATCGCTTGGCTATTTTACAGGACTTAAATGAAACAAGAAAGGACCTGAGCAACATAAAGTTGAAACAACAGCCAACAACCACTGAAGAGAAACCACCTGTCCCAGCAAGGCCTGTCTGGATTCCAAAAATCGGGGATCTGGTCAGAGAGAAGATCGCGGTAAAGAAGGAATTTGGGCCTTCTTACAGAAGAAAAGCAGTTCCTGTCTTGTCTGTCAACGGGACAAGATCAGTAGTACTACCGCCCCTTGCTGGTAAAAAGGAGAACCGAGTTGTATCCATCGACCTGGTTAAACCACAATCATGTGGCCGATAACAAGTAGTAGGCCAAGTGGACTCCCAAGAAGTAGCAGAACACCAAAGTTTGCTACATCCACAGAGGTTCAAACTGAAAGACTAATCACATTTGAAAAATCTACAGTGAATCAACAAGGACTATACAACAAAGCAATGGAACTTGAACCTCTTAAAACCCAAATCAAAGCTTTAAATCAAGAAACAGTAACCTACAATGAAGTAACAAATGACTATGCTGATGAAACAAAACAAATTTGTGTGTGTGTGGTTGTGTGTGTGTCGTTGTGTATGTTGTTGTGGCTGTGGTTGTGTGTGTGTGTGGTTGTGTGTGCGGTTGTGTGTGTGGTTGTGGTTGTGTGTGGTTGTGGTTGTGGTTTTGTGTGTTATGTTTGTGGTTGTGTGTGTGCTTGTGTGTGTTTGTGTGTGTGCTTGTGGTTGTGCTTGTGGTTGTGTGTGTGGTTGGGTATGGTTGTGTGTGTGCGGTTGTGTGTGTAGTTGTGTGTGGTTGTGTGTGTTTGTGTGTGGTTGTGTGTGTTTGTGTGTGGTTGTGTGTGTGGTTGTGTGTGTGTGTGGTTGTGTGTGTGGTTTTGTGTGTGTGTGTGGTTGTGTGTGTGGTTGTGATTGTGTGTGTGGTTGTGTGTGTGCTTGTGTGTGTGGTTGTGTGGTTGTGTGTTTATGCGGGCGGTGGGGCTCTCCCGCCCTGCCCTGCCTCACCGCCCCGCAGCACTCCCACTGCAAGCCACGACTGAGTCAATATTATGGTGGAATATCTTAAAAATGGCAGAACAGTATGGCAAGGTTAAGTGGGGTTCATTCTTAACTTCACCTTCAAGGGAGAGCCCCTATTTTGTGGGGTGTGCTCTCAAAGAGAAAGACTTACCAGAATTTGAATTCATATTATAGAACGATTTCAAATGTAAATGGAGAGAAAAACTTACAATGCAGCAAGTGAGGTGAAACAAACATATCTTGCCCTGAAAGAAGTGACATAAAAGTGCTTGCTCAGAAGGACGGCTCACCTTAATAGACACAATTTCTTCCTCATTCTCCACTTGACCCTTCCTTCCCCAGCCACAATCCCAAACTTCTGCTGCCTGTTCCCATGTGGCCTTAAATGCAGACTTTGCAGGTTCTGCCCTAAAGCACTTCTGTAAGCTGTGCTCGGATGGGGAACAGCCAGCAGGCAGCTCACAATATCGTCTCCCTGTTAGAAGGGTTCTAAAATCGTGTGAAATGTGCTTTGGGTGTGCTAGAAACCTCCTAAGCACTACACACAAACCGCTTTAATGAGCCGACATCTCATTTAACAACACACAGGTGCTTTTAGTGGCATGCCTGATTCAGACTCCTAGAATGCACAACAGCCGATCGAGGAACCATTCCATAGATTAATTGAGTATATATGTTGCCAGGATCACGGTGTAGAAGGCGGCTCGGGCTTGCTGCTTGTCAGAATTTAAATCCCACATTCCCTTTCCTGACATATTGAAATCCTCAGCGGGGATCAACAGTGATTTTCAACACGGGCACATTAAATGCACACATAAGGCCATTTCTGTTTCACATGGAAGGCAATTTGTATTCCTTGTTTCTGTTGTTTTAAAAGTACAATGTTTCTGTTGTTACCCATTAGGCACAATGCAGTATTTTAGGCTTTCCCAGGTACTGCCAGCCTACAATAAGCACACGTTTTCAATATGTATCCAACTTTAAGGACAGTAGGAACAATCATAATGTTCTAGATTCACAAGATAGATAAAAAACAAATGATCAAAATCGAATGTTTTTTCATATCTTCGTGTCAGTGTAAACTTGTGCTGCCCTTTCCTTGTCCTCGTGCTCTGCTTTTGTTATTGATTCACTGGATTATTGCAATCCACCCTGTGCCATTCTGCACAAATTATTGGGTTTTTTTCAGTTACATTTTGTTTTGTGGTTTATATATTTGCATGATTTTTGATTTGGAGTTCAGTTATGTCAGAAAAAGAGTAATACATTTATTCCCATGACTAATGTACTGTATTGTACCGGGTCTGGGGGCTCAGTGGACTAATGGATCCACTGCAGGGGCCTGCGTTCGACCTCATGGTCACAGGTTCAAATCCTGGTGGGTCCACTCAGCCTTTCATCCATCCAAGGTCGATAAAATGAGTACCATTGAGTTGGGTAACAATAAACCTCTGTTATTCAGCGCCAAGATAATCTGTTAGGGGTGAACGTGTGTTTTACAAATACAAGAAAAGCGAGAATAACTTCTATAGGAGTATTTTGAGATTGCCCACACGCACCCCACTCTTACCCCTTTTTTTAGACCTTAACATGAAGCGTACGGACGATCTTGCAGTACTCCGTCCACTCCTATATTGGGTTAGACTATGGAGTACTCCAGATCTGGCAGATTACAAAAGTGGTATTCTAGAAGTGAAGAACCTTGATGTTTATAATACTAACCCTTGGTTAAAGCATGTAAAAACTTGGCTTATTCAAATTGGTTTTACCCACTTCTGGGAAAACCCTGCACTCTTGACACAAAGTTGCAAGAAGCTCGTAAAGGCAAGATTTTGGTCTTATATCTCTTATAACTCCCTAAATGATAATTCGTGTGGTTCCATTACCAGTAGTTTTCTTAACTTTAAAAATGTACCACACTTTGAGGAGTTTTTAGATGAGATACAACGCCAGCTTGCAAAAAGTCTGTACCTAAAATTTAGATACGGAATACTCAAAACAAATGTAGTCCTAGCTAGGTGGGAAAAGCACACCGGGACAACAAAAAGCTTGAACTGTACATGTTGTCAGTCCAACTCAAAAGAGGATGAGAAACACATATTGTTGTTTTGCACCACATACGACAGAGCAAGGAGACGATGGATAAAGCCCTTGTGTAATGCCTTAGGTATTCGTTAGTATGTGGAAGCATTCAGGATCATCAAGACCGATACTAGTCGTCTTACTGTGTTTTGTGTCAGTAGATTCCTATTGCTTGTAAGTTATTCACGCAAGAAGCGGGGGTTGGAGCTGTAGTTGCTTAGCTGGCCGTTCGCTATACAGAGGTTGTGTTGTCCTGATTGTCCGAGGAATATTGTTGAGCCAATTTCTAGGATCATTCTCTATGGTGCCACCGTAAAAGTTTTTTTATCTTGTATTATAACAACATTTTATATTTTATGTGCCTTTTTAAACTCATGAATCAACACTAAACTTGATGAATTGTATTGTATTCCAGCTCCCCAACAGCATATCATGTATGCATTTTTGTACCCACTGTGTAAAATGTTTTTTGTTTTTATGTGTCTTTTATGGCCAGATTGGGCCGAAATAAAGATCAATGAATATATAAATACACGTTATGTTATTGTACCTACAAGTTCATGAACAAACAAGCACGACTCAAACTCCTTAGCCACACTTTCAAGGCACTACATAAAACTGGTCCAGCATACCTTAACAATCACATCTGCTTTCACAAACCTTCCAGACATCTCTGCTTGTCGGGAATTGTGCTTGCACACATCAAATGCATACGGCACACCAGATTGAATGGTCGAGCATTCGCCAAAATCACCCCTACAGCATGGAACAATCTGCCACTACACGTAAGATCCTCCTCCTCACCTCTTGAATTCTGCAAGAAGCGGAAGACCTGGCTTTTTGAGTGGCCCCACTAGGCCATAGGTGGCCTAGATTCACACCTGTCAACACCAGGATACCCTCACCGATGAGAGTGCGTACTACAAATACGCATAACTTAACATGACATAACTTTTTACACATGTCAGTGGTTGCTGCGTGTGCGTGAGAGCTGCTGAAGTCTGGCTATGCATAGAGTAACTTGTGGAGACTCAATGTACACCAATTAATTCAGAACAATAGCAGTAAATCAAACATTAACATTTTGACAGGGAGGAAGTAGGTGTGGTGTATCTCTTCTTAAACAATTGTAAAGTTTTTAACAAAATTATTTTTAGAAACAGGATATGAATACAATTAAACTAATAGGCGTAAACAATAGTTTAATCTTAGCATCATAAATGTTTGCATTATGTTACTCCTTATATGAACTTTAATTGTTTGCCTAATAATTCGGTTGACTGTACTATGAAGCTATAAAGTTCTTGCAAAATATAGCATTTCAATAATTCTAGAGTCTTCCTTTCCTCAAGCAACACTGACATGGAAATGGTAGGCTTGGAATATAGGTGATTTTGAATAATGTAACTCCATTAGAGCTGGCTATTGCAGGATCACTGTAGTTCAAATGGGGGAAAGAGTTCTGCATGAGGGGAGGGGTGGCACTTGAGATCTCCCACTCACCTCAAGAGTCTGGCTGGTGGTGTCTGTAGGCTTTGAGACCAACCATTTAAACCTCCAAGACTGGTCGGTCTCTCCCCGTTGTGGGTCTTCTCAGTGCAGGTCTTTGTGGAAAGGCGAAGATGTCTCCTGCGACCTTCTGCCCAACCGATGTGAAAGTCTGAGACTTCTGTACACCATGTTTACCCTGTCCAGGTCCCTTGTGTCGCCTTGTCCTTGTTTCCTGTTCAACATGTCTACTGGTCTCTTTGCTTACTGTTTTGTCTCTCTCTACCCTTTCCTTCATGTTTCTTAAACTACGCTCACTGCGTCTCCTGATCCACGTGTCTTCTTGCTCCAGTATTTCCCAACATTCTAATCAATCGCTTCCTTGTTTTTATTCCTTCGCCTCTCCCATGTTGCTTAAATATACTTACCATTTTGTTGTGAAGGCATGCGTGGTAAAGGCATAAACGTAATTGATTTGTGATAAAGGCAATGTGTGGTGAAGGTATTGCATTGTAATTGATTTCCGGGTAATGGCATCAACGTTGTAATAGATGTGTGGTAAAGGCAATTCACAGTAAAGGCATAGACGTTGTAATTGAGGCGTAAGGGCATAAGCCTTGTAATTGATGCGTGGTAAGGGCATAAGCGTCGTAATTGTTGTGTGGTAAGGACATACGTGTTGTAATTGATGTGTGGTAAAGAAAATGCGTGGTGAAGGCACTGCATTGTAATTGATGCATGGTAAAGGCACCAAGTTGTAAAGCTTGTGTGATAAAGCCTGTTTCCTGTCCCCATCTCTTCATGTTCCTTTTTCCCAGAGCCCCTCTGTCATTATGTCTTCCGGCAGCTCATATGCCAACATTTTAAAACTAGAAAGTAGAAGATTTCGGTAAAAAAATCTGAGGAATGTATTTTCCCCATTGAGTCTTATTGAAGCAGAGGCGATTTTAGGTGGGAGACACCTAAAATAAGGCCATTTTGGCTTTAAAAATCGTGAGTCTCCCACCTGAATCAGGTCTATTGACATGTATGTGGTAGTTCGGCCCTCCTGTTCACATGTTCCCATATGCCCACACTTACCTGACCCTCAGCGGAAAACAGCACGTGTGTATTTCATTTTATTAAAAATAAATGTACTTTTGTACTTTTATCCACTTTACAAGCAACAGAGCCAAAGAACAGTGTTATCGGTTAAAAAAATAAGAAATTATAACAAAAACAAAAATAAATACATCAACATTAATAGTTGAGGCACAACTAATACCAGGAAACCTTGATTCTGGCTGGTTTGACCAACCGAGTTATATCTTTCGTTTATTTTGAAAAGCAGGCAATAGGATTGCAAGTTGAAAGCAGCACAGCCTGAGAGAACCCAGGCAAAGTGCTGCTGGTACATTTCTATTTTTATATTTATCTACACAGAACACTGAAACATAACTTTTACAGGCATTTAAGTCACCATACAAAAGGCAGCACTGTATTGATTTTATGTAGGTTACAAAATGAAACTATTACAGAATGGAATGTGCGGTGGACAGGGAAGAGCACCCCTGCCCTTACGAGTTGCCTCAGGGAATGTCACGTGAGTGAGAGAGCCCCCCCCCCCCCCCGCTTGCACCCTCTCTCACGCCCCTCTATGGCATTATCTAAGACCTACTGTAGGTCCTTAGTGGAGGTAGATCTGACCCAAACATAAATATGACAGGTGGCGGTCTTGGGCAGTTTTCAGTTTGCTTACCTGTGACATTTTCATGTTTTCAGGGTGACTGTGTGTGATATGTCAGTCTGTGCCTTACATGCAGGGCCACTGGAATTATGCGGAAGTGGATCACCAAATTATGTGGCAGGGTTGTTTAAATTGTGCAGCAAAAAAAGGCAAATGATGCAGCATCTTGCAGCACATTATTTGATACTATTGCGTCATTATTTTGTCTGTCATTTTTACACATGGTAAAACTGTCTGGACAAAATTGTCACCTCATTAGTACCAGTTTAACAGCCAAATACAGGAAAAAGCAACTGAAAGGTGACCAGTTAACTTTTTCAAAAGGCCTTCCACACCAAAGGGCCTCCCACTCCGCGTGAATGTCGCCACGTTTTTAATACCTGTTGATCCGTTTGTGTCAGAAACAATATTTTTTGCAAATTCTGCAGATTATGCGGCAGATGATGGATCATGTGGCAAATGCTGCAAATTCATAGCTCTGCAGAAAAAAATCTACAGCTGTGGAATCGCATAATTCCAGTGTCCCTGCTGATGTGTGACACTTTAACTGTTTCGAGTAATCACATCTCTGAAGTTAGTTATCTTTCATTTATTTATTTAATTTATTTATTTTATTTCGTGTATTTTATATAGCGCACGGCAACCTCAACGGGGTGTCCCGGCGCTTCTGAGAGTGTAAATAAATCTTACTCCTGAGGGATTTAGCAGAAGAGGAATGTTTTTAGTGCCTTATGAAAAGGAAGCTCGTCCTGGATCATCCGGATGTCAAGAGGGAGTTTGTTCCAGAGGGATGCGGCACAGGCCTGGAAGGTTTTCCCCCCAGAGCGTGTTTTGTTAAATCTAGAAGTGGCTAAAAGATTTTTGGAACTAGAGCGAAGAGATCTGACATTCCTGTAGGGGCGCATACAGGAAGAAAGGTAGGCAGAGCCTTTTCCCTTAATTGCCCTGTGAGCCAGTGTGAGGGCTTTAAATTCGTTCCTCTTCTGTATAGGCAGCCAGTGAAGCGAGCGCCGGTGTGGTGAGATGTGCTCTCTGAGGGAAAAGCCACATACCAGACAAACTGCTGTGTTTTGGACTGTCTGTAGTCGATGGCAGAGCCCTGCAGCCCACCCAATGTACAGACCGTTAGCATAGTCCAGGTGAGATGTGATCAGCGCCTGGACTATGGTTCTCCTGGTGTTATTAGGGAGAAAGTTGATAAAAAAATTTACCATCCTAATTTTGGAGAAGCAAGCTGCCGATACTGTCTGTACATGGTTGTGAAAGGAATGGTTGGAGACCCATCTGACTCCAAGATTTTTTACGGATTCCTTAGGTGATGGGGGGGGCTCATGTCGAGTGGCCACCAAAGGTTAGAGTCCAAGGGGGACGGCTGATGGAAGAAAAGAACCTCGGTTTTCCCCGCATTGAGTCGAAGGCAGTTGTTGTCCATCCAGCAGGCAATTTTACGCAGACAGTCTTTTAAGGGATCAAAAGAGGATTGGGAGAGTCTGTCATAGGAGAACAGGAGTTGGATATTGTCTGCGTATGAGGTGGCTTTGATTCCTGACTGGGCGATCATCTCAGCAAGCGGGGAGAAATAAACATTAAAAAGAAGAGGGCCTAAGGAGGAGCCCTGAGGGACTCCACACTTTAGTGGTCGGCTGTTGGAGGTGTACGGTGGGGTAAAAACCGCCTGAGTCCTGTTAGACAGAAAGGAGGACAGCCACTTCAAGGCCTGGCCCTGAATGCCCTTGGAGTGGAGATGATCGAGGAGGACAGAATGAGAGACGGTGTCGAATGCTGCCGATAAGTCCAGCAGCACCAACACCGCCCTTGAACCTCCATCAAGTCTCCAGCGCACGGCATCGGCCATCTCTATCAGGGCCGATTCCGTGCTGTGACCCTGTCTAAATCCATGTTGCGAGTCATGGAGAGACCCGTGGGTTTCCAAAAAGTTTGCAAGTTGTTTCTGCACTAATTTCTCTAGTACCTTGGTTGGAGCCGGCAACAAGGAGATGGGTCTATAGTTAGCCGGCTCATTGGGGTCAGCGTTAGTTTTTTTCAGAATAGGGACTAGTCATGCATGCTTCCACGAGTCTGGAAAGATACCAGTCTGAAGCGAGTCATTCCAAATGCTGTTCAGGATAGGGTTGAGAAGAGGGGCTAGAGCTTTATATTGTTTGGCCGGCCAAGGATCGGTCGGCGATCCGGATCTACATTTAGATAGTTCTGCTAAAGA
This sequence comes from Lissotriton helveticus, assembly GCF_964261635.1. Taxonomy (NCBI): domain Eukaryota; kingdom Metazoa; phylum Chordata; class Amphibia; order Caudata; family Salamandridae; genus Lissotriton; species Lissotriton helveticus. Next base: position 79,786,267 of record NC_136068.1, on the reverse strand, counting down.
ATGATCAAGAGAGATGGCTTCAAAGTTAGTTAAGATCTGGGCAGGGTCAGGGTCGAGAATTGTGTTCACTGTGGAATTATGGGTAAGGTCAGAGCAGTTTTTCTAGGAAAGGAGTCGTGAATGGTGGCAATTTTATCCTCAAAGTAATCAGAAAGACGATTACAAAGGGATTGAGAAACAGGGGACTGATGTTTGAGGGCCAAAGGATCGGTGAATGATCTCACAGTGTTAAAAATCTCTCTTGTGGAGCCATGGGCGCTGTTAATTTTTTCTTCTAAGTAGATTCTTTTCTGCTCTATGATCTTTTTCCTGTAACCTTTGAGGGCTGATTTATATTCCATTTTACTATCAACGGAGTATGAAAGTCTCCAGCGTCTTTCCAAAAGTTTACAGGCAGACTAGCACTTGCGTAGTTCTTCAGAGAACCAAGGTGTGGAGGGTGCAGAACGAAATGTTTTAATTGGCCTAATGGGAGTGATTGAGTCAATAGCAGAGACAATCCAGCTATTAAACTTGTCCAGCCTAGAGTCTAGATCAGTGGCGTCCCTCGGAGCAGTGGAGCCCAAAAGAACTCCAAGGCTATCTGGAGAGATATTGCTCCAGTTACGACTGAATGTTTTGGTCCGAACACAAGGTCTTACTTGGTGGAATAAGCAGATGGAAAATGGGATAAAAAAATGGTCAGACCAGGTCACCGGATAAGGATCACCGGTAAGTAAGTCAGGTAAATTAGAACAAATCAGGTCAAGAGTGTGTCCGGCTTTGTGAGTGGGGCTGCAAATCCATTGCTTTAAGCCTCCATCAGAAAGCGTGGAGAGGAAATTGAAGCTTGTGGAATCAGAGGCGTCCTCCACATGGAGGTTAAAGTCACCGAGCAAGGTGAAATTTGCGTAGCGCGAGCTGGCCTGGAGAACGTAATCTAAAAAGTCCGGCAGGGAGGAGGTCTTGGATTTAGGGGGACGGTAGAGAAGTAGGCCTGTAAGGGTAAAGTTTGCTGGAAAATGAATGCAAAATGGGAGTGCCTCAATGGAGTCTATTTGAGTGTAAGGGAAAGAGGAAATGGTCCATACTGATCTGTAAATTATAGCCACGCCTCCGCCGCGATTGCGACTTTGTCTGTTTGCACAATGAATATTGTATCCTGAAGGGATGGCCAGGGGTAGTGCAGGATTGGTTTCCTCCCCTAGCCAGGTTTCCGTTAAGAAAAGAATATCCCAGTTATTGTCTGATAGGGATAGGGCTATATCAAGCGAATGTTTAACTAGCGAGCGACAGTTTATGAGGCCTGCTTTAATCCTGACATTTTTAATAGTAGGTGATGGCCGCGTCGGATACAGGCTGAGAGGGCATTGAGATACAGGAATGCTATCTGCCTGATCGTAATTACAAGGCACACAAGGGAAGGTAGGATTTATTATATCGGGAGGAAGGGAATACGCAAAAGTACAGTGGGATGGTCTGAGGGTAAGTAATGTCTTTCTGTCATACCTATAAGTGGCAGGTGTAGCATGATCTTCGGCCTTGGCCGCGTCCTGGTCGCGGACGGGCGCAGACGGGCAGGACTCTGGCACGACTCCGGCGCAGGTTCGGTGCGTCCGCTGCTCGCGTCCGCTGTGCGGAGGCATGCCCGTCCCCTTATATGCGCGACTAGAGTGCGTCAGAGCGCCGAAACACACCCAATATGTCTGCCGTGAATTAGTGCCCGGGACCGACTCGACAGCGTCAATGCTCGGATGCGAGTGGCCCAGGCAGCAGGGAGGTGAGGGGAAGAATTAAAAGTTTATTACATCAAGCGTTATCGCAGTGTAGTATTTAAAAGCACAAAAGTCACAATAATGGCAGGCCCAGTCAGCAGGGAGGTGACAATATTTATTGCCACATATAGTGAAAAATGATGGTCAACATGCCTGAAGTACTTACTCAAGGTCACTCACTTAGATACCTTTTCAAATATGATCACCCCTCTTGCATTCTGGGACTTTTGAGTCCATTCTTCATCATGTAATAGGAACAGTTAAACACACACTGGGTTAGTACAAACAGGTCTACAAGTGTCTGTGAGTGGACATAAATACATGATTGTTTACATGGACACTAGCAAGAAGGGCTGCTAGTGATAAGCTGTAACGCCTATTGTAACTTCTGAATGATGTTTACGTTTAGTCTCTAATGCAGCCAGCTCAAGTTTAACCCGTTCCGTGCTCACGTCGGCCGTTGGCTGACGCGTGTACTACCTCCCGGGTGCTGCGCACGACCAACGGCCGACGCAGCCCTGCCCACTGTGTCGAACGCCCGCACCGCGTAAACAGGTTAAGGGTCAGTCCTTTCTTTGGAAATACGTAAGTACCAAAATGTGATTTGTTTTTTGGGCTAAAAAGCCAGGACAGGTCAAACGTCTCAGCCACAAGAGATTCCTCCACTTGGCAGCCATTTCATGGGCTTACTGCACGACACCATCATGCACATTGGACCACAAACAATTATAATACTTTCTCCAGTCTCCAGACCAAAGACATTTCAAATATGCATCTTTTTAGATTTCCTTAATATGATTTAACAAACAATTGGCCCTGTAAACAACATGTCACACTCCATATGTGAAATAGTTTTTCTATTCTTATTGTGATCCTATCACAGGTATGACTTGTACAGCTCCCTTTCATTGTGAGGAGCTGAATTCTGCCCTATGACCGTGCAGTATCACATCCTGACCATGGCAGGGGGCTGTGCCCTCCACAGAGGCCACCAGAAGCCTTAATATCTGGGACATGTTCAGTGAAGGTGGCCCAAGCCCAGGAGGCCTAGATTTAGAGGAGAGCACAATGAGGTGACCTAGGTACCTTTTATTTTAATAAATATAATTGAAATATAATTGAAGTCATAAAGATATTTCATAAGAAGCTACTCACTCTTAAAGGTATGCTATATAGTTTGAGCTCTTCAGGTTAAGATCAGCGATGACATAAAGTCCAAAGGCAATTTTTTTTTTTTTTTTTTTAGTCCTCATTAGTGCAATATTATTGGTAAGGAGTCGTCGGGGCCCCAATCTCTCTTTAGTTCTTAGACTTCACTGTCAATTAAGGGAGTATGTAAATAGACAGTTCCCCTGTAACGTTTTAAAAGAGAGGAGGGTCCCCTTATTTCCATTACTTTGTTGAAGGATTTAATGCGGGGGGGGAGCTAGCCATTATGGCTACTCATACAGGCCTTCTCCTGACTTTCCATTGCTTACACATAATCATTGGACTTTAGCATAGGTTTATCAAGTTCGAACCAGCCACTGGGACAATTTCCCTTCGAGTTATCCTTTAAACAATTTAGCTAGTACCTTGATGGTAGTTTTCCCAGATGTTCCAGAACTTACATTTTTTTCTAGGGGCTTTTCTTTTATCAAGTCTATAAATTCTTAGTATTGAAGTTAACCATTCACTGTGAGATGGAACTGCCGGGCTTACCCATTTCACACATATTTCTATCCTTGCCAGCAATATTAACAAAACAAGGAGATTTTCCTGTGCTATAGAAAGTGTTTCTGCTACATTTGAATTCCTTACCCCAAAGATAATTAAATCCACACTTACATTTAGATGTCTTCCTAAAACCCTATCGAGTGTCTTACCCACATCATTCCAGAAGCCGTCGAGAAGGGGGCACTGCCGAAACATGTGTAAATAATTGGCCCTTTCCAACCCGCATTTGGGGCAGACTTTCACTGACGCCCCAGCGAACTTCGACAGCTTTTTTGGTGTCCAGTAAGCTCTATGAGAAGTGAACAGATGATTTCTCTTTAGGGCAGCCGATGCTACAATTGTCCAGCATTTGCTCATAGATACTTGCCATTGGTTGTTTAGCTCCAGCGTCGGCAGATCTTTCCCCCATACTCTCTCCGGTATCCGAAAATCTTCTTCCCCTGCGTGAATCAAAGCCCAGTACCAAAACGCGATTTCTTTGTGTATAGTGTCTATTTTCTGCATTTCTTTCTCCAGGGTTGGGTTTCCCGCTCTAACTTCTTTTAGGGATTTAGTCCAGCTAGATAGTTGGTAGTACTTGAATTTAGATAATGAGCCCATAGTTTTTGAAGATAGGGTGTTCCACTCCAGAAGATTGTTTTGAGACACCAGATGATCCCACTTGGTTATTCCAGATGATTTTAACGGGTGTGCTAGTTTGTCTTTGAGACACTCTGGGGTGCCAGGGGAGTCCCATATGGGGGCCAGATCGCTGTAGTAGGAAATATTTAAGGTACATCTTATGCCAAACCAAGATTTGGCCGCAGACTTCAGCATCTTAAGTTTAATTTTTTTTTCAATTTAGGATGTCCAAATTTGTATAAGAAATGACTGGTTTTATTAGTCATTGTTTGGAAATATAACGGATAGCATTCAAATGTATTTAGGAGCTTTCTGTTTGATTTAAATTGAAAAGCTCTGCAGTACTCAAAGAGATCGGGGCTTACGATTCCCCCCTGGTCTTTTTTTCTTCTTAACTTACTCCAGGCAATTCTGGTATTTTTTGAAGACCAAATAAAACTTGAGATTTCACTCTGGATTTTTTTTAATGATTCTTTTTTAAAATCGAGAGGAATGGCACCAAAGGCAAAAGAAAATGTTGGTAAAATTGACATCTTTATTATGTTTGATTTGCCTAGAAACGTCAAAGGGAGACCCCCCCACACTTTCAATAACCTTTTGACTTCCTTATCTATTCTTTGGATGTTTAAGTGAGTAACTTTATCTAAGTCTTTGACTAGGTCTGTACCAAGGTATCTGATTTTATCCTTGTTATAAGGGCTAATGGAGTTATCATTCCAGCTCATTGTTTCCGTCTTATCTTGATTGATTTGGTACCCGGAGATACTCCCGAAACTGGTTAAGGCCTCTTCGACAGTTGTTAACGATCCACAGAGGTCATCTGTGAAGATCATCAGATCGTCTGCATAGAGAGCGATCTTTTTAGACCAGTCTTGGAAAGAAAAGGGTGATATTAAAGGATCTATCCTGAGATGTTCCGCCATTGGTTCAATATAAAAGTTGAAAAGCAAGGGGGAGAGGGGGCATCCCTGCCTGGTTCCTCTCTTTATCTGTATATTAGTAGTAAGGCTGCCATTGATTAAGATTTGGGCTCTGGGAGAGGTATATATTTTTGACACCATATTCAGGATATTTGCCCCCAGGTTAAATCTTTTCAGAACTTCGCTTAAGTATACCCGGTTGACTCTATCAAACGCTTTTGTGGCGTCTATAGTAATTATTGATAGAGGGAGTTTCTCTTTGGAAGCAATGTCTATGGCGGCAAACAATTCTTGCGTTAGGTCTTGTAATTGTCTACCCGGTATGAAGCCCTTCTGATTGTTATTTATTAGAAGCCCGGCTGTTTTCCCTAGTCTCTTCGCCATAATCTGTGTAAAGATTTTATAATCACAGTTCAGGATCGAGATTGGTTGATATGATTCGCATTTTTTTGGGCTTTTACCCTGTTTTAGAAGGATGGTAATTATGGCTTTGTTCCAAGAATCTGGGAGATTGCATTTTTCCATAAATATTTTATTCAGCAGAGTTGTTAAAGGTAAAAGCAGAGCTTCTATTAGATTGGAGTAGAATTCGTTCGGTAGGGCATCTGGACCAGCTGCTTTGCCTTTCTTGAGATTTTTTAATACTTCTTCAACTTCTTGAGTCGAGATTTCTGCGTTTAGTTCTTCTCTCAAATCAGGTGGTAAGATTGGGAGATTTAGGGGGTCTAAGAAGTTTTCTATTTCTTCCTTTTTGGGTTGACAATCTTCGCTGTACAGATCTGAAAAGAAAGTGAGGAATTCTTGTTTTATTACAGCTTCTTCCGATCCGTTATCTGCTGAGTTTCTAGGGACGATACAAATAACTTTGTTCCTGGCTTGTTCTGTCTTGGTTTTCCAGGCAAGCATCTTGCCACAACCTTCCCCATATTCATAATGGGCTAGTTTGCTGGCTTCCCATTTTTCTCTCACTTTGATTTCTAAGATTTCTGCCAAACTATCTTTTTGCCTCAATCTGTCGACCTCTAATTGCTCTTTGTTTCTTCGGAACCACGGTCTAATCGAAAAAACTGTCAAAGTAGAACACATCCCCGCCCATCTTTCCGATCATTCAGCAGTCCTGATCACCTTGAAACTGGAACCTAACAAGGATAGTACAAGATGGACTTTGGACCGCACAATCCTCCTTGACCCCCAGATCATCGACCAACTAAAAGTACGGACCAATCTCTTCTTTGAAGAAAATAAGGAAGGCACCTCGATACAGACTACCTGGGACGCTTATAAAGCAGTGATAAGGGGAAACATCCTCAGTCTAGCGGCTCATAAATCTAAGGGTATAAAACAATCGATATTATCCTTGGAAGATAAGTTCAAAAACCTGGATCTACAAATAGCCTCAGCAACCTCCTCCACTCCCAAAGGCAATTTTCTCTGATTCTTTCAAGATATGACATTGGACAAAAAAGGTTTAGGACATTGTTGTGTTTTCTCTGTGCTCTAAACAGGCCTCCTGAGTTCACTAGCACTGTTTAAAAATAACAAATGTAAACATACATATAAGTATGACAAGCATTTACGATGCAATAGGCCTCGCATTATCAAGGGTTAGAGCTGTTGGCGTTGTAAATTACAAAGACTTTTACCTATGTGTTTTGGCTTGAGTGCAGTGGATGTATGTGTTGTGGATTGAAATTATGTGGATTGTATTGGAATTGTTAGTTGGGAAATTGTGTGCGGTGAAATTGTGTGGTGTGTAGTGTATTTGTGTAGTGGAATTATGTGGCATGGGGAATAGATAGGGGTGAGAGCTGCACAGTATGAATACGACACATTGCAATGCAAACATGTACAACACATGCTTTTACAACGCGTTTTTTACATTGAAACATCCATTACAATGCATGCCATCACAACGCATTTTTAGAAACTACATTTACAATACATTCCATTACAACGCATAATATGTTTAGGGCAACAGTAGTGTAAGTGTTGGATAGTGGAGGGGTAAAAATTACTACTGCCACTCCAGTGAGTGCAACAGTAGGGTAAGTGTTGGATAGTAGAGGTGTAAAAAATACTATCCCCACTCCAGAAAGTGCAACAGTAGGGAAAGTGTTGGATAGAGTAGGGGTAAAAATACTATCCCGATGTACCCCAAAATCCATAACCACTCTAAAACTTAAAAAATACCCATTACTTACCTTATAATGAGTCGTAATTACATGTGTTGTAGTGACATGCGTTGTAATTGGCATGCGGTGTAAAGGCTGCTGCATTGTAACAGCCGCGTTGTAAAGGTAGTGCGTTGTAATGACTGTGTTGTAATGGATGTTTCCCCACAGAATAGACAGAGAGGGAGATAGAGAGGGATAGGTAGTTTGTGCATGAAGTGGTGAATGAATCCCAGACATAGGAGCAGAAAATGTGTATGAGAAAGAGAGAAAGGAAGGGAGAGCAGGCGACAGACGCATAAAGAGGGTGGTCCTGTGTACGCAGGAGACACCTTCAGAGGAGGAGGAGAGCGTGGAGTTTGAGAAACGGAAACCTTGAAAAGGCACGGGAAAGAAAATGTGTGAGCAGGCAGTATAGAGAGAAGATAAGGAGTGTGAGGGAAGGATGAAGAGGGGGCAGTGGGTGTGTGGGGAAGACTTGACATGGTTGTTGGAAGTAGAAGGGAGCGATGTGTTGGACTGGAACTCTTTCTTTTGGAATTGTGTGGCATGGAATTGTGTGGTGTGGTGTGAAGTTGTGTAGTGGAAATATGTGGTATGTCAGTGACGTACCTTTGAATGTTGTTTCCTAGAAGGACTACTCATCCATGCTCAAAATGGTGACCATGTGTTTGCTACTGCTACTTATTATTGTACTTTCACTTATAACCAAATTCCCTCATGGATCAGTGATATACTTTACATGGAAAAACTTCGCTCACTTTTTCAATGCATTTTCACTTTCATTTTGAGGGCTGTTTAAACAGCCGGGCCCTGTGCCGTGACTAGTGTGCCTGTTGTATAAGCATGGAGCTCTTACTTTGGTTCTCTTTGTGTGAGCATTGGCCTTTCAATTAACCTAGGCACCTCTTACTACAAACTCCTGAAGGTATTCACCCCACCTTCTTACATTTTTTATAATTCCAACTCTGGAGAAACCTAAGGCCGGTTTTGGTCTATGTTGGCATCTTCCGTCAGGTGCAGCTTGGTTCCAGTTGTTTCTGCAACAGGGCCGGACTGGGAACCACAACTGGCCCCGGCAAAATGCTCGGCCGGCCCCCCAGGGGCAGGTTGGGGGTGCGACCGAGCTCTTTGCGGGGGACGGTTTTCGGCCGATTTTGGTACAGAGCCGATTTTGCAGCTATCCTGAAAAAACGGCCCTGTAACAAAAACGGCCCCCAGGGGCCCAAAACCGGCCCCCACTGGTGCGGTGCACCCGGGGATTGCCCTGTGCCCGCTATGGCCAGTCTGGCCCTGTTTTGCAATATTTGTAAAAGGCTGTTTGCTTCATCCTGGCCTTTTGCAGCATAATGGCAATACCAGCCACCTCTGCAAAGCATCCATGTGTTCTGAATCAAGTTTGAAGAAGCAGTCAGAAACCTAGACCAGATTTATAAAAGAAGCAGAGACCCATGATTTGTTACCTGCTGCCTTGTTACTTCCCTCATCGCTCAGCTGCCCTAACATGTATGTTCACTGCACTAGCCAATCAGCAAAGGACTTTATTCCTATCACCGAGGATCATAAAAGTACACCATGTGATTACACGCTTACAAACAGACAATACAAATAAAACATCTCGTTATGAATAACCATTTACAGTCAATTGACAATCACAATCAAGTGCATCAGTCAGAGTGCATCAGTGTTTGTGCAAGAAGGGAAATTCACTATAACAGCAGCAAGAAATAAATTGCATAATTGTTTGCAATTTCAAAACTTTGTCGCGGTATACTTGGAGAGAAAATGGAATATGATTAAAACTAAGCTTTTAATAAAAACAAAAATAGAATGTAATATAATAAATAAACATTCACAGCGTTTTACGATACAGCAATATAAATTAATCAAAGTGCATAATAAAGTGCTATGTGCTTTTACGATGAAACAAAACCCCAATAGAAATTTAGGGTGCCATAATAATTAGTACACCCTAAATCCTACACCCTAGAAACTGTCAGGAGAGTGTTTAGTGCGCCTGATCCACACAGCCATTAAAAACTTGGATACACAGCATACATGTGGAGTAGTGTGGCTCACTGGTTAGAGGCGGTCAGACCCGAGAGCAGAAGTCGGCCCGGGACCAGGGTTCGATTCCTGACGCGGCAGAGTCGTGGACCAGGGTCAGCGGACTCGATAATTCTCGCTTCGGTGCTTACTCTAATCAGGGATCACACTCGGCAACTCTGGGCATTAGCTTACCTAATCTCCACAACGGCCCCACCAATTCCGGGGATGCCTGGCTCCACCTTGGGGACTCCCAGCAGGGACCATCCCACAGGGAAAGCCAGGACGGGTTATACAGCGCCGGAACGCCCCGTTGCTGGGGCAGCTGTGCGCTTTACAAGTATACTACTACACACACAATGTTGTGTTTGTCTTCAAAATTCTGTATGCCTCTTTATATCTCCTAACTCCCAAATTTCTACAAAGGGGGGCAATCCATTTCGATCGGGAGTACAAAGGACAAAAAAATAAAACATGTTCAGGTGACTCAGAAACCCCTACACAACAGGGACAGTAATTCCTCAGCCCCCTCTCCTGCTTTACGCCAGTTACTTTTAAAGTGATTTAGGGGTAGGCAGCGGTACCAGCATAAAGCACGGCTGCGCACCAAAGCACAGTGAAGCAATTAGACCATCCTCTTCTACACACAATTATTATTATTTTATTTTGTATTTTTTTAAATAGCTGTTTTTTTAAAGTATGGGTTGAGCACGTGGCATTTTCTTCTGCGGCATGCAGTGACATTTTGGAAGAAGCAGAGGCCATTTCACACTACACCGAAATGCGTTTCGGGCAGCTGTTTGCGTCATTTGAGGTTAATAAGCAAGTCTAAAAAGTGATTTTCCGCGGCCACAAATGGTACTGTGAGAAAAAAAGTATCCAATTTACTTAAGCCTGCTGTGCCTGTTATCTTTTCTCAAGTCAACTTCAACAACATGTTTAAAGGTCTCTTTTGAGTGACATGGCTTTCCCAGCCAACAGGACTCTCAGAACTGTGAACTAAAGTTCTTTAGGTGTTTGAGGACTATGATTTAGGGAAGGTAAATCTGACTTGGTGAGCATTACTAAGTATTTCTGAATGTCAGAGGTAGAAATAAAATAACCCCCAGCATGCTTTTTATGGCTACCATGGCAACAGTGCAACAAAACATCCTGCTAATTATTAGACCCAGGGGGTCTTATCAACTTGCAAAGTTATGCACACCCTTTCCAAAGAGCACGAGCAAAACACATGAGGCCCCTGGGAGGAAAATACCACCAGAATGTTATGTTCTACAGACTACACGACAAGAGCAATTATTGGCCAATGGGCAGCAGCAATTCACAATAAAATAGCAAGCATTGGCAAAGTCAACAGGTATGGCTTCACTGATGTGCATGTACAGAACGGAAACACTATAGGTGACTATATGTGCATAGACGGTGTGGTATTCTAATATTATGTAATTCTCAGAATTCTATTAGGTCCTTTAGCATGTTTGGGGTTGAACAAGGAGAAAGAGAGAGGAGTTGAGAGAGGCTGGTTGTGTCTCTCACCTGTGGTTGTCAAGCTGTTCTTCCATTGAATAAATCCTACCTGGAACCTACTTCTTCGTGAGAATAATTACTACATAATCATTGGCGACGAGGATGGGATACGAACCCACGCGTGCAAAGCACAGACAGCAACACATGCAACATGTCATAGCACATGCACACACACACACACGTCCCACATGCATACAGACCGTATGCATCCATGCACCACACAGGCTGCACATGCATGTGCGCTTGCCTGGGTGTATGTTCTCTGTGCACACACAGCTGCTCGCTGTAGTGTTGTCTCTCACTGCATGCACTGTAAGAAAGACTGGATGGTTTGCCAATCCTGGAGAACTCCTAAGCACTGGAATTAGCAGGTGTTACAATTAATACATGTGTAGTCACAGTAAATCTGAACTTGTACTTCCTCATCAGTTCTTGAACATGCCTTTAAGGCACCACACAGGGCTAAACACAGTAAACAGACTTAATAAAACCCACTAGGGTTTACTTTAAAGTGGTGCCCCATAAAACAGCATACTCAAGTTGAAAACAGGATTACCTATTCCTAGTCACCTGGCGCAATGACAAATTAGACTATGTCGCGGTGAAAGCCACAAGAGTTGAAATAAGAGAAACAAAGGTATTGAAAGCTGCTTGACCGTTCCATGAAGTGTCCACCTTAAACATCCAACGATAAACCCAGCAGGCTAGTACGATTGCTGAGGAGACTTATCCTACTAAACTAGCCGCTTGTATTTATGCGTGAAGGAAAGATCAATAAGAAACATTTGATCATATCAAAAAGGAAACTGCTAATGTGCTATGACTATGATCATTCGAGGTTGTGTGTATGTTTATTGTAGCAATGGGTGTAAGCAGTTATAGTATGGGTGAAAGCCTGGAGATGGGTGGAGAAAACAAGCATTTGCAGTGCAATTGTTCTCGCCTTTGGGACCTTATATGTATTTAGCTATGCAGCACATTAACCTGGGTGCTGAAACATCATCTACTGTTCTTTAACATGGAGGGAAAGTAAGCACCAAACTGCGTGACACACCAGGTATGGGAACACATGGAGAGAAATATTTCCTTTCAGCGGGAAATGGAATAGTCCAAAGCTCTGTTTTTAATATAAAATCAGGGCTTCGGTGGTCATATCACTGAAAATACAAGATTTGAAAAAAATATTATTGTCTACGGTGCCTCTGCTGGTCGTTTTCTCTCAAGAAAGTTAATTTGAGGCAGTTGCAGAAAAATTAAAAAAAGAAAGTCCCTCAGCTGAAAGCAATTCTGGTATTTTACTGACCTCTACTGGTCGTTTTCTATCAAGACAGTTAAATAGAGGCAGTTGAACAAGCAGAAGGCAAATCTGGTATTTTACTGACCTCTACTGGTCGTTTTCCATCAAAATAGTTAAATAGAGGCAGTTGAACAGAAAAAAGTATCTAAGGGGAAGCAGACAAGCCCTAGGGCTGATCTCCAGAACCCACAAAGTACATACACATATAAGTATACACTGAAGTATATAAAAGAGGTCTTCAATGCTCGACCTAAAAAAGGAAAGGGTGTTGCAAACAACAGGATAGGATGCAGGTTGATATAAAACACACAATGCTAACAGCAAACAGATATAAAATGCTAGGTGGATTTTCTTTTAAATGAGCGTATGAAGGTCAAGTGTGATAATAGGATGTATGGCCGGAGACAGGTACAGATGGTGACGGAAAGCATGAGAATAAGCAGAATCACTATGTAGCTTACATCAAAGAAAGACTTTGGGGTGGGCAAGGAGGGAGGCAATACATTGTGGTTTAGTAATGCAGAGAAAAAAGAAGCTTACAGCAAGGAGGGGCGCAGAGAAAGTTAAACGCGATATAGGTGCGAGCGAAATGTATAGCACCAACCACAAATAATATGGCATAGTTTTAAATCCAACACTAATCTTTTAAACAAGGATGTAAAAGGCTTGCACGACGTGACCTATAGTGCTGCTCTTGCTGGGGGAAAATAGAACCGAGAGAAATCCACGCTCAGATTTGTGAAAACCTTCAGGGGACCAGTCCCGCATGTGAAGTAAGAAGGGCATCCACTGGTCAGGAGGCAAAGGTGCGAAGAGGCACAGCTTAACACTGAATAATATTAAAGAAAACAAAGGCTCCTGTGGAATGGTATGAAAAACTTCTAGTATAATTACGCACAATAGCAATGCAAAGGGTTAGGAGGATGTCAGAAAGAAAGCTGCCTGTACACGTATATGGTTTAGTAAATTATTGCGTAATTTATGTAGAAATCAAGTAGTTAACACACTGCGTACATGAGTGTTCAGAGATACAATTGTGACTGTACAAAAGTTAAACATTTAGAAAAAGGTGTTTGGTGTCCCAGTGAAAGTACAATTGAACCTATGCTAAACTAGTGATATTACAGTGACGAATGAGTAAGGTTCAATTTTTCAAACAAGTCAGGCGACCATGTAAGTTATATTCAGTTGACCAACAACAATTAAAAAAATTAGAAAATGTTGCTGTTTGGTTCGCCTCTTTGAACTGTCGACGGCGTTTCGACCCAGTCAGGGTATTGGGTCTCTTCAGGACCTGGCAGTGTAGGGACACCTAAGGAAAATGATAGAGTCATATTGTCAGCGTGTGGCCCATTTAATTAAAATACTAGGGTTAAATGCGAGAAGCTAAACGTCAAAAATACCTGAAGGGGGGCCTATCGTGCCCTGTGAATTTCAGTGGCACCGTGAAATAAGTGTAAAAAGAAGAAACTCACAGGGATCCCAGCCAGGAGCTCCGGGTATAATGGGAATAGTCAACTGATTGTTCAGAATTGGTGAGGAGGCATATATATAGAGTAAACTGTGAATTGGACAGCCAACCAAACATTATCACTTACCCCTAGTGAGGGTAGTGACGGCAGACAAGCATACCGGAGCTGGCCCGGGAGCTCAATGTTGATTAAATCACTTGGTAGGTCAGGAAATGCGAGGAATAATGACTCAGGGATCATATTAAAAAGCATGGATAGCACAATGGGAGATGATTACCTGGGTCTTGTCAACTGGCATCTCTATAATCTTAGACAAAAGAGTCGGCCGGCTGACGAACAGCAATCACAGAGACTAGAATGTTGGGGTGTTTAGGGTGCAGCGGAGAATGTGACGCGTCCAGAAACCACATATTACCACATATGTTTCAGTGCCAATGATTTTCTGTATAGTGCTTTATTTAATACCCCCCTCACTGATTACTTTGTTAATTCTCTTCCCGTCTGCACTAGTGGGCGCAATCGACTGGAGAAGTACCTTCTTGCGTTTCCCTGCTAGTTCTGCTTAGGTCTTTGCTTTTGAGTAGGCTCCAGTTCGATCCCACATTGTTCTGTTTTCCCCAAATTCCTCCCTACATCTGATACTTGCATGTAGCTCAAGTTGCTAGTCTTGGATGGTATATGATCAGTCAGACCCCTTTTCTCTCCACATTCGCAAAAATATTTGTTCTCGACAGTCTTCCGCATCCTGGCACAATATGTTCATTATTTCACCCACTTCATTTATTAACTCTTAGCACCGACTATTGTGTTCTTGCACACATCATGTATCTTATTTTCTTCGCTAATCCCGGAAGTGCCTAATCCTTCAATGTCGTTGTTTGAATGTAACACTGTATTACTGCAGCTTTGATAGTAAGATTCAAAATGGACGACACCCTTCGAACACTTGAGGAGAGAAGTACGCTGATGCAGTTTAACGTAGTGTTGTCAGATTGCGGTAGATGATTGCTAAATGGCGCAGATACTAGTCTAACAATCCAGTGTCTTTGAAAGAGATTATAAGAACAGAGCAACCTGTCAGCATGTGCTACAATAATTTAGTATGGTAGGAGAAGGATTAATTTAACTTTAAGGGCCAGATGTAGGTAGCCCAATACCGGTGGGTAACAGCCGAAATTACCGAATTTCGACCGTCACGGACCGGTATTATGCATCTTAGATGTAGGGGCCTAATTTAAGGATTCGGTAATTTACCGAATCGGTAATTTAAGGAATTGGTAAATTACCGAATTCTTAAAATACCGATTCGGTAAATTACCGAATCCTTAATGTAGCGAGCACTCAAATAAGTGCTTTTCCCATTTCAGGATTCGTTATTTACCACCCACTACAAGTTGGTGGTAAATATTGAAAACCCTAAAAAAAGCAATTTTTTGCAATTTATAACAGTGCCATGTGGCAGACATACATGCCCTTAGGGCATGTATGTGTGCCACATGTGCACCCATGCACTATTCAGGGGTGCAACAGGGTGTCAAAGTGACACCCTGCCACCCTTGAATGTGTTCCCCCTTCTACCGAATCGGTAAATACCGATTCGGTAAATACCGAATCGTACCGATTCGGTAATACTTACCGAATTTTTTCCTACATAGCATTTACCGATTCTAAAATACCGAATCGGTAAAATTCTGTGTTTTAGAATCGGTAAATTTGGATTACCTACATCTGATCCTAAATGTGTTATAAGGAATGCATGATATTGTTTGCAATTATCAATCTTAAGTTTTAATGATTACCAAAACTTGGTTAGGCCAATTATTTGGCCCGGATCTTTTGCTTATGGTGCAGGCCCCATGATTGGTCCCAAAATCAGGTTTATTTGCCTGGCAGGCCATGAAAGAAGAGGGATACTTATTTTTTACCAGAAATGCAAATTCCATGTTTAGTTTCTCCTCAAATAAAATGAGGGCTCCCGGTTTTATTGATTTATTTTTTAGACATTTCCATCTGTATTTATCCATTTTGTCAACTTTATCTGTATTTATCCACATTTATTATGAGTTTTGTGAAAAAAATAAAGCTGAAACTGGTATATTTCCACATTTATTTAACCAATAAATATTCAGTCATGCTTGAATGCCTGCCAGGTTTCAGTGATAGGAACACCCGCAGAAGATAAATCAATGCACTTATATGAAAATACGCACAGTTCAGTATCAGCCTTGTGTATATCTACTGCTGTTTAACTCTCTTTACTAAAATTCCTTTTTGTAACCCCCTTACCTCTCAATCCACACAGTTATTGGCCTGGCAGTCATAGCAGTATTTAGAATTACTCAAAAAGCACCCAATTTCAGTTTTTATCCACGTTTAGAAATAAATACAGACAAGAAAATAAATGGTTTTGTGTCTGTAATTATCTGTTAAAATCAGTAAAACCGGAAAACAGGGAGCCTTAAATATAATTCACGTGAGCATATAGTTATATAGTTGTACCTCTGCTATACGTTTTGCGTGTAACCTGTTTGTTTATCATCCTCCAGAGTCCAATGGAGATTTTCAAAGTGCTCTATTAGAGGTTTGTTTACCCTCTACGCCTCAAAAATCGAATCTGCTTGTTCTGAGTGGTTTCCACTAATGGTTTAGAGACGTCTAGACAGAGTAGTTGGGAACTTAATGGCACCCTTCAGGGGCTGCTATTTCAACATAATACTCTTGATTGGGTACTTGGGCTGGGGGTTGGTTTTGGAAAATTGCACCTGTGGATTTGTCAGACCATTATCTAATTACATTTCACATTTTATCATGCGGTGTGATTAAGAAACATGGTAAACCTCATATAATAGCATTTCCTAATTACAGAGAACTATGGGCAGCAAATGTGGCACAAAGTACTAATGGGAAACGGTCCATATGGCCGTACTCTGGCAACTCTCATCTGCTGGTGGATTGGTATAACAAAACACACAAGAGAGCAGACTAGGTCCGAAAAAGAGGGGGTTCAGCTGTGCTGGCAACTGTGCAACAGTGGGTGCATGTGTGAAAGTATGTTGTTGAGAACATTGGCTGGAAAAACTCCCATCAGACCACCCTTTATGGTGGATTTCGCGTCATGTGGGATGTTTTGCTGATCATTCCAAAACACATACGACCGTATAGTGCCGCTGTGATTATGGATGTCAGTAATCTAGCCATGATGTCTATTGTGGAGTGGTGTGTCCTAAAGTGCAGTGCTTAAGTGATAGTGATGAATTAAAAATCGACTACACAGGCGCTGTACAATATTCAAAACGCAAACTATGTGTCGCAAAATAAAAACACGCTGAGTAGTTTGACTACCCGTTGGCGCTGTGCAGAACGGTCGACATGTTTCAGCCTAAGGGGCATTGCCCCGGCTTTCTTCAGGACCATATAAAAATGCTACTGCAACAGTAAATGATGTGTTAAGTGAAAAGGACAAATGATGTACTAGAAAAGTTACATATCTACCAGGAATCATCACAATTGAATGCCCACTGGAAGAGGAGAAGAACGTCTTCTTCCTAGAAAAAATGTTAACAAAACACTAAATTACACACACGCAGCCATAAGAATGCACAGATACCATGCCAACAAAACACACCTGCCTGAATGAATTTTGCATTCAGCTTTGTATGAACAAGCATAATAGCTTAAACACCATGAAGCATTTCTCCAAGATGCTACTCACCCAGCTTTGTGTGGGTGAAGACCTCACCTCACCCGGCGACCGCTCGGGAGTATGAGGCCCTGCTCTATAGTGTAGAAAGAAGGAACACTGTAAGTACACAACTTTGCAGTGTCCATGCTAATTGCTCTACACATAAAAACCCTACAGACGTGTGATAGTCACCCAACTGTTCAGACCATAGTCCAACCCACAACCAGTCACTTAAAAAACAACATACCGCTCTGGTGTAGTACATAAAAACTGTGAGTGATTTTTTTGATAACTCCCAGGCACCTGCCTGATACTCGCAGTGTATACTCATTGAAAAGTGTTCTGAGAAATTAACCCAGGGATTGTCCATAATAAGGGGCTGTTAGAATGCCCGAAACTACCAAGCCAAACTGTACTAAGCAGGCCTCTTAGTCTAAGTCAAAAGGGCTGAGGGGGCCGTCCAAACAAATAGGCTCGAATGAACCAAATTCAATTACATGAGAGAGGGGGGCTAGCTGATAGTCAACGCTACAGCAGGAGACTCACCTGTCCGTCGGTGCCCCCAGTGAAAATTCGAGCGGAAGTGGAGGTATTGACCAGCCGGCACCTAGTTGTTATATGATTCGGAAAAAGGGGGCGTACGAGTCCTGATAGCTTGTGAAAAAACGCGCGCATAGGAGAAAATGCCGATTGTTATCACATTATTTTTTCTACCCCCGGTAAACTACTGCTACCGCGCATGCGTCAAAGAGCAGTGTCTCTTCCTTATCGCGCTCTCCTATGCGCGCGTTTTTTCACAAGCTATCAGGACTCGTACGCCCCCTTTTTCCGAATCATTAATGGATTCCGAGCAGCTATATAACAACTAGGTGCCGGCTGGTCAATACCTCCACTTCCGCTCGAATTTTCACTGGGGGCACCGACGGACAGGTGAGTCTCCTGCTGTAGCGTTGACTATCAGCTAGCCCCCCTCTCTCATGTAATTGAATTTGGTTCATTCGAGCCTATTTGTTTGGACGGCCCCCTCAGCCCTTTTGACTTAGACTAAGAGGCCTGCTTAGTACAGTTTGGCTTGGTAGTTTCGGGCATTCTAACAGCCCCTTATTATGGACAATCCCTGGGTTAATTTCTCAGAACACTTTTCAATGAGTATACACTGCGAGTATCAGGCAGGTGCCTGGGAGTTATCAAAAAAATCACTCACAGTTTTTATGTACTACACCAGAGCGGTATGTTGTTTTTTAAGTGACTGGTTGTGGGTTGGACTATGGTCTGAACAGTTGGGTGACTATCACACGTCTGTAGGGTTTTTATGTGTAGAGCAATTAGCATGGACACTGCAAAGTTGTGTACTTACAGTGTTCCTTCTTTCTACACTATAGAGCGGGGCCTCATACTCCCGAGCGGTTGCCGGGTGAGGTGAGGTCTTCACCCACACAAAGCTGGGTGAGTAGCATCTTGGAGAAATGCTTCATGGTGTTTAAGCTATTATGCTTGTTCATACAAAGCTGAATGCAAAATTCATTCAGGCAGGTGTGTTTTGTTGGCATGGTATCTGTGCATTCTTATGGCTGCGTGTGTGTAATTTAGTGTTTTGTTAACATTTTTTCTAGGAAGAAGACGTTCTTCTCCTCTTCCAGTGGGCATTCAATTGTGATGATTCCTGGTAGATATGTAACTTTTCTAGTACATCATTTGTCCTTTTCACTTAACACATCATTTACTGTTGCAGTAGCATTTTTATATGGTCCTGAAGAAAGCCGGGGCAATGCCCCTTAGGCTGAAACATGTCGACCGTTCTGCACAGCGCCAACGGGTAGTCAAACTACTCAGCGTGTTTTTATTTTGCGACACATAGTTTGCGTTTTGAATATTGTACAGCGCCTGTGTAGTCGATTTTTAATTCATCACTATCACTTAATCACTGCACTTTAGGACACACCACTCCACAATAGACATCATGGCTAGATTACTGACATCCATAATCACAGCGGCACTATACGGTCGTATGTGTTTTGGAATGATCAGCAAAACATCCCACATGACGCGAAATCCACCATAAAGGGTGGTCTGATGGGAGTTTTTCCAGCCAATGTTCTCAACAACATACTTTCACACATGCACCCACTGTTGCACAGTTGCCAGCACAGCTGAACCCCCTCTTTTTCGGACCTAGTCTGCTCTCTTGTGTGTTTTGTACCTTAGAGTAGGGGATTGAGCAGAGAGGTCATAAAATATTCCCCTTGACCCTCCACATACTTGTTTTGTTTTTTGGATTGGTATAACAACCTACTTACCACCTTCATTGGCAAATCTGTCCAATAAGAGATATCAGACATAACATAAAACATCAATCATCAAGCACAAGAATGGACACTGGTATCTACAATAACCATTGGTTATTCTTTGAAAACCCTCATAGACGTTGAGATGTTATAAGTGCGGTGTATCTTTTATCCGCCCCTTCTCTAGCGTCGTGGCATATTCATCGGGTTAACAAATGACGTGCTATATGCCTGCCTCACCCGAGGCAACCTCTGGAAAGAGTAGAAGTGTCCAGAAATGAAAAAAGCACTCATCCAGAGGGTTTGTGATGTGGTGCTAGTGAGCCAAAAATTCTAAAAACAAGTATGCACCCAAACACACTATTTATTGAAAAAGGGTGTAAACTGTGGTATAAAAAATAGTAGTATACAAGGTAATCGAGTTACTGGACTACCATATAACTCCATCTAGGTCGACATGTTTCAGCTCTATTGGGCCCGAGGGGTCTAAAGAGCTTTCGTCAGGACAGTACAAACAAGACAAACTGAATACTCACACTATTCGTGTAGTGTTCATTAGAAGCATGACAATTTCACACTCAATTTCCTGTGTTTGGAAAAACAAATATAAGAAAAATTGTACATAGTGGCATATAGCATGCACAATAGGATACTAAATTTAGGTACCTAGTGCGAAGAGGTGATATAAATTACATCAAGCTCAATTCAAAAATGTATATAAGCACCACATTATGGGTACTATGTATCAAGGGAGTAGTGAGGATGTAAAACAATGGACGTGACTCTGAGACTTAAAGATGAATGGTGATTTAAAAACAAATATTTTGTCATTGGGTAGTAAGTAAAGTTCATATTAATGGCCTAAGTGCCCGTTAAGTGGTTATAGGCACGGTGGTCTAACATTATAAATCATGCACGAGGTGTTTTAATTCATGCGTTAATGACTTTAAGGATGAATAATGATTATAATTGGCCCAAATGCCCGTTAAGGATTATAGGCACGATGGTATAGTATTAACAGTCATGCACAAGATTTTAGGTTCATGCGCTAATGTTAAAAGTACCTTGGTATTCAGGAAATCTCTCCGCATCCGGAGGGCCAAGAGTCGCTTGTCACAAGGAATTTTACTAGAATGATAGAAGTATTGCATGTTGCGGGAAAATATCACGGTGATAGTCAAAGCGCAGCCGTTACTTACTGCGTGTAGTTAGAGGCTCGTCTCGCGCCATTCTTACCCTCGTGTTCAGTGCGGTTGCCACTTGTGCTGACTCTGCCCCTGGGAAGCGGAACTCCACTCCCTCGTTTGTTTTTAAGGTCATAGAGAGCAACAGGGGACAACTGCCTGCCGTGATTGTTAAAGTGGCAGAGGCATAATGTTCGTTATCTTACTACAAACATGGTGGTAGCTTGAAGGAATTAAGCGCAAAAAGGGGAACTGATGTCAACCGTAATTAATACAGTGGCAGAGACACATGATTCATTATCATTCTGGAAAAGAAGTAATTACTAAGGAGAGAATTAATTACTCTATTTGGCCGGGAGTATGAAAAAATGACTCAAGTCCTTAGAGAAATTTTAATGTAAAGGATTTCCTGAAAATTAATAAACGCCTCTTATTGATCTAATAGTGATATCGCTCGCAGATAAATTCAAATTTTAAATTTTAATTGACCAGGGAGAAGTCTTAAGGGTTGATAGCTAGATCAAAGGTAGGTAGCCCATTAATAAAATTGGTGCCACGGGATGTTATCATTCATCCCATGTACATGGGTTCCCAATCGATCGACCCATCTTTGTTCCCTCTCAAATAGCGTGCGTTCCGCATCAGTGTGCTTTTCATGTAATTTTTCTAGAACTGTCCACCTGAGATCATCACACGAATGTCCAGCTGTCACGAAGTGTGAGCAGAGTTTTGTAGTGCTCTTCTTGAGCCGTATGTTGCTCCTGTGTTCCCCTATGCGGGTCTTGACCTTGCGACAGGTCATCCCCACATATTTCTGTTGACATGGACACGTTATGAGGTACACCACATGGGTGGAATTGCAGTTTGTGTGTTGCCTCTGTGTCCATAACAGGCTGTCAGTCAGTTGCAGGGTTTTGGTTGGATTCGTGAATTGGCAGACACCACAGGTTCCACAGGGAAAATGGCCAGTTATTGGGGTCATGTTGACGTTTCTTATGGTAGTCAAGGTGAGTCTTTTCCTGGGGCGAGTGTGTACTAACACATCTTTGAGATTCTTTGTCCTCCGATTAGCAAACCTGGGTTTGGGCCAATCGAAATTCCCTGAGTTCACTATTGCCCAATTCTTCCTTATAAGTTTTTGTACCTGATACGAGGCTGGACAGAAGGTGGTCACACATGTGACAAGGTCCTTTACTGGTTCCTTCTGATAACTCTGTAACAGACACTCTCTAGGTTGGTTTTGAGCTCTTTTTTTGCATTTAGAGATTGTCTGTGGAGTGTAGTTTCTAGCTCGTAATTTCTTACTTATAATTGTAGCCTGTTGTTTATAATCACTGGCTTTGCTGCAATTTCGCTTGTGTCGAAGAAACTGACTATAAGGGAGATTGTCTCTTAAAGGTTGGGGGTGGAAACTGAAATAAGACAGTTGGCTATTTTTAGCTGTAGGTTTCGTGTAGGTCCTTGTTTCCAGTTTCCCATTTTCAGAAAATATAGTCAAATCTAAAAAATCTATACTTTCTCTGTTGGCGGTAGAGGTAAACCTGAGCCAACGGTCTTGGGCATTCAGCCAATCCATGAATGTGGACAAGGAATACTTAGTGTCCCAAATCAACAGGACGTCATCAATATAACGTTTCCAGTAAAGAATACTAGAAACGTATGGGTTGTCATTATTGAGTACGAATTTTTGTTCGAATTGACTCACATATAGTCCAGCCACCGATGGAGCGAAGGCGCTTCCCATGGAGGTCCCATGGCACTGTAGGAACAGTTGACCGTCATATTCAAAGTAGTTTTCTTTCAACGCTAAGCGGCAGCACTCAAGGAGAAAATGGCGAGGTGTTTTATGAGGCCATTCTATGAGGAATAAAAGGTCTTCCAGCATTTGCATGGTGTCATCTTGGGGCAGGCTTGTGTAAAGCGATTCCACATCTAATCCAACTAGGATCATGGTGTTAGAGTCGAACGCTTTATCAGCTATCTGAGTTAGAAGATCACGGGTATCCTTTAGATATGTCGGGGTACTCTGCACCAGCGGCTTAAGATATTCATCCGCAAATTTAGAGAGAGGTTCTAAAAGTGACCCGATACCCGAGACTATCGGGCGTCCTGGTGGTGGGAATTTATTTTTATGTGTCTTGGGTAATGAATAGAAAAAGGGGATTTTAGGTGTCCTAGGTGTTAAAAAATCCGCCTCTTTTCGAGAGATCCATCCATTCACCTCTGCTTCATGAACCATTATCGTGATGGTATTCGACAGTCTTTCAGTAGGGTCAGAATCAAGTTTTCTGTAAAAGTTTACATCCGACAGTAGTAGCAGGCACTGTTGGTCATATCCTTCTTTTGTAAGGACAACCACACCACCCCCCTTGTCTTTCCTTATTACTGAGATTCTGAAAAGTTGATTTTTTTGATCTTTTGTCCAAATTGTCAATACCTTTGAGAATAGCTTTTTCGAAGGTCAATATCTCTATTGGTATCGCCTTGGTTGGTGGTAAAAATTTTGATTTTCTCTTTAGTGTGGTATCACCCTCTGTCCCATGAGGGGGGGATCCATCAAAAAAGGCTTTAAGTTTGAGCGTTCTACAAAATTCAGAAAGTTCGCACTTTAATTTGAATGGATCAATTAAAGTGCGAACTTTCTGAATTACCACCAACCAATGCGATACCAATAGAGATATTGACCTTCGAAAAAGCTATTCTCAAAGGTATTGACAATTTGGACAAAAGATCAAAAAAATCAACTTTTCAGAATCTCAGTAATAAGGAAAGACAAGCCCTGGAGGAACTCAAGAATAACGATAAGATCATCATCAAACCGGCGGACAAGGGGGGTGGTGTGGTTGTCCTTACAAAAGAAGGATATGACCAACAGTGCCTGCTACTACTGTCGGATGTAAACTTTTACAGAAAACTTGATTCTGACCCTACCGAAAGACTGTCGAATACCATCACGATAATGGTTCATGAAGCAGAGGTGAATGGATGGATCTCTCGAAAAGAGGCGGATTTTTTAACACCTAGGACACCTAAAATCCCCTTTTTCTATTCATTACCCAAGACACATAAAAATAAATTCCCACCACCAGGACGCCCGATAGTCTCGGGTATCGGGTCACTTTTAGAACCTCTCTCTAAATTTGCGGATGAATATCTTAAGCCGCTGGTGCAGAGTACCCCGACATATCTAAAGGATACCCTTGATCTTCTAACCCAGATAGCTGATAAAGCGTTTGACTCTAACACCATGATCCTAGTTGGATTAGATGTGGAATCGCTTTATACAAGCCTGCCCCAAGATGACACCATGCAAATGCTGGAAGACCTTTTATTCCTCATAGAATGGCCTCATAAAACACCTCGCCATTTTGTCCTTGAGTGCTGCCGCTTAGCGTTGAAAGAAAACTACTTTGAATATGACGGTCAACTGTTCCTACAGTGCCATGGGACCTCCATGGGAAGCGCCTTCGCTCCATCGGTGGCTGGACTATATGTGAGTCAATTCGAACAAAAATTCGTACTCAATAATGACAACCCATACGTTTCCAGTATTCTTTACTGGAAACGTTATATTGATGACGTCCTGTTGATTTGGGACACTAAGTATTCCTTGTCCACATTCATGGATTGGCTGAATGCCCAAGACCGTTGGCTCAGGTTTACCTCTACCGCCAACAGAGAAAGTATAGATTTTTTAGATTTGACTATATTTTCTGAAAATGGGAAACTGGAAACAAGGACCTACACGAAACCTACAGCTAAAAATAGCCTACTGTCTTATTTCAGTATCCACCCCCAACCTTTAAGAGACAATCTCCCTTATAGTCAGTTTCTTCGATACAAGCGAAATTGCAGCAAAGCCAGTGATTATAAACAACAGGCTACAATTCTAAGTAAGAAATTACGAGCTAGAAACTACACTCCACAGACAATCTCTAAATGCAAAAAAAGAGCTCAAAACCAACCTAGAGAGTGTCTGTTACAGAGTTATCAGAAGGAACCAGTAAAGGACCTTGTCACATGTGTGACCACCTTCTGTCCAGCCTCGTATCAGGTACAAAAACTTATAAGGAAGAATTGGGCAATAGTGAACTCAGGGAATTTCGATTGGCCCAAACCCAGGTTTGCTAATCGGAGGACAAAGAATCTCAAAGATGTGTTAGTACACACTCGCCCCAGGAAAAGACTCACCTTGACTACCATAAGAAACGTCAACATGACCCCAATAACTGGCCATTTTCCCTGTGGAACCTGTGGTGTCTGCAAATTCACGAATCCAACCAAAACCCTGCAACTGACTGACAGCCTGTTATGGACACAGAGGCAACACACAAACTGCAATTCCACCCATGTGGTGTACCTCATAACGTGTCCATGTCAACAGAAATATGTGGGGATGACCTGTCGCAAGGTCAAGACCCGCATAGGGGAACACAGGAGCAACATACGGCTCAAGAAGAGCACTACAAAACTCTGCTCACACTTCGTGACAGCTGGACATTCGTGTGATGATCTCAGGTGGACAGTTCTAGAAAAATTACATGAAAAGCACACTGATGCGGAACGCACGCTATTTGAGAGGGAACAAAGATGGGTCGATCGATTGGGAACCCATGTACATGGGATGAATGATAACATCCTGTGGCACCAATTTTATTAATGGGCTACCTACCTTTGATCTAGCTATCAACCCTTAAGACTTCTCCCTGGTCAATTAAAATTTAAAATTTGAATTTATCTGCGAGCGATATCACTATTAGATCAATAAGAGGCGTTTATTAATTTTCAGGAAATCCTTTACATTAAAATTTCTCTAAGGACTTGAGTCATTTTTTCATACTCCCGGCCAAATAGAGTAATTAATTCTCTCCTTAGTAATTACTTCTTTTCCAGAATGATAATGAATCATGTGTCTCTGCCACTGTATTAATTACGGTTGACATCAGTTCCCCTTTTTGCGCTTAATTCCTTCAAGCTACCACCATGTTTGTAGTAAGATAACGAACATTATGCCTCTGCCACTTTAACAATCACGGCAGGCAGTTGTCCCCTGTTGCTCTCTATGACCTTAAAAACAAACGAGGGAGTGGAGTTCCGCTTCCCAGGGGCAGAGTCAGCACAAGCGGCAACCGCACTTAACACGAGGGTAAGAATGGCGCGAGACGAGCCTCTAACTACACGCAGTAAGTAACGGCTGCGCTTTGACTATCACCGTGATATTTTCCCGCAACATGCAATACTTCTATCATTCTAGTAAAATTCCTTGTGACAAGCGACTCTTGGCCCTCCTGATGCGGAGAGATTTCCTGAATACCAAGGTACTTTTAACATTAGCGCATGAACCTAAAATCTTGTGCATGACTGTTAATACTATACCATCGTGCCTATAATCCTTAACGGGCATTTGGGCCAATTATAATCATTATTCATCCTTAAAGTCATTAACGCATGAATTAAAACACCTCGTGCATGATTTATAATGTTAGACCACCGTGCCTATAACCACTTAACGGGCACTTAGGCCATTAATATGAACTTTACTTACTACCCAATGACAAAATATTTGTTTTTAAATCACCATTCATCTTTAAGTCTCAGAGTCACGTCCATTGTTTTACATCCTCACTACTCCCTTGATACATAGTACCCATAATGTGGTGCTTATATACATTTTTGAATTGAGCTTGATGTAATTTATATCACCTCTTCGCACTAGGTACCTAAATTTAGTATCCTATTGTGCATGCTATATGCCACTATGTACAATTTTTCTTATATTTGTTTTTCCAAACACAGGAAATTGAGTGTGAAATTTTCATGCTTCTAATGAACACTACACGAATAGTGTGAGTATTCAGTTTGTCTTGTTTGTACTGTCCTGACGAAAGCTCTTTAGACCCCTCGGGCCCAATAGAGCTGAAACATGTCGACCTAGATGGAGTTATATGGTAGTCCAGTAACTCGATTACCTTGTATACTACTATTTTTTAAACCACAGTTTACACCCTTTTTCAATAAATAGTGTGTTTGGGTGCATACTTGTTTTTAGAATTTTTGGCTCACTAGCACCACATCACAAACCCTCTGGATGAGTGCTTTTTTCATTTCTGGACACTTCTACTCTTTCCAGAGGTTGCCTCGGGTGAGGCAGGCATATAGCACGTCATTTGTTAACCCGATGAATATGCCACGACGCTAGAGAAGGGGCGGATAAAAGATACACCGCACTTATAACATCTCAACGTCTATGAGGGTTTTCAAAGAATAACCAATGGTTATTGTAGATACCAGTGTCCATTCTTGTGCTTGATGATTGAGGTACCTATTCAGGGGAACTGAATGGACGCATAATTCCTCTTCCCTCTTTTGATCACCATAACATAAAACATAACATGTGTATTTGTAAAGCGCACGTTCACCCAGAGGTCTCTTGGCGCTGAATAACTGTTGTTCATTGTTACCCAACTCAATGGTACTCATTTTATCAACCTCAGATGGATGAAAGGCTGAGTGGACCCGCTGGGATTTGAACCTGTGACCAAGAGGTCGATTACAGGCCCCTGCAATGGACGCATTAGTCCATTGAACCTCCAGACCCAGCTGGTAGGGCTAAAAAGACTCAGAGATGCGTTACTGATGAACGTGGGACACTACACAGTTACGTATGGAAAAATGAAGCATGCCCGGAAGAAATATCTGAGTGACACTCACAGACTAAAGCTACAGGCCATTAAGAGGACCTATAAATTGGCAATTGAGAGGGCAAAGAAAAAAGGCTTCACAAACCACATTAAAGAGAACCTCCGATGCTTTGAAAGCACTCAATTCAATTCAATAATCTTTATTCGGATAAACAGTGTCCGTAAAAGCACAAACAATTCTCACAAAGTTAATCACTTAAACATTTACATGAAAACATCATCTGGGTTTAGCTATATAAAAACAGTTCGATAAATCATCACAAAATTGTCACGGATGTGTCAGGTTGTATATGTAGCAGCATCATATGATAAAGTGCCAAAGTGCAAAGTGCAGGTGGTTCTGGGGGGAATAGCAGCAGGGAGAGACAAGCTATTAAATTCCAGGCATAAAACTCCATACATTTGAGTATCGGTCAAAAAACAGAGAGCATATTTCTTTGTCAATGTAGAACCAAAAAATGCATGTAATACGATTGGGTCCACTTATCAGGGGTTCATAGAAGCGCGTGAGTGAGTAGCCATTTTCAAAAAAGTACAGTCACGAAGTGTTAAGTTTTCCCCGTTAAGCTGAAGGATAGTCCCATAAGCAACCTTGAAATCCTTTCTTCCATTGACCCTATAAGCACTGTTGAAGCCTCTAGAATTAGTGGCAGTTCATACATTTCTGTTTATGACACTTGAACTTCTTAGTACTCCAAGAACATTAGGAAAAATACAGGGCCAGATCTTTTCAGGTCAAATGTTTTCAAGCCAGCTCATGATGGAACTCCCTTCCAAATGATGTTAGACTTCTGCAACTGTTTCTGCCATTTTGAAAAGTTTAAAGACCCACCTGTTTAGGCAACTTTCTGTTTTACCACCTAGTTTAGTTGCCCACTGGGGTTTTGGCTCTGTATAAATACATGTATTTCTGTTCATTCTTGTGCTAGGTGCCGCCTGATGAATTCTTAAACTGAGGGATGAGCATAGCTTCCTTTCTTCTGGTTGTTGAAGTTTCATGCCCACGCCACAGCCACTCCATTAGTAGCCTTGATGTGCTTGACCCCTGCTGATCTGGGGGAAGCATATTTGTCCTGTGCTGTAATTGGAATCCCCCCATCCTTCCCTGTGCATGAATAGGCTTGGTTTTGATGCATAAAAACATGTTAGAAATGCAAACATATACACAATGGATACTCACAAACATTTTCCCAGGAGCTAAAAAGTATGGTCTCTATTGTGTCCGAGGGCCTCATTGATGCCACAGCACAGGGTTGAAGTGGTGCTTTGCTGGAGGGGTTATGGACGGGGGGTTAGCGGGCACATGGCAAGGTCGGTGTTTGAGAAGAGCAGCCTGTACATGGTGTTGTCAGTGAGTCATGGAGCTATTTTGTGGCTTTTATTCCCCATGCCTCTAAAAAGAATCCTAGATTTGACAATCCTAGGTTATGCTGTATTTGAATGGCTATCCCTCTACCATACCTTAAGGTTAGTCGTATCTACTTACTAGCACTCCCATGAAGGAGTCAAGTGTAAAAAATAAGTAACTAAGGGCCAGATGTAGGTAGGCCAATACCGGTCGGTAATGGCCGAAATTACCGAATGTTGGCCGTTACCGACCGGTATTAGGCATCTGAGATGTAGGGGCCATATTTAAGGATTCGGTAATTTACCGAATCGGTAATTTAAGGATTCGGTAAATTACAGAATTCTTAAAATACCGATTCGGTAAATTACCGAATCCTTAATGTAGGGAGCACTCAAGTGAGTGCATTTGTCATTTAAGGATTTGTTATTTACCACCAACTACAAGTTGGTGGTAAATACTGAAAATCAATTATTTGCTTTTTTTAAAGTGCCATGTGGGAGACATACATGCCCTTAGGGCATGTATGTGTGCCACATGTACACCCATGCACTATTCAGGGGTGCAACAGGGTGTCAATGTGACACCCTGCCACCCTTGTAAATGGTCCCCCTATTACCGATTCGGTAAAATGTACTGAATCTTTATCTACATCCCATTTACCGATTTTGAAATACCGAATTGGTAAAATTCTGCATTTTAGAATCGGTAAATGGGACTTACCTACAACAGGCCCTAAATTATTGATTGGAATGAAATAGAATTGCATAATGTGAAACCAGAAATCCTAGAATCAATCCCGGTTTCCCCACCTGGCCCAATTGTGTGATCCTTGGCAATTGTTTTTCCTCATTATCACCAGTAAGAGCACCTTAAAATACTTGTGTTCAGGAAATGCACTGTTCAAAAACTTATCTTGTGTTTGATTTAAGAAACCATAATGTTGTCCATGTTTGATAACAACCCAAGCCACCCAGAGGGTTCGACGTGACAACCGACTTCCCTCTAAGTTCACTGTTGGCGTTGTTGTAGGGTGGGAGTAGGCATGATTGTTTCTTCGTTCATTTTTCAAAACTATCACTTTAAAAAACAAACATTTCTCAATACGCTGATATAATCTGATGTACTAAGGCGAATACACTTTTTTTTGCATTTTGAAGATAATTTGTCATATGTTTAAACATGTGTTGCAAGATGTCTTAAAAAAATTGAATGTTTCTAAAGTTATGTCCTGCACCATACCTTATTTGCTTCTTTTCTTTTACTTCAGTAAACTGTAAAACAATAACATGACATTACACGGTGGAGTGATGAGGCCGGCGAAGCAGTGTTGTGGGAGGGGTGATGGGGCAAGGGTAGATGTCACAGGGAGATTGAATGACGGCACTCCAACTGAAGCTTACATTAAATTAAACAAAAGAAAAATGAGCAGCGACCTCAGAGAGGTGGTTAATTTCCCCCGTGCGCCTGGATAGCTATGCTAAATAAATCTAATTTAAATTAAGCAACATTTTAAAAAACAAGCAGTGATCTCAGAGCGGTGGTGAGGGTGGACGAGCAGTATTGTGGGAGGGGTGAGGGAGTGAGGGGAGACAGTACAGGGAGATTAAATGACGGCACTGCAAATTAAGTGTAATTTAAATTAAAGAAAAGAACAAGCATTTACAATTGCGGTTTCGCCTTTGCAAAAGTTAGAGCTATTGGCATTTTAAATGACAACATTTTTATTTATGTGTTGGTTTTGAAAACAGATAAATAAATGGCATTATCATTTACAATGCCAATAGCTTAATCTCTCGCAAATGCCACACACACCCACAGAGAGCCCCCCACACAGAGCCCCCCTACACACACACAGAGCCCCCCTCACACACACACCCACACAGAGCCCCCCTCACACCCACACAGAGCTCCCCACACACTGCGAGCCCCCCCACACACCCACACAGAGCCCCCCCACACACTGCGAGCCCCCCCCCACACCAGATAAGTTTCTGCTCTCAGACCTATCATATGAAAGAACAGAATTGAAGGCCAGATTAATATTTCATAACACATGGATGTTTTTCTGGAGTTTGTAAGAGGGAATGAGATTAATTCTAGTTACCACCGCCTTGGAGTTCGAGGACTACATAATATTTATCATTCCCTGCCAGGAAATCCTAGCTGAGCAGATAACACAGGCGCAGCGGTGTGGCCCGTGCGGTGATAGCAACAGAATCGTAAAGGATCTGAAAGCGCGTTGTGATCATACTAATAATGGGAATGCCCTAAACAAATGCGCTTAGCATAGCACACTAGATTAAACAAGCTGGAGCAAGGGTCAGTCGGGCGAGCCAACCACATTGGCTCTCCCGACCACGAACAACCTAGGAAAAAAAATAAAAGGCCACAGACAGTGGGCGGGAGGGAGGAGGCACGGACAGTGGGCGGGCGGGAGGGAGAAGGCACGGACAACGGGAGGGAGGGCGGGAACAAATGGATCGCTGACGGCGGGAGGAGGGCGGGATAACTCCTCGGCGAGAGGAGTGGGCGGGAGGGAGGAGGCACGGACAGTGGGCGGGCGGGTGGGAGGGAGGGCGGGGGATAAACAAATGGATTGCTGACGGCGGGATAACTCCTCAGCGAGAGGGGTGGGCGGGAGGGAGGAGGCACGGACAGTGGGCGGGCGGGAGGGAGGGCGGGGGATAAACAAATGGATCGCTGACGGCGGGATAACTCCTCGGCGAGAGGAGTGGGCGGGAGGGAGGAGGCACGGACAGTGGGCGGGCGGGCGGGAGGGAGAAGGCACGGACAACGGGAGGGAGGGCGGGGGATAAACAAATGGATCGCTGACGGCGGGATAACTCCTCGGCGAGAGGGAGGGTGTGGGGGGCGGGACTTAAAAAAAGAGTCAGAAACGCCCACGATTCGCATCGTGACGGGGGAAACAGTGATTGACAACCATGTCTTCCAATGGCTAGCCTCCATTTATGGAGCTAGCCAATGGAAGAAGGGGCGGGTTCAAGTTCCCCATACTGTTCTAACATTAGATTTCGCCTGTGCGAACGCTGCTGCGCAGCGGACGCCAGGCGAAACCTAAAAACGAGCAGCGACCTAGGAGGGGTGGTCGGGGCGGGCAAGCAGTGTTGTGGGAGGGGGTGGGGGAGCTACAGGGAGATTAAGTGACGGCACGGAAAATGAAGCAGGCCAAAGTTTCATGCATGAAGTAAACAAAACTGAAAACTTAATGAGCAGAGGCAGGCCAACAAAACAAGAGTGCTTTCAAAGTATCAATAACCTGAAGAGTAAAAGCACATGTAACAGGGGAAGTCCTCATGGGAGGGTACAAAGGTGCAAAACGAGGGACTACTAAGTGTATTCACCAATCAAAAGCCGGCATTTACAAAGGACTGTAAGAGGAACCAATGAAAAAGATGGGTGGGTTTTGAACCCCATATTCTAGATAAGGCATGTCTTGAACAGACAGCTCTGTCTAGGTGAGACCTAAAAAGGATATCTTTATTTTAGTTTTACTTCTTGTAAAGCACTTGTATCTTTTCCAAATATAAAGGAGTACATGACTTTAGAAATGACTCGAAGCAACAATATTTTAAAGAAACTGTGATACTTCGGAGGTAGCAAGCGCTATATAAATGCAAACCTGTTTATCTCCTCTACCCCTTCATTATCCTTGTCAATCAAAATAACTGACTAACATATCCACCACTCAAATTACCTTCATATTTCACTGTACTAATTTACCACTAACTTTGTATGGGTCGCTGTTTGGCTAATTTGGAGATGACCACAACAACAGATAATTATTAATTCAATAAACACTAAAAATTACTACTACCTGCCGCCCAAGCCATTCTTATAGCTCTAGGGCCTAAAATAGTCTGAATTGTCACACTTGAAGGAGTGTGATAGTTAGTACTTGTGTTGTTACTGTCATTGGCAGCATGGCAGGGGCAACGTGTGGTGCAAGCTGCAGCCGCCACCTTATGAGAGCCCTGGCACTTATTCGTTTTACAAATTTAGGACTGGCTAGATCATCTCCCGTGCAGTGCCTGCTGTGCTCAGCTCGCCTACCCCCAGTGGTTGGCCCACTTGGCAAAGCCATTGGGTTTTGTAACTCTGACCTCGTTCAGAATCAAAACGAATGCAGCAAACCTAATAACCCTTAGGTGCTCAGCCTTATTGTGAACATTAACACTTCCTTCAGGTAGGTGAATTGTTGCAAAGACCAGGATATAAAGGAAATTAGACGGGGTCTGGTGGCTTAGTGGAGTAATGCATCCCCTGTAGGGGACCTGTGTGTGACCTCATGGCCATAGCCTTACAGGTTAAAATCCCAGAGGGGCCAGTTAGCCTTTCATCCTTCTGAAGTCGATAAAATGAGTACAGTTGGGTAACAATAAACATCTGTTATTCAGTGCCAAGATATCCTTCCCGGTGAACATGCGCTTTACAAATACACGTTATTACTCCAGATCATAATATTGTGTTGAGTCACGATACTGCCATTAAAAGTCAGGAATGATGCAAGTCTGCATTATTTAACGACTAGAGCACATCTTATCCTGGACACTCAGGCTAATCCCCCTCACCAGGTCCTCAGAGTCACAGGTATTCCTGCATAGGCCCAGCAACAGTGGCTAGTAACTTCACCCCTGTTGCCCCTCTAACCATGGAAATCGACTGCCTAAAAGTGACAGTTTTCTAAAGCTCCATTCCTCTTGCCCCACCTGTGTCTCACTAAGCAGCTGCTGATGACATGCCAGTCACTTTAATGCTCGCTGCGGCCATCTGCAGTGAGCTACAGGTCCTGACTTTGAATCCTGTCAGGCCAGTTCAGCCTTTCATTCTTCCAATGTTGCTAATTTGATTGCCATTAAACTAGGTAATTGTTTCATATGTGATGTACAAAGCGATACCAAAGGGGATGATGGATGGAGAACTTGAGCAAATCAAACACTCACCCCCAGTCAACTGATCTGGGTTTAATCCATCATCATTCTTTAGCTCACTCTACCACCCCAGTTCCGACATGGCCATATGCAAATCAGTCTGACCCTGTGCCTCATGGGAACAGTCCAGCCCGAACTGCCAAGCCATGTCTTCCCTGGACCGGAAACAAGCCTCCTGGGACCAGTTTCTGGCTAATCAGCCGTCATCAGCCAGGCTAGCTTGAATCCAGTGGAAAAGTGAGCAAGGGACCCACGTCTGGGCATACCCTGCCAACTTAGGGCACACAAAGCGATATCAAAGGGGATGATGGACGGAGCGCTTGAGCAAATCAAACACTCACCCCCAGTTAACTGGTCTGGGTTGATTCCGGTCCAGGGAAGACATGGCTTGGCTGTTCGGTCTAGACTGTTCCCATGAGGCACAGGGTCAGACTGATTTGCATATGGCCATGTCTGAACTGGGGTGGTGGAGTGAGCAAAATAACGATGGATTAAACCCAGATCTGTGACTGGGGTTGAATGTTTTGCCATTGTGCAACATTCTGTCCATCATCTTGTGTGTTTTGCTGTTCACCCTATGTGGGATGGGTATGCCCAGACGTGGGTCCCGTGCTCAGTATGCCACTGGAGTCAAGCTATCCTGGCTGATGAAGGCTGATAACCAGAAACCGGTCCTAGGATGCTTGATTCCCGTCCAGAGAAAACATGGCTTGGCAGTTCGGGCTGGACTGTTCCCATGAGGCACACGGTCAAGACTGATTTGCATATGGCCATATCTGAACTGGGGTGGCTTGGTGAGCAAAATAGCGATGGATTAAACCCAGATCTGTGACTGGGGGTGAATGTTTTGCCATTGTGCAACATACCGTCCATCATCTTGTGTGTTTTGCTGTTCACCCTATGTGGGAAGGTATGCCCGAACGTGGGTCCTGTGCTCACTACGCCACTGGAGTCAAGCTATTCTAGCTGATGAAGGCTGATAGCCAGAAACCGGTCCTAGGATGCTTGATTCCGGTCCAGGGAAGACATGGCTTGGCAGTTCGGTCTGGACTGTTCCCATGAGGCACAGGGTCAAGACTGATTTGCATATGGCCATGTCTGAACTGGGGTGGCTTGGTGAGCAAAATAACAATGGATTAAACCCAGATCTGTGACTGGGGGTGAATGTTTTGCCATTGTGCAACATTCCTTCCATCATCTTGTGTGTTTTGCTGTTCACCCTATGTGTGAAGGGTACGCCCAGATGTGGATCCTGTGCTCACTACGGTACTGGAGTCAAGCTATCCTGGCTGATGAAGGCTGATAGCCAGAAACCAGTCCTAGGATGCTTCATTCTGGTCCAGGGAAGACATGGCTTGGCAGTTCGGTCTGGACTGTTCCCATGAGGCACAGGGTCGACTGATTTGCATATGGCCATGTCTGAACTGGGGTGGCGTGGTGAGCAAAATAACGATGGATTAAACCCAGATCTGTGACTGGGGGTGAATGTTTTGCTATTGTGCAACATTCTGACATCATCTTGTGTGTTTTGCTGCATCTGTGATGTACAGCACTCAGAAGTGGCAGAAGAGTGGTATACAGTGCTACATAATAAAACACATTATTAATGCTGCCTGCTATGCCAGACTCATATCTTATCCCCACTTTCTGGCCTGCAAGGAGGAGTCAACTCCTGGCATGGTCAAGTCATATATCTGCCCCAGTCTCACTCTTAGCAGTCTGGCTAAGTGGCGCAGGCGCAGTGGGCGCTGCGCAAGGGTTGTTGGAGCAGGGCAGCTAAGAATCCACGTGCTTGCAAGCCCAAAGTAAGTCACACACAGGTAAACTGGGGACAGGTTTTATTTCAACACCTTTCAGATCCGTCTATTGGTGCTTTCAAACTTTCAACCAGCATCCTCAAACAAAACATGTTAATAAAATGGTCGGTGTGAACCTTCACCCTACATGGATTAGACTAGAGTGAAGGGGCAAAGTAAAAGCTATCTTAAAGCATTGAAGGTAGCAAAAAAAGTATAAATCAAGTATACATGATAATTAAGATCATGATGGAGGAAATTACTATCAGAGCACGAGCTTTTGTAATGCCAGTGATTGTATGCACCTGCTTCGATCCTGCTGTTCACAATTTTTTTTATGCTGACGTCACCTCATCATCACTGACATCACCCCAACACCTTCCGAGGGGACTTCCCTCCTCCCATCTTCCTGACAAGCGTTTATTTCTTGGATGAATTAGGAAGCATGGTGGGGCCAGTGTACACACAAGGGGTGTTGTGTAATATTTGGGATCCCCTAGAATTCATCTACCCCCTGCCCTTTCACAACCTCTAGAAACTGAGCACCTCCTGGCAGGAACAGAAAGAGGGAGCAGATCTCTTCTCCAAACCTGAGTTACAGGATACACAATTCTATGGGATGTCAAATTCACCTCAGGGTATAAGTTGCCTGACACTTTCCAGGGGCTGCAGAGGTTCACTGATGCGCAAGAGACAGACAGAGTGCCAGGTAAATATAGAGACTTGAACAGGACCTGTTATGTTATGTTAACAATGATTTGTAGAGCGCTCATTCACCGGTTGGTTTCTTGGCGCTAAAAAGACCAGTGGATCGCCAACCAGAGGCAGTTCATTTGTAAGCAAGTGTGAATAACCATGTCTTGAGAGACTTCCTGAAATTGAGCAGGTTCTTGTTAAGCCTAATTTCCAAGGGGATGGAATTCCATCGCCGAGGGGCCAGGGCCGCGAACCTGCATCACCCTTGACGTTTCAACTTAACCCGTTCCGTGCTCGCGTCGGCCGTTGGCTGACCCGAGCACTACCTCCCGGGTGCTGCGCACGACCAACGGCCGACGCAGCCCTGCCCACTGTGTTGAATGCCCGCACCAAACGGGTTAAAGGTCGGCACTGTGAGGAGGTGGAGATGAGCTGAGCGGAGGGTGCGTGAGGGAGTGTATCGGGAGATGCAGTTGTCAATAAATTTGGGTCTGTGACCTTTAAGGGATTTGTACACCAGGCTAGGGTGACCAACTGGCATTGGTGCAAATTCAGGACGATGAGTGTAAAAATTCAGGACAAAGGGTCAAAATTCAGGATACAAATTCAGGACAAGAGGTCAAAATTCAGGACAAAACTTCAGGACAATAGGTACGTTTTACAGACACATCAGAGGTCGCGCAATAGTATATAAGTAAGCCCAGCCATTTCCAAACATATTCAACCATTTGCAAACCTATCCATCATGTATCCTTCCATCTATCATTTTACTCATCCATCCCTTCATACATCCCTCATCCATCCTTTCACTCATCCTCCATTATCCATCCATCCTTCCACCCTTTCACCCTATCCATCTGTACACTTATCCATCCACTCTTCATCCCATCCATCCATTCACTCATCCATTCAGCCATTCACCCTTTCACCAATCCAGCCATCCTTTCACTTACTAATCCTTCCACCCATCCACTCTTTTAGTCATCCATCCATCCTCCCATTCTCTCTCCATTGACCCTTTCACTTAGCCATCCTTCCTTTCATCCATCCATCCACCCACCCACCCATCCATCTACTCATCCACTCATGAATCCATCCATTGACCCTACCATTCATCCATCTATCATTTCACTCATTCACACATCTATTCATCCTTTTGTCCATCTACCCTCCCTTTCACTCACTCATTCATCCTTACATCCACCCTTTCACTCATATGTCCACTCATTCACCCTTGCACTTATCAATCCATCAATCCATCCATCATTTCACTCATCCACCTACCCACCCATCATCCACCCAACCATCCACCCACCCACCATCCACCCACCTACTCATCCATCCTTTCACCCACCCACCATACAGTCCACTGATCCATCTTTTCACCCACCCACCATCTACCCACCCACTCATCCATCCTTTCACCCACCCACTCATCATCCATCCATCCTTTCACCCACCCACTCATCATCCATCCATCCATCCTTTCACCCACCCACTCTCCGTCCATCCATCCTTTCACCCACCCATCACCCATCCATCCATCCGTTCTTCCCCTCATCATCCATCCATCCTTCCCCTCATCATCCATCCATCCTTTTCCCTCATCATCCATCCATCCATCCTTCTACCCACCCACTCATCATCCATCCATCCTTCCCCTCATCATCCATCCATCCTTCCCCTCATCATCCATCCATCCTTTCACCCACCCCCTCATCATCCATCCATTCCCTCATCATCCATCCATCCATCCTTTCACCCACCCCCTCATCATCCATCCATCCATCCATCCTTCCCCTCATCATCCATCCATCCATCCTTCCCCTCATCATCCATCCATCCATCCTTCCCCTCATCATCCATCCATCCATCCTTCCCCTCATCATCCATCAATCCATCCTTCCCCTCATCATCCATCCATCCATCCTTCCCCTCATCATCCATCCATCCATCCTTCCCCTCATCATCCATCCATCCATCCTTCCCCTCATCATCCATCCATCCATCCTTCCCCTCATCATCCATCCATCCATCCTTCCCCTCATCATCCATCCATCCATCCTTCCCCTCATCATCCATCAATCCATCCTTCCCCTCATCATCCATCTTTCCCCTCATCATCCATCATCCATCCTTCCCCCCACTCATCCATCCATCCCATCCATTTATCCTTCCCCTCATCCATCCATCCCCTCCATCCATCCATCCTTCTCCTCATGCATCATCCTTCCCCTCATCCATTTCTCTCCTCATCCATCATCCTTCCCCTCATCCATCCTTCCCCTCATCCATCATCCAGCTACCCTTCCACCCATACATCCAGCTATTTACATTTTCTCTCCATGCTTCCCCTCACTCATCAATCCATCCATCCTCTCTCATTATCCATTTATTCAATCTTTCAATCATCTATTCACCCTTTCACTAATTCATCCAGCCATTCACCCATCCCTTCACTTACTTACTCGCCCACCTTTCCATATTAATTTTGAGCTGAGCCTTTTTGAGAAGAGGCCCATCAAGAACTTCACCCTCGCTGCAGGGGCCGTTCCAGGACTGGGACAGAAGCAACCCAGGGCGGAGACAGGATCCACCACAGGGGGGGACAAGAGCCATCACAGGCGGGGGTGGACTGGAGCCACAACATGGGGGGACAGGAGCCATCACAGGCGGGGGTGGACTGGAGCCACAACATGGGGGGACAGGAGCATCACAGGCGGGGGTGGACTGGAGCCACCACATGGGGGGACAGGAGCCATCACTGAGGGGAGGGCAGGAGCCATCACAGGAGAGGGAACAGGATCCACCAGAGTGGGCACAGGGGTGGGCATGCAATATTCTAGTATCATCTTGGGCTTCTCGCCCCCTCCTGCACAAGACAATGAGAAAACAGGCTCTCTGTCCAAAATGCCATCCCCCACTGTGATGTACAGTACTTACAGGAGATATTCTAAGAGAACTGATTGAACTGATTGTCCTCCATACTTTGTTAATCAGTGTGGGTGCGATTGTGCCATTTCTTTATTGTATTACATTATAGACTGCATGTTTGAACAACCGAGGTTTGCTTACAATTTAGTGACAGTAATTAAGCTCGGTGAAGAGAAGCACATGCTGCCTCGGAGTAATCAGGGGTGTAATCTGGCCGAGTCTAGGATGTTTGGGGCCCTGGGTAGAAATGGGATGTGTGAGCCCCCCTCTAAATAGCAGAGACATGATACGTTCAGGGTTGTTTGCAGTGAATAGATGTTGCTGCTCCTGAACCTGCAGCCCCTCCTCTCAGTCACCTTTGAAGCACCTCTTAACAGGTCATCAAGGGCTGGAGGTGTGAGGGTTGCCATCCCGCTGTGCCTCTCCAAGAAGGGAGGTGGGTTCAAGCTGTACTGGCTTTAGCGTGGGGCAACCGGTGCCCTGTTAAAATGACGGACAAATGGCGTCCGTTAAAGAATCCTTCACGGACAACAGACAGACGGCCGAAATTACGGACTGTGCGTGAAATTTACGGACGGTTGGTCACCCTACACCAGGCGGCCAACTTTAAAGGCACAGCGATGGGGAATAGGGAGCCAATGCAATTTCCTAAGGAGAGGGGAAGTGTAAAGAGTTAAAAGAGAATGGGAAATGGAGGCCTTAAGGTAAAGAGAGAAGAAAGCAAAGGGAAATAACTGAGCAAAAGGAAATTGAATCAAATAATGAAATAAACAAAAAGAGAGAAGAATAAAAGATGATGGGCCACAAGGACATAGGGGAGAAAAAAGAAAGTCAAAAGGTAAAAAAAGCATCATCTGGGGGAAAAGAGTAAAGGGGGGGAGTAGATGGAACCGATGAAAGACATATTTTGCTTTTCCATAATGAAACGTTTTTAAAACGCTACAGCTAGGGCAGCAATGGTGGATGCTTTCCTAAATGCCTACATTAATGATCAAGTGACGGTATGTTATGTATGATGTCAGACCTTCCATTTCAGCCTTCGCGAAGTTGTATTCTGGGACTTGTAGTTCGTCTTCTAAGACTGAAACTAAGGGCTAAAAATTGCATAAGGCAAAGTACAGTTGAGGCTAAAAGCATAGACTGGCTGCCAAAGAGATACGAAGAGCCAGAGTTGGATCTTAGTGGACTGGTTACTTCGTCACAATGCCGACGGATATCCCATCCGCAGAAATATAAATTCGATTATATCCTATAGGATTTATATATCGGCAGGCGAGATATCTCTCACCGCTGTGATGGAGTAACCGGTCCGCCAAGATCTAAATCAGGCCCTAACGGTAAAGTGAGGACACCAGCGGTGCAATATTCACTAACTCACGGAGAATCATACATGCAGAAGCAGTGCAAGCTTCACTCACACAATGAAAAGTTACAGTCAGATGTTACTTACCAGTGAACTAGGTGGGTGTTGGAGGCACCGAGTGAAGTGAATGCCAAATTCAATGGAAAAACTTTCAAATGTACAAATAATAAAATTAGGGGAAAAATGCAGAGATCTGTAGGATTTTTGCGGTGAACGTACACCTCTGCTTGGTTTGACTAGTGCGATACTTGCAGGCAGGTACTCTAGGGAATAACCAGCTACAACACATCCTTCCCTTCTCCAACAACATTTTGCATTCCTCAATTCATAGGATTTCAAACTGGGTAAATAAAGCAACATAGCCACGAAGAGACCAAGAGGGATGTGGGGTGCAGAGGGTGAGATACTCAGGCCATTTAACTGATTCAGATCTTGGCGGACGGGCTGCTCCGTCGCAACGGTGATGGAAATCCCGTCCGCCGAAATATAAATCCCATTATATCCTATGGGATTCATATTTCAGCGGTGTATGGTTATTTATATAGCGCTTCCATATCCCTTGTGAGGCCTAAAGCACCTTTCTGGGTGTTTGGGTTGCATTATTTATATGGACCATCTTAACCCTTGCAAGGTTGTGGAACACTCCACTTTTCATTGGGTTCCTGAGTATGCTTGGAGGTGCATGATTTAAGAGGGTGTTTTCTAAGGATAGGCTTGTGTGGGAAATGCTTAGTGCACCTGAGGTAAGACAGTGTGGTGGATGCAGGATGCATTGAGTGTCGCTACACCTAAGCATGGCTGTTTATTACAAGTCGATAAAGGAGGTTATTTTTAACCTTGGGCAAAGCACTACGCTACGCTCACGTAGTTTGCGCAACTTCGCACTACGTGAACTGCACGTAGCACAGTGCAAACATGGGTAGTGTAGCGTAGTGCAGCGGTCATTTTTTGCTTGCTCGCGGTCCTCAACGTCAAGTTGGCGACCACGAGCAAGCATAATGACATCCTCACGAGACTTTTTCTTGATGTTGTTGACCGCGAGCATGGAAAATAAACCTCCCGGCAAGATTCTCAATGCGGGGAGGTCAGGTTTCTCATTGCGAGTGGTCGCGCATGCTCGCGACCGCTGGCGATGAGAAACTACCAATCCGCGTTGATAAAGCTGCAGCTCGAGTAAAAATCTACTCGAGCGGCAGAAAAGTACAGCTCGCACTGTGCAAGATGCC
Source organism: Lissotriton helveticus (assembly GCF_964261635.1). Lineage (NCBI taxonomy): Eukaryota > Metazoa > Chordata > Amphibia > Caudata > Salamandridae > Lissotriton > Lissotriton helveticus. Next base: position 79,744,579 of record NC_136068.1, on the reverse strand, counting down.
GTTTTCAATGATTGCGCAGTGCCGGATGCTTGTCCGCACTGTGCAATTATTGAAAACGACATCTTGCACAGTGCGAATATGCTACTACGCAGTTCGTGTAGTGCTACGCGTAGCTCGCGTAGTGTGAAGTGCACTTTGCGTAGCTACGCATAGCGCTACTTCGCGGACTACGCCCACCCCTAGTTATTTTGCCAAACTACAGTGTACAAATCCCTGTTAAAGTATCAAAACAATTTTATATTGTGTTCAGGTTTGTAGAACACTTGTGAAAGTGTATAGTGTCCACATCTGGAGGGTGTATCTACAGTATTGTGTCTACTTCTAGAAGAAAAGTCAGATGAATTGAGTTTAATTGTGAAGGCGTCTAGTGTCCCTATCTGGTGGTTGCATCTAGAGTAAAGTGTCTACTTCTAGAACAAAAGTCTGGTGAATCCTGTCCAGTTTCAACGACCACATCCAAAGTGTTGTGTTCAGTTCCTAAAGATGGATCTGGAGTATTAGCAATAGTTTTTGAAGCCACATCTGGAGCATTGTGTCCAGTTCTTGATGCCTTATCTGCAGTACTGTTCCATAATTTAAGAAGCAATTTTCATGATATTATGTCCAATTTTAGAGCCACATCTGAAGAGACTACTGCTAGTACTATTTTTAGGCACCACATCTCAAGCGCTGTATTCATTTTGTTAGGCTGCGCATGTGCGGTTAAGTTAAATTCAGGAGTCCACTAGTGATGTATCGGAACCAGTTCTGGAGGCCACATTTTGAATAAAGCGGCCTGTTCCAGCAGCTACCTTTGTTGTATTGCTTCAAATTCTAGAGCCCCCAACCAATATATTGTGTTCAATTCTGTGGGCTACCTCTTGGAAGTTACTGTAAATTCTGAAGGCCATATCCGCGAGGGGTGCAGCCTGTTCTGCGTGCCCCAACTGGAGAGTTAAGTCTATTCCTTGTGGACATTTCAGTTGTGTTGTGTCCATTTTTAATACCTAATCTGGAGAACTGTGTCAAGTGGTTAAAGTTACATCTGAAACACTGTGTCCAGTTTATGATGCTTCATATCTAGATGCTTTTAGAGGCCAAATCCTCCAAGCTATGTCCAGTGAGGAAGCCAGATCTAGAGTTATCCAATGGCAGACATCTCATTTTGAGCATTGTTTCCAATATTCAAGGCCAGGTCTGATGAATTGCTTCTGGAAGTGGAGAAGTGTGGCTCACTGGTTAGAGGAGGCAGACCTGGAAGAAGAGGTCAGCCCGGGACCAGGGTTCAATTCCTGGCTCGGCGGGGTCTTGAGTCCTAAAATGTCCATGGACTCGACAATTCTCGCTCCGGTGCCTACTCGAATCACAGGTTCACACTCTGTGACTCTGGGCAATAACTTGCTTAATCTCCACAACAGCCCCTCGCGGCGGGATGCCTGGCTTTCACCTTGTGGATACCCTGCCGGGGTTATCTCACAGGGGAATACAAGGACGGGTTCCCTAAGCAAGCGCTTAGAAACCGCTTGGTGATTTGCGCTATATAAATTCCTGTAAATTTACATTTACATTTACATTCTATTTGCAAAAGCCACTCCAGGCATATTGTATCTATTGCTGGGCAGTACCATTGACATACTCCCTCAAACTTCTGCTGGCTCATTTGGTGCTTTTTGTGAGTTTTTTAAATATCAGCATTTCTAAAAGGAGATGACATGCAAACTGGGAGAAGAAGCTGTAGACCAGGGGTCTCCAAACAGTAGCTTGTGAGCTACTGTAGCTCTTGAGCTAACTCTGAGTAGCTCACCTGTGTGCAGCCCAGCTTATTAAATTGGAAAGATTTTGCTTGGTCGAATTGATGTGCATATAAAGAAATTGAAATGATACTGCACTAATAATATTAGTAGCTGTTAATGTGTTTTATTGAACATAAGTAGCTCTCAATACAGAAAAGGTTGGAGAACCCTGCTGTAGACGATCCCGTCATGACGTTGAGTAGTGGAGTGCTCTGCCTGTCATGAATCTTCAATACCTCCTGCACCGCAGCGGTTTAGCTGGTGCATTAAAAGGGCCGGTGCTCACAAGTGCCGAGGGCCTGCACTTCTTGAGGGGGGGTTCAGTACTTTTAGTGGGAGAGTACCGGCACTTTAAAATAGGTCGCAGACATACTCCTATCCAGTGAGTTCCACTTCTGTAATTCCATTTCAACCATTGGATTTACCATGTTTCCCTTCTTATAGCATGTCTTTTTGCGCGGTGACTGCCAGAAGTGCCCTGCTGTGTTGTTCCTTCTGTCGGGTTGTTAATCTGTTGCCCCAGTGGTTGGGCGCTTCCTAGTTAGCAACCCCTGCAGCAGAGCCGGGTGTGGATTTATTTGGTGCTGTTTTGGGTGGAAGGTTGCCTTCCTGTGGATGTGGCGCTCTGACTCCCGTCGTGTTTTTTGCTTCCTTGGGATGCACTGTAAGCACAAGCATCTGCTTGAAAAACAGGAGGTCCGTGCTGACGTGACGCCAGTGGGTCTTTTGTCCTCCAGAAAATGGCTACTTAATCAGCCACACAGGCTTCGTTTTCTTTCTTTAGAGTGGGTGGTTTAGTGCTGTCCAAAATCTGCAGCACGGATTTCAAACATAATTCTGTCAGAAGTGCGAACATATTCTTTGTGAGTGTTGTACACCATACTACCAAGAATGCTCTGCAATGTATGGAAATAGTCTTAGTTTGCCTGGGGAAAATGAAACCATCGTGTGTATTTCCTGCAATTCGCCTCTCCTCTGCACAGAAAACAAACTACGGGGAAAAGGCCATTACCATAAACAATTGGGCAGTAGGGCATATTTCCATACTCACGTGCCAGATTGCAATTGGCTACCTGTTTTTATTGGCACTCTCTCACTGACTGACTCTCTCTCTCTCTCACTGACTGACTGACTGACTCTCTAACTGTCTTACTGACTGACTCTCTCACTCGCTCTCTCTCTCTGACTGACTGACTCTCTCACTGTCTGACTGACTCTCTCACTCGCTCTCTCTCTCTCTGACTGACAATCTCACTGATTGACTGCTTCACTGACTGCCTTTCTCACTGACTGACTGACTCTCTCTCTTACTGACTGACTCTCTCACTCTTTCTCTCACTGACTGACTGTCCCACTCTCTCTCTCACTGACTGACTGACTCTCTCTCACTGACTGACTGACTCGCAATCTCTTTCTCTCTGACTGACTCTCAATCTCTCTCACTGACAGACTGACTGACTGACTCTCACTGACTCTCAGACTGACTGACTGACTGACTCTCTCACTCACTCTCTCTCTCACTCGCTGACTGTCTGACTGACTCTCTCACTGACTGACTGACTGTCTCACTGACTGACTGACTGACTCTCACTGACTGACTGACTCTCTCACTGACTGACTGACTGCCTGTCTTACTCTCTCTCTCAATAACTGGATGATTGACTGACTCTTTCACTGACTGACTGACTGACTGCCTGTCATACTCTCTCTCTCTCACTGACTGACTGACTAACTGACCCTCACTGACTCTCTGATTGACTCTCTCACTCTCTCTCTCACTGACTGACTCTCTCACTGACTGACTGACTCTCTCACTCTTTCTCTCACTGACTGACTCTCTCACTGACGGACTGACTCTCTCACTGACTGACTCTCTCTCTCTCTCTCTCTCTCTCTCTCTCTCTCTCACTGAACGACAGACTGACTAACTCTCTCACTGACTGTCTGGCTGACTGACTGACTCACTGACTGACTCACTGACTGACTGACTGACTCTCTCACTGACTGACGGACTCTCACTCACTCTCTCTCTCTCTCACTGACTGACTGACTCTTTCACTGACTGACTGACTCTCTCTCTCTCTATCTCTCTCTCTCACTAACTGACCGACTCTCTCAATCTCTCTCTCACTGACTGACTCTCTCACTCTCTCACTGACAGACTGACTGACTGACTCTCACTGACGCTCAGACTGAATGACTGACTGACTCTCTCATTCTCTCTCACTGACTGACTCTCTGACTGACTGACTCTCTGTCTGACTGACTGACTCTGGCTGACTGACTGACTGTCTCACTGACTGACTGACTCTCTCACTGACTGACTGACTGCCTGTGTTACTCTCTCTACCTCAATGACTGACTGACTGACTCTCTCACTGACTGACTGACTGACTGTCTGTCTTACTCTCACTCTCTCACAGACTGACTGACTAACTGACCCTCACTGACTCTCTGACTGACTCTCTGACTCTCTCTCTCACTGACTGACTCTCTCACTGACTGACTGACTCTCTCACTGACTGACTCTCTCACTCTCTCTCTCTCACTGAACGACTGACTGACTAACTCTCTCACTGACTGTCTGGCTGATTGACTCACTGATTGACTGACTGACTCTCTCACTGACTGACGGACTCTCACTCACTCTCTCTCTCACTGACTGACTGACTCTCTCACTGACTGAGTGACTGACTCTCTCTCTCTCTCACTGACTGACTGACTCTCTCACTGACTGACTGACTCTCTCACCGACTGACTGACTCAATGACTGACTGACTCTCTCACTGACTGACTAACTGACTGACTCTCTTACTGACTGACTCTCACTTACTGGGTGACTGACTCTCTCACTGACTGACTCTCTCACTCTCTCTCACTGACTGACTCTCTCACTCTCTCTCACTGACTGACTCTCTCTCATTGACTGACTCTCTCACTGACTGATTCTCTCACTGACTGACTGACTCTCTCACTCTCTCTCTCACTGAATGACTAACTAACTGACTCTCTCACTGACTGTTATACAGGTACTATTTCCCAACCTTCACCCTCCAGTTATTCATGCCCACCATTACATAAAACCCATAACAAACAACCATTGGGACTGATAGAAGTTGCCAGCATTGAAAGGACAAAAAAATTCAAAACATTATTTATTGTTAATACTTTTTTAATATGGTCGTTCAGTTGTACATAATGCTTTCTTGGTCACATAAAAGGTAACAACAATGCTTCTGACACTTCTTTATTATAACTATTCAGCATTCTGCAGACTTCTGCACAGAGCAGCTTCAAGATATAGGAAAAGTCAATATATCTGGCTAAATACTTATAAGGTCCCAAAGGCGAGACCTATTGCCTATTACCTATGCCAATGCTTGTTTGAAAAGTTACCTGTTAGTGATACTCCAAATTAAATTGCCTTTTGTTCAATAGGAGGGTAGAATATGGTTATTTTTGGTTTTACTATTCCACAAGTTTCAAATCCTATTTTTGAGGGGAATGCAAAATATAATGGCCCTACAAGAACTAAGGGCCCGATTCACAGAACTAACTTAAGACAAAATCCTAAACTTACTACCATTTTCATATTCACAGAAGGCACTTACTCATTTTGGTATTCACAGAAGACACTTACTCATTTCGGTATTCGCAGAAGTTAGGAGTCCTAACTTTAGGATTCCTAAATGCCTTCTGTGAATACCGAAAGTCCTAAAGTTAGGATTTTTCTCAGTTTCGGAGTAGTAAAGTTAGGAATCCTAACTTTAGGACTCCTAAATGCCTTCTGTGAATACCGAAAGTCTTCAAATTAGGATTTTTCGCAGTTTAGTAGTAGTAAAGTTGAGAAAAATCCCAATTTTAAGACTTTCGGTGTTCACAAAAGGCATTTAGGAGTCCGAAAGTTAGGAGTCCTAACTTTACTACTACTAAACCGACAAAAATCCTAATTTTAAGACTTTCGGTATTGACAGAAGGCATTTAGGAGTCCGAAAGTTAGGAGTCCTAACTTTACTACTACTAAACCGACAAAAATCCTAATTTTAAGACTTTCGGTATTCACAGAAGGCATTTAGGAGTCTGAAAGTTAGGAGTCCTAACTTTACTACTACTAAATTGAGAAAAATCCTAATTTTAAGACTTTCGGTATTGACAGAAGGCATTTAGGAGTCCTAAAGTTAAGAGTCCTAACTTTACTACTACTAAATTGAGAAAAATCCAAACTTTAAGACTTTCGGTATTCACAGAAGGCATTTAGGAGTCCTAAAGTTAGGACTCCTAACTTCTGTGAATACCGAAATGAGTAAGTGTCTTCTGTGAATACCAAAATGAGTAAGTGCCTTCTGTGAATACCAAAATGGTAGTAAGTTTAGGATTTTGTCTTAAGTTAGTTCTGTGAATCGGGCCCAATAAGATTTTCAGATAGATTCATGAAGCCAAATTGCGATCGCAATAGCTGCGATATAGCAATTGCGATCGCAAATTGAGTAAAAGGAATTCTTGACAGTGAAAATACCAAAATAGCGAGATCGCTAAATCAAAATTGCGAGTTCGCAAATAAATTTGCAGAATCCTGGAACAAGCCCATTTACGATTTTAAAATAGCGAGAAACCATGGATTCTGCTAAATCATTTGCGAACTCGCAAAATATTCGCAATCGCCATTCAAGAAAAATCGCAGATAGTGAAAAACAAGATAATCGCTATTTGCGACGCGCAATTTAAGGAGAACCCAAACCAGGTGGTAACCAGCAAAGAAAAAAAAAAAAAGAAAATTAACTTTAGCTAACTACAAACAGGTGCATGCCTGACCAAACACACTTAAGGACATGCAGCTGGAGCCTGAGGACTCTCACAATGCCAGGACTCTACATGGTGGTCAGGCGGCGTAGGCTACAGCGAGCAGCACGGAACAGACGTAGGATCCAGAAGCGGATATTCCGTCAGCGGGTCACCCTTCTGGGCCAAACCAGGGAGCAAATCTATGCTAAGTACCGCCTAAATGGGCCAATGATCATTAAGCTGATCCAGGACTTAGACCCCCTGATGCAGCACCCAACAAGGAGGACCAATGCAGTTCCCACCCATGTGCAGGTATTGTGCAGCCTGCACCTACTGGCCTCCGGAAGCTTCCAGGGGATAGTTGCTATTGCAGGGGGGATATCCCAGCCCACCATGTCCCGCTGCCTAAGGAGTTTCCTGGATGCAATGCTGACCCGGTTACACCACTACCTATCATTCCCCACCACCCAACAGGACTTGAATGACACCAAGCTGAAATTCTACAACATCGCACATTTCCCGCATGTCATTGGATGCATTGGCTGTACCCACATCCACATCTGGCCACCAGCACAAACGGAATACATGTACCGCAACCGCAAGTCCTACCACTCCCTCAATATCCAGATGATGTGCAACGCCAAGAATTACATCACGGACACAGTGGCACAATATCCGGGCAGCACACATGACTCCTTCATCTTCAGGCACAGCGGCATTCACACACGACTGGCCAGGGGAGACTTTGGCGAAGGACACCTACTAGGTAAGTACACATGCCCCCAAATAGTACACTGTGATTATGTATCTGCGCAGAACAGGCACTCACCCTGTGCTTCTCACCCTCAGGTGACAGCGCCTACGGACTACATGAGTACCTCCTCACCCCATACCTCAACCCTGCCACACCACAGCAACGGCGTTACAATGCTGCACACATACGAACAAGAAATTGCATTGAGAGGACATTTGGCTTATTGAAGAGCCTTTTCCGCATACTGCACAGGACTGGTGGGGCCATCAAATACACATCTGAGGTCTGCTGCTGCATCGTGGCCGTGTGTGCAATACTCCACAACATTGCTACCAAGCGCAGGATACCAGTGGAGATATCTGGCAGTGAGTCGGAAGGGGGCAACCGCCCGCCTCCACATGTGCGTCATGCACGCGGAGAAAATCCTGCTGCAGGACACAGGCGCCGCAACCATATCACTATTAACTGTTTCTAGTGCACCCATTCCCCTCACAAAACACTGCACTCATGCATGACAAATGTAATAATGACATGAGTGTGAATCAAGTCAGACCATTATTCTTTATTGTTCATGCACAATAAATTGGCCTTTACTAATGTTGGTGTCTCATGAACAGAGTATTACTCCATACCTCCCCATGCTGAGGTATTGGGCTTGCAGGGGTGTACTGCATGGGCTCCCTGAGAGTGTCTGAGTTCTCACTGTCGGTTACGACGAGACGCCCCAAGTCGTCTATCTGTGTCCTGAGGGACGGTGTTGGCCCTAGTTGATGCTGTTGGCCTGCTGCTGCCGCGACGTACAGGCATCGGTGGCAAGGATGCGCTGCTGTTAGTTGACGCTATCTCGCTCACGTCGTCAGGCCCCTCTGCTTCTCCCTGGGCAGTGGACTGGCTGCCGAGCACTGCTGCTGTAAGCAGATCTAGTGACCTGGCCACATCTTGGCAACACTGCACCATCTGGCCCTGCATGGCAAGTGACCTGCGTGCCAGCTGTGATGTTGCATTCCCAACTATATGGTTTGATCTTGTGTAGGCCGATAGGCGGGCCAGTGGTTGGCGGTGGCGGCGGCGGGTCATGTCCTGCTGGGCTACCAGCAGCTGGCTGTTCTCTCTGACAGCAGCGGTCATCTGTGCAATATTTTGGCCTGTCGCCTGCAGCTGGGTGTGAATTGCTGCCAGGTGACGCGCCTGTGTACGGTGCACCGCCAGCATGCGGCGTTCAATCACCAGGCCTGGATCTGGTAGTAGGAGTGCCCTGCCCATGCCTGCTGAGCCCTGACGCTGCTGGCGCCTTAGTGCGCTGGTGTGTGATCTGGCTCCAGCTGTGCGCCTTGTCTGCCTCCTAGGCGCTGGTGGTGGGGCCTGTACCACTGCTGTGGCTGTTTGTTGGGGTGTTGGCTGCACACCTGTGGCTGCCCGGGTGTCCTGTCCGCACGGGGTGGTGGTGGTGGAAGAACTGCTGGTGGCTGTGATGGACCGGGTCGTTGTTTGGACTGGCCCTCACCCTCAGTGTCCTCCTGGGTCTCGGCGATGTGGAGGGCCTCGCTATCTGTGCTGGGTTGCTCAACTGCACCTGTAATGTGAAAGGGTGCATGATTAATGTTATGTATCTTGCACATGCAATGTTGATACATGCAGGCTTGCTTTCCCTGACTGGCTTTTGGATTCACTTTGAATTTACAGCTCTGGCTGTGTTCAGCTAACTGGGGGGATATGATTTCACTACGACTACCACAATGCAATGGGGCATTTCAGGTGTGCATGCGCTGCATTGTTGGGGATGTCATATTGCTAGCTCAGGAGTCATGGGCATTGTTGGGGGACAGGGTCGCAGTCGCATGGCACTTACCTTCATATTGTTGGCTGGGTCGAGACGAGGCCAGCTGCATGACCCCCACGCAGGCTTCTGGTGCAATGGTGTCCTCTATCAGGTCCTCCAATGGAGTGTTCGGTGTGGCTACAGGTTCCCCTCCACCAGTGGCCAGTCGCTCCCCAAGCCTCTCGGCAATATGCTCCTTAGACCGACCTCTCAGGTCGTACCAGCGCTTTTTAAGGTCTTCAATTGACCGCTGGGTCACCCCAACCGAATTGACTTTAGCTCGGATGCGCTGCCAGATCCTGCGCTTGTCTGCCTCTGGCACCCTCTGTGAGTCTTTGCCAAAGAGCTGTGCATAGTCCTTGGTGACCCCCTCAATCAGATGCTCCAGTTCAAGTTCTGAAAACTTCAGTTTTCGCTTCCTCTCCTGCCCACTGCTCCCTGCTGCATCCTGGGGCATCTTGGTGATTTTTGTTCTGCTGGGGTGCTGCACAGTCTAAGGTTTGGAGCTCTTCAGTATCCTTCTCCCACTCTCTGGCTCTGCATTCTGTTTGTGGGAGGGCTAAGCCTACTTCCTGGTTGTGATGTCATCAGTGGGCTCGAAATGCGACATCCCGTTTTTGCGATCTCGCAGTTAGTGAGATCGCTAATTGCGATATCGCTAATGGCGAGGTTGCAATTTCTACTTGGAAAAATGCCGATTCTGCGATTAATTAGCGATTGTGGCAAGATCGCAATCGGCAATTGCGATCGATTGCGAATCGCTTTTTTGCATCGCATTTCTACATGAATGCCATTCTGCGATTTTCAAATTGCGATTTGCTATTTTTCGCAATTTGCTAATCGCAGAATGGCACCTTCATGAATCTATCTGTGTGTATCCCTATTTTTCAATGAGTAAGACTTACACTTACTTTTAACATGGTTTTACATTGCCTAGCTGAGTAAACCATTTGTCTGCCTAATGTCACCCTTCCTTGTGTTTGCCAATATATTTTTGGGTGGGGATACGAAATATAACAGCTGATGTATTGCTCTGATATCACACATCCCCTACTTTATGAGGGCTTCCTTTTAGTGGCCCACCATTTGAAATTGCCTTTTAATTGGTAGATTTCAGTCAGTTTCTTTTTTTTTTTCTATCCCACAAGTTTTAGATTCTATTTTTGAGGTAGATATCAAGTACAATGGCTCCCCTAGTGCAATATTATTTTGTATTCCCTAGTTTGCAAGGGATAAGCAATATATACCATTTTAAACGGTGATATATTGGCTAGGTCAATCAATCAATCAATCAAAGCATTTATTTAGCGCGCTACTCACCCGGAGGGTCTCAAGGCGCTAGGGGAGGGGGGGGGGTCCGCTACTGCTCGAACAGCCAGGTCTTGAGCTGCTTCCTGAAGGCGAGGTGGTCTTGGGTCAGGCGGAGGTGGATCGGGAGGGAGTTCCACGTCTTGGTGGCCAGGTAGGAGAAGGACCTTCCTCCTGCTGTGGCTCTTCGGATGCGGGGGACGGCGGCGAGGGCGTGGCTGGTTGATCGAAGCTGGCGGGTAGGAGTGTAGAAGTTGAGGCGGCTGTTGAGGTATCTTGGTCCTTGGTTGTGTAGGGCTTTGTGTGCATGGGTGAGAAGGCGGAAGGTGATTCTCTTGTTGACCGGGAGCCAGTGCAGGTCTCTCAGGTGTCCGGAGATGCGGCTCTGTCGGGGGATGTCGAGGATGAGTCTTGCTGAGGCGTTCTGGATCCGCTGAAGTCTCTTCTGGAGCTTGGCGGTGGTTCCGGCATAGAGGGCGTTGCCGTAGTCCAGTCGGCTGGTGACGAGGGCCTGGGTGACCGTCTTCCTGGTCTCGGTGGGGATCCACCGGAAGATCTTACGTAGCATGCACAGGATATTGAAGCAGGACGAGGAGACGGCGTTAGCTTGTCTGGTCATGGAGAGGGAGGAGTCCAGGATGAAGCCCAGGTTGCGTGCGTGGTCTGTCGGTTTGGGTGCGCTGCCCAGGGCGGGGGGCCACCAGGAGTCGTCCCAGGCGGAGGGCGAGGAGCCCAGGATGAGAACTTCCGTCTTGTCTGAGTTCAGTTTCAGGCGGCTGGTCATCATCCACTCGGCTACGTCTGTCATCCCTTCGTGTAGGCTGATTCTGGCGGTGGCGGGGCCTTTGGTGAGGGAGAGGATCAGCTGGGTGTCGTCGGCGTAGGAGATGATGTTGAGGTTGTGTTGGCGTGTGATGGCTGCGAGGGGGCTCATGTAGACGTTGAAGAGGGTGGGGCTGAGCGATGATCCCTGTGGTACGCTGCAGATGACTTCGGTGGCTTCTGATCTGAACGGTGGAAGGCGGACTCGCTGAGTCCTTCCGGCGAGGAAGGAGATGATCCACTCTAGTGCCTTCTCCTGGATTCCGACGTTGCTGAGGCGTTGCACTAGGGTGTGGAGGCAGACAGTGTCGAAAGCCGCTGAGAGGTCCAGGAGGATGAGGGCCGCTGTTTCTCCGTTGTCGAGCAGGGCTCAGATGTCGTCGGCGGCTGCGATGAGGGCGGTCTCGGTGCTGTGGTTGGCCCGGAAGCCAGACTGCGAGAGGTCGAGGTATCCATTAGTCTCGAGGAAGGCGGCCAGCTGCTTGTTGACGGTCTTCTCGATGACTTTGGCCGGAAACGGGAGAAGCGAGATGGGGCGGTAGTTTTTGAGTTCGGTGGGGCGGGCTGATGGTTTCTTCAGTAGAGCGCTGAGTTCGGCGTGCTTCCAGCTTTCCGGGAAGGTGGTGGTGTCGAAGGAGGTGTTGATGATGTCTCGTAGGTGGGGGGCGATGACAGCGCCGGCCTTGTTGAAGACGTGGTGAGGGCAGGGGTCGGTTGGAGATCCGAAGTGGAGGGAGTTCATCGTACGGATGGTGTCGTCGGTGGTGATCGGGGTCCAGGCGTGGATGGAGGTGGTGGGGGTCGTTGGTGCGGTCGTGGGGAGCGTTGGTTGCGTGCTGAAGCTGTTGTGTATGTCTGCGATCTTGTTGTGGAAGTAGGAGGCGAGGGAGTTGCAGAGGTCTTGCGATGGGGTGATGTCGTTGTTTCCGGCGTTGGGGTTGGAGAGCTCTTTAACGATGTTGAAGAGTTCCTTGCTGTTGTGTGCGTTGTTGTCCAGACGTTCCTTGAATGTAGTTTTCTTGGTGGCGTGGATCAGTTGATGGTGTTTTCGAGTGGCGAGTTTGAGGGTGGTCATGTTGTAGGTGACTAAAGCGAAGTCAAGACGTTTGACCCCAATGACCGAGTACTGAAAAAAGGCACACCACAGGCTCGTTTCCGTAGCCCATGAAAGTGGATGGCAGATCTAATAGCAAATGGCAACCATTCAGGCAAAAAAATAGTCATACTTCCACTCAAGTGGAGTGAATTTTTTTCATTTATTTATTTAATGCGATTTTATATAGCGCGAACAGTATCCGAAGGTGTCAGAGCGCTTTACATAAGAACCAGTTGCGATACATAAGGACTTAGGATTACATGAGTTACATAAAAGATACAAATGGAAAAAATTGCAAATGTACAAGTTGTAAAGTCACACAAAGAAGAGATAGAAACAGAAAAAAATTGCAAATGTGCAAGTTGTAGTCACACAAGGAGGAGATACAAACAGAAAAAAAACATTGCAAATGTACAAGTTGTAAAGTCACTCAAGGAAGAGATACAAATGGATAAACTCTAAGAGTCACATAGGAATGGTAGAGAGTATAAAGGTCTACTACATATACTAGTGGTTAGAGTTATCTCTCTCTCTATATATATATATACAAATAGTAGATTTTCTCAGGTCAGGACCCAAAATACAAGGGGAGCAGAGTTCCATTAAGTGGGGTCGGAGGGGGACGCAGACACAGCACCAAGGGAGGGCAGTAGAATGTCTGCTGTTTCGCAAGATGGTGGACCAAGGACGAGCGACAACATTTCCTGTTTTCAGCTGTCACTGCCCAGGAGAATAGTATCTGTGCGGGGGTGACCGTACTCATTTGGGAGGAGACCCGCGCCTGCATCGTCTTAACACTGAGCCTCTTCTTAACTCTCACATCTTCTATGCAATGCAAGAACATGAGCATGGAGCTCACTGCACCTGAAGTAGTTCCAATCACTGGAGGATAAAGGAGGAACGAAATCGCATTTGTATTTGTAAAGCGCAAACATATCACCCTTCAAGGCGCTGGGGTCTGTCGGCGAGATTAAGTGAGCTATTGCCCAGAGTCACATGATGCTGCTGCCGCCCGGAATCGAACTGTGGGCCCCGCTCGCCGGAGTCAGTCGCTCTGGCCGCTTCGCCACACCAAGGAAGGTGAAATAATGCAGATGATCAGCCAAACGGTGTGGGCACCTGAGAGCTGCATTGTAGCCGTTGCCCCAGTGGGTGCGCTCCACACTGGCGTGCTCTTCCTCCTGCTGCTGATCCACAACACAGCTGACCTAGAACCCACTCCTGCCCTTCCAGCAGTACCACCTTCTTCCATCTCACACCACAAGACCAGTTCTCTGGGAGAGGACTTTGGATGCCCACATAGATCTGTGCCCCCCCCTGTGGTAACATCACCCCATTCCATCTCATACCACAAGACCAGTGCTTCCAATGGAGTGGACTTGTTCTGCCTGCAAAGTTCTGTGACCCTTAGTCTTTGGACATGTTCTTAAGTTCTTTAAATTAATGAAGTACCTGTTCCTGCATTATCTTTCCTTTAACTCCTACTGGGAGCCGCAATTTCTGCAGATGCAGCACTCTGGCACAGTTTCCAAACACCTCTTAGGTTCAAGCTTCAATGATGTCCCCGTCACATTAACCAGAAGGTGCAAATCTATCCCAATTAGCACACCTCACACCGCAAGGGGTTGAGACTATCAAGCTGATCTAGCACAATGGGTGTGACAGCCACACTCTCGCCTAACTCTCTAAACTGTAAGGCTAAAGTGTCATGGATTTGAGACTGCTCTCTTTTGCAAACTGAATCAAATGTCCCCACTGGCTGGCACTGACTTTCCCTTTCAGTTACCATTCATGCAATGACCAACCTGACGCGCGTCCCTTCCATGGTCACCGTTTTACCTTGCTCCATTTTCCCCATTATGGTAGATGTGGCACTTGTGTTATGATTTTGCACCAAAATGCCACTTGTTTAATTATTTTTCAGCAGGACCCCTTGCTGCTGTCTTGGTTAGTTATCCCTGGAGCTCTGTCCCTTTTCCTTAAATTATTAGTCATTTCCCTGACTCAGCTTGACTTGCCCCATGCACCCAATGTTCACAAACAGGCTGGTGTTACTCTTTTCAATACAGATTTGCCCAATTTCCCAGAATTCCTCCTCTTGTCCCCTGAGCCCTGTACCCAGAATGGACAACCAGCTTGTTCCCATGAAGAAGTGCCCAATGAACCCCCGTGCAGATTGTGAATGCTGGTCTGCAGCTGAGAGAGTGCAGAGCGCAGAGAGAAGCGATAGATGCTTCAGTTATTTAGTTGTACTAGCCCACAGGTCAGGTCGAACATAAAATGCCTTATCTGCGGCTGCCCGCGGCGCACGCAGTGGGCCCTTAAGAGGGTGGTCCCCTTAGTGCCGCATTAGGCACCGCCCACACCCTGGTGCAGGGACTCTCCACTCTTGGAGTCTCTCCTACGTCTGGCACCACTGTGGTGTCATTTCCGGTGCACAGTGCACTGGGGCCAGGTACTTATACCTTCCCCCACCCACTGGCCACCCTCTTTGTCCCCGGCTGGACACGCTGTCACCCTCCCATCCGCTTACCCTGCGTGCTGGCGGTAGGGCTGGATAACAAATGGAACGTATTAATGTATACATTTGTGTTACAGGTGGAGTTACAGGGCGATCCTGAGGCTGGTTGATACAAGGGTTACCCTTTCAGGAGCACAATAGGGATGCATAATGCCAAAACCCCAGGAGGCTTTACGACAGTACCCTGGTTGAAAACGACAGCGCTGCGCTCGTCCTTGAGGCGGTTGTAAGCCGGAGCAACCGGGGGCTTGCCTGGATACGCTCCGCCCCTAAAAAGGCATGAGTAAAAGTGATGGACTAGGGGTCCATGGTATGTAAGGGGGATAACCCCCACATAAATGGTAGCACTGATTGGATTGACCACGGTGCAGTTTGGCTCATCAGGCAGGCAGGGCATTTTAGGTTAGTCAACGCTGTCTGCCCTTGGATCGCACGTAAGTTAACCCACCAAGTTGGCATACTCCTAGTATGTAATAAACCTGAGCAAACTGTTTTACCAACAAAAACTTGTGAGGACTGTTTAATTTGCGCAGCTTGACTATTATTGCTAAGTGGTGGAGTTGGCGATATCGGCACTAAGCTTGCTGTATGCCAGACACCCTCTTTCCATTCTTCTTTTTCTCTCTATACCTTCCATCAAAGAATACCCAGACAGCTGCAGTGGCGGCTGGCAAGGATCCGGGGGGGTGCAGGGGCCCTGAGGGTGGAAAGGGTTTAAGGGGGTAGGGTGTGAAGATAAAAAAATACGCTTACCACTTCACGGCTGTGTCTCTATGTCGTTGTTTCTTGCCAACGAGTCCCGGAACAGAAGCAGGAGGCACACATAAGCCAATGATTGGTCTGAGCACTGTGGTTCGACACTCAGACAGGGGTGGAAGCCTGTGCATGTTCTCCACCAGGCTGTGTAGTACTGCTGGTAGAGAACGTGGTAAGTGCGCATGACTGTTGGCCGCCCCAGACAACCAGCCAAACCGTCTTGCGCACTCGGAAAGTGCCCCACCTACTCCTCCCCCTGATCTGTGAGCAGCCCAGCCCCACAAAACTGCCTCAGCAGAAAATGATGAAATGATAATAACACAGTGTATTGTCATTTTATTTTTATTTTTTTAGCACTGCTGAAAAGCAGTGGGGCGATGCCTCTCCGCACTGGAGAGCTGTGTCAGACTTTTTATACTGTACCCTGAAACCATTTTTTCACACTTGTTACATATTGTGCACGTTGTATTTTTGTTTTGTAATAAACACAGGTTGTATAATGTATGCTTTCTTTGTCATTTCTTGCCATTTTTCTGGCAAAAGGCTCTGTTGAACTGAATGCATTGAAACTGAAGGATTGAAGCTTGTCCTGCTGACGTGCATATGGCGCCCACAGTTGTCAAGTGGCCCCAGGTTGTCCGTTTCATTTAGGAAAACAAAAGTGATTGCCTATGTCTATGGTGGCGGATTTGGCAGAAACGTGATAGATTGGAATGTGGTCTGTGGCTGACAATAATTCAAGCATTACACCTGTCACTTGTTATCTTCCCATGCCATAAGTAACACTTTAAAAACAGCCCTGAGATTGTGGTGGTTTTAGAGACAAGACTTTCAAACTTTAAATAGAAACTGCAAGTCAAAGAATAAAGGGTCATATTATGAACAACTAGCGATATTTATCGCTAAATAAGCTTAGCGGCATTTTTTTTATCGCCGCGCGTTGCCGGATTTTATCGCAGAGATAACGTGCTATAAGCAACGTTTATCTCCAAAGCGATAAAATTTCCGGCCATAGCGGTGAAATGCGCGAATATCGCTGGAAATCCAGCGATATTCAGGCATTATCTCTAATAGGGTCTTAACCTGAATATCCACCTCCCATTGGATATACGGGCTAAAAAGTGTTCTGAGCAGGCGTTAGGTTTTTCCGATATTCGCGCTTAGCGTGAATTTTTTCATCGCTACGCCTGCGTTGATAATAGGCGATAGCGATGTTAGCGACTGCCTTCAGTCGCTAACAGGTTGGGTACGCCCCCTTTGCATGTCATTAGCGATAAATATCGCTAACATGCAAAGCGGGCCCCAAACCGCTCGCTATCGCCTACAAGCTGTCGCTAACTGCTGTTAGCGTCAGCTTGCTAATAGGGCGATAACATTTTCGCCGCTTTGCGGGCGAAAGCGGCCACTAAAGCGGCGATAATCTCATATCGCCCGCCTTGATAATATGCCCCAAAATTCCTCCTAGGCAACAAACAAAAAAGAACTCACAGGAGGTGTCACACAGCATAGGGGCACATGGCAATTCACAAATGTGTATCTGTGTTATGCACGGCTTAAATTGAGCTGGTGTTTTTCGGTGGGGGCATCCGGCAATATTTCCAGAGGGAAGAACAGACAAACCAGAAAGGAGGAAAAGAAAGACAGAAATAACACCTCAGGGCATGGCTTTGACGGCAATGTGGACGGTCGTCTGAGTCCGTCAGCTCCGTATCCCTGAGGGAAAACTAACCCGCCAAACCAGCCAGATCCTGAATCGAAGCACAGAAACAGGCAGGGGAAGGTTCCATGCAACAGAAGAACTGACGGAAAGTAGGGGAAGTAGCCACAGAACGGAGAAATCAGCTCCGACACTCGCCGAGGGCAACAACATCAGGAAGCACAAAATGGCGCCCTGAGATCACTGGAGCCAACAAGAGGAGCAGCAACGGAGTGCGAACAGAGGGAAGCACCGAGAACACCACCGCCACGCAATCAGGAGCGGAGACCCACATCAAGCGTATGCTGCACCAGTATCTACAAGGAAAAGTAACGCGGCAGACACCCCCAATGATCAGCACAAAATACAGCAAGCACACAAGGCACAGCAGGCGAGTGAGGCTAGCCCGCTAGACCCTGCGACCCATTGAGCCAACCGAAGGGAGAAACTACAGATCGGAAGACAGATCGGAAGACCGGAAGACCGGAAGTGACAGGGGGAAAGGGCGCCATTGCCGGAAGTCTTCACCAACCCCAGGCGGAAGAGGAGGACCGGAAGCGGAAGAGCGACCATCACCGGAAGCTCCCACACGGACAAGAAGGTTGCAGGGAATCAGCATCGGAGGGTTGCACGCAGGGCCCTTCCCAAGCGGAACAGCGGAGAATAGCACGAACGCAGCCGGAGGCGGCGCCAGACCCAGCGGTGCGGAGGAGGCGGGATCACTGCCGGTGATGCGGAGCGAAGGGGCACAGAGCAGGGAGGAAGCACGAGAGCCATAACAAAAGGTCCGAGAAAGAACCAGGAAGGCACAGGAGCCAAGGAACCAAGGTGACAGCGCCAAGGGGTAGAAACACCACACACAGCTCCGAGGAGTGGCCGAGGAGCGGCCGGCCTGTCTATCAAAGGGCACGCAGTGGGAACACAGCCACACCATAACACGCTCTCTGCTCAAGTGTGGTGCAAAACTCTACGTATGCAAACACAGCAACGGTCAGGTTCCAGCAAAGCAGCAAGCCAAAGGCCGGGCAAGGGGCAGAGGGGAAGCTAAGACCGCACAAGAGCAAAGGGCAAGAGGTCTAAAGGCGCCACACTGCAAACCAAAGCGCGAAAACCCGTGCAAGAGCCAGCGCAAAGACCACAGAAGCAGGAGATAGGAGGGCATACTGGTCTTAAGGCAACAAGTCCAAGAAGCAGAGCCACCTTCGGCAAGACAGCAGGCGGGAAGCAGGCAGGGCCTGATAAGAACACAATCACAACCACCCCAGCCTACACCCCCTGAACGCTAGACGCAAGAAGAGCAGCCCCACGGAATCAAGAAGCAAAGCGGCCCGAGCAACGGCGAACAAGACAAGGCACACGCTGGCAGGACTAAAGGCAAAGACCAGAACAAGGCACATCAGAGAGCCAAGCAGATACAGACTGCAAGGTATCTTCGCAGCGGCGTCAAAAGCAACAAACTTACCAAAGGTGATCCAAGCAGAAGGGCGGCTAGGCAACATTCTATCCAGAAGGGGCATTGGTACAATGGCAGGCAACGAAGGGAAGGCAGTGGGGGACCAAAAAAAGCCCAAGCTAGACAACCAAGGATCCCCATTGAAAACTAAAGGCGAAACAATCACCCTAGAAACAATCCTACGGAGTGTAAACGAAGGCAACAAAGTGGGGAAAGAGACGAAGCTCAAAGTGGAGAACATGCAGCTCGAGATGGCAGCTATAAGAGCGGACCTCCACAAAACGAACACGAGAATTGAAGCAACAGAAAGCCGAATAAGCTCAGTGGAGGACGAAACAAGGGACAACACCAAGGCCATAGCAGATCTGCAGAAAGTCACGAAAGCCATGCAAAAACAGCTAGCGGAGAAGGACGACAGGGCAAGAAGAGGCAACATAAGGATCCTGGCAGTACCGGAAGGGACAGAAGACAAAGCGGGCTCATGCGCAGCCATGCTAGAGGAGATGATCCCCAAACTCACAGGCATCACCTTTGATAGAAGGTTCGAGGTGCAAAAAGCCTACAGAATACCAGCAGGAAAACCAACAACAGGCAAGGGGCCGAGGGCAATAATATGCAACCCGCTTAGACTGAGCCAAACAGACGCCATCTTTGCCTTTGCCAGGAAAAACCAGAACCTGATGTGGGCAGGTAGCAAGATCGTACTAACCCAAGACTACTCCAAACCAACGGTAGAGTCAAGAAAAGGGTTCTTGGCCCTCAGAGAAACACTGCGCAGAAGAGGCGCTACCTTCGGCTTCGTCGGCCCTGCCAGGTTCAAAGTAACAGATAAATGGAAAACAACGATTTTTGAATGCCCAGAAGAACTAAGGAGCTACCTGCAAGGCCCACCGGTGGAGGAGATGGAGGAAAACAAAAGCCCCGGAGCAGCGAAAAGAAGTGCCTCACCAGACGGGAACAGGCAATCTGAATAAGACACACTACAAACGCCAAAACAAAAACACAAGACAACATATCTACCTCATGATACCCAAGACAGTAAAATAAGGAACTAGAACCAGACTCAAGAGCCCGGCTGCAGACCCATGAACAGACATCAAGGCTCTCCTACAGTCTGCGGCGAGAACAACACATCCAAGGTCAAATAAGGCACAACTCGAACGAGACAATCAAGATGCGGAGGAAGACGGTGCCTCATAACTACCTCAGAGGCTACACCAAAGGAAGGAAACTAACTCTACCTCAGGGAAGATGCGGAGCGAAGGAACTTTGTCGTCGCACACCCACTCAGCAAGTAAAGGGAGGGGGGAGGAGGGAGGGATGGGTGGGGTGGAGGGGGCGAGGGAAGCGGGGAGCATATACATGGGCTTACTTACTATCATCTTCTCTTTCTCTACTTTTTCTCTCTCTATACACTCACATGGAGGAGCAGCACACGCAAGCGTAGGGAGATGGATCCACACACAACCCGGAGACCAAAAGCTCGCAGAGAAAGGCCACAGGCAACGCGAAAAAAAGAGCAGCGTAAATGACAAACAGCAACCAGAGTAGCATCGCGTCTGACATTAAAATAGTGTCCCTAAACGTCAAGGGTCTGAACAGCCCTGTGAAAAGAAGGAAGGTGCTCGAACACCTCAGGAAACTTAAAAGTGACATATATGTGCTCCAAGAAACCAGATTAGAAGGAGAGGACATCAGGCGCATAGGGGCCAGCTGGATAGGCGAGGTGCTGGGATCACCGGCACAGAATAAGAAGAATGGGGTGGTAACAATCATAAGCAAAAACTCCAAACTAGAAGTGGTAGACTCCCAAGCAGACACCCAAGGTAGAACACTTGTAACGACTCTTAGAAGAGCGGGAGAGACATTCCATGTGGCAAACATATATGGTCCCAACAGCGAAGACAAACCATTTTGGGAGGGGATAGGTGCACAATTATACACTCTACCGCTGGGTGAGCTGCTGATCGTCGCAGGAGATATGAACCAAGTTCTTGACCCAGCGATTGACAAGCCCCCACACAGACCAAGCCAATCGACAAGCAATCCCAACATCCTAAAGAACCTCTGCTCCAAACTAAGACTAAGAGACCCATGGCGCATAAGCAACCCAGATGCCAGAGAATACACATTCTACTCCAACCCACATAACTCATATAGCCGGATAGACTACATCCTAATGTCAGAAACACACACCCACCTCATAGACCACACAGAGATAGGACCCAGAACAGTATCAGATCACTCGCACATAAGCCTAACCCTATCTGGCAAGCACAACGAAAAGCCAACACGCAGATGGCGATTCGATGACAGTCTACTCCAACACACCTCAGCGAAAGCCGAGATAGAGGAGGCAATAAAAGAATACCTGCTAATGAACGACACACCAGAGACAAACAGGGAAGTACTATGGGATGCCCTGAAGGCCACCATCCGGGGAACAGTCATGACAGTCAAGGGCAGGATGAACAAAGAAAGGAACAAGAGAATTGAAGACCTAGAGAAAGAGATTAAAAAGCTAGAGAACAGCCACATAGCCAGAATAGAAGATAAGAACACACTCACGAACCTGACCAAACTGAAGTACGAACTTAATAGAATACTGAGTGAGAGAGCAGGTACCTGGATTAATAAATACAAATCTATTAACCTCTGCACGGCAAACAAAGCGGGCAAAAACCTAGCATCCTATCTAAGGGGGAAACAGAAACACCACTCGATAGGAGCCATCAAAGACAGGCACAGCAAGTCCCAGGCTGCAAACAAAGACATCCTAGAGGTCTTCAGAGAATTCTATGAGGGACTGTACACCAAAGATGAAACGCTAAAGGAGGATGCAGGCAAAGAACTACTAGAGAGCATAACCACGCCCACACTATCAGACCGAGAACGCGACGTCCTAGAAATGACAATAACTGAGGATGAGATAGAGAAAGCCACGGCAAGCCTCAAAGACAATAAAGCACCGGGGCCAGATGGTTTCACAGCTGGCTTCTACAAGCAGTACCTACACACACTCAAACCCACAATGAAACAGGTATTCACGGAATGTGTCCAAAGTGGACGCATGACACCCTCAATGGCTGAGGCAAACATAATTGTTATACCAAAGGAAGGGAAGGATACAACTGAGGCGAAGAATTTTAGACCGATCGCCCTCATAAATGTAGACTGCAAGATCTACGCAAAAATACTGGCCAATAGACTCAACGCATACCTACCCAAACTTATACACAACTCTCAAGTAGGATACCTCAAAAACCGTATGTCACACGACAATACGAGACTACTATGCCACATAATTAACCACTCCTCCCGAAGCAACAACGCAGCAGTCATGATAGCCCTAGACGCTGAGAAAGCCTTCGATAGGGTTTCATGGCCCTTTTTAGATCAATGCATGGGGAAATTCGGGTTAGGACCAAACTATAGGAAGATGGTGATGGTTCTATACGAGGACCCCAAAGCACGGGTGGTGGTCAATGGAGGCACATCGAACATACTCAACCTGGGAAGGGGAACGAGACAAGGCTGCCCTCTCTCACCAGCCCTATTCCTATTAGCCATAGAACCGCTCCTCACGATGATCAGAACAAACGTGGATATTGTGGGGATACCAATAGGGGGGGAAACCTTCAAGCTAGCGGCATACGCGGATGACGTGCTAATAATCACAGAAGACCCAGAAAGATCCATTAAAGCACTGACTGATACCATTGATAAATACGCCCAGGTCCCGGGGTACAAACTCAACAAAGACAAATCGGAGTGCAAGCCTTTAAACATCCACACAACAAGAACGGTATTAGGAACGTCCGGACTAACATGGCAACCGAAGCCCATAAAATATTTGGGTATCCTCTTTGAGAGAGACCTAAGAACGACACTGGAACACAATGAACACGCAACAATCCAGAAAATTAGAGACAAAGTAGAAGGGTGGTCCCCAAAATTCACAACTTGGTGGGGAAGGGTAGAAGCGATAAAAATGATGCTCACACCGATGGTCAACTATATGCTAACCATGCTCCCACTGACTAACACAGAAGACTTCCACAAGAGACTAGACAAGATACTGAACAACTTCTTGTGGAAAGGGAAAAAACCCAGAATAAGCCTACACAAGCTCAGGCTCTCGAAAGATCAGGGCGGCCTGAACATAACAAATTTCAAACGGTTCCAGGTAGCATGCATAGCCAGACAGGGGCTACACTGGCTGGACCCAAGACAGGAATACACCCCAGCATGGCTAACACTTGAGCGCGGACTACTAAAGGGCATGAACCCCATCACCCTGCTCACCGCCACACGACACCCAGTAGTGAAGGAAAACCCTGTCCTGAAGAACACAAAGACAGCTCTTCTAAGTGTAGACAAACTACTGACAACAAGCATCAAGGGAGGTCAATTTGAATCCATCTGGCACAACCCCACTTTAAGATACAGGGATAAGGTTCTAGACATGCATGAATGGTACAGACATGGTATCTCCACGGCCCAAGACCTACAGAGCCAAGGAGTGAACACAACTTTCGACACACTCAAGGAAACCCACAACCTGCAAAGCATAGAACTCTACAACTTCCTGAAAATCAGAGTAGCAATTAGGAAGGCAAACCTCAACAGCCGGACACCATCGCTCATACAACTTGCAGCCAGTCTCAACACATTAGGACACCAAGTAGCACACCTATACAAAGCCCTCCGCCCCAAAAGCACCAAACTCAACGATAAGGTCACAAACTTCTGGGGGACCTTAGCAGGGAAGGAACTAAGCGAGACCGAGAAAGCAGAGTTATGGAGATCGACCTCTAGGAAAAAGATAACGGCATCGCTAAATCAGACCAAATACTGGTTAGTGCATAAGGCATACTGGACACCGGCCCGCCTGGCCTCCCTGGGGATCCGAGAGAGTGATGCATGCTGGAATTGTGACAAAGGGATGGGAGACTTAGAACACCTTCTGTTCAGCTGTCCTAAGATCAGGGAGTTCTGGGATAGAATTGGGAAGCTTATCACTGAAATCACGGGAATAGCCATACACATAGATTTCCCAAGTCTAGTCCTAGGTCCATCACAACGACAGAAGACCGTGACCTCATTGACCTATTGTTGACGGCTGCAGTCAAAATAATCCTAAGTAACTGGAAAGACACTTCGAAAGCTGCGCCCCAGGCATGGCTCAACTGGGTCACGTTCCTTAGGGGGGCAGATAACATTACAGCGAAACACTCACCGAAAACTCATAGGCAGTCAAACATGTGGGGGCCCCTAGACCTCTACCTATCAGCGCATGAACCCCCTTAGGCGCAGAATATAGACAACCATCAAGGGGTACACTCTGGGGACCCACGCTCTAACAAAAGAAACCAGTAAGCAAGGCTCCTCGCCTCTCTCATCTCCGACTTCTACCCTTCTCTATACTCTCTACCGTCCGGGGCGTGGACAAAGATACCCAGCAGGCATCGCACAGGGGGAGGCAGAAGACAACGACAAGCAGGACCCGGAAAAAGGACATTTGAAATATTGGAACTATCCGATCTACCGAACTATTGCAAAGACCGAACTATTACAAAGTCAAGGAAGGCCAGTGGCCAACACTCCACCCACCTCCCTCCCCCCCCCCCCCCCCACCCCCCGGCGCCTTTTCTTTCTTTTTTCCCTCTAGCTCTCTCTCTCCCTCCACTCATGTATATTCCATGCTCCATGTACATATATATACATATATATACTTTTTTATATACAATAAAAAAATACAGAAATCAAAAAGAAATAACACCTCAATGGGAGAAACCAGGAACATGCCAGAGAGAGATAAAGGGACAGAAAATTATCCTATATTGGCTTAAAGAGGCCCGGGGTGGATTTGGCGAGCCAACTATTTAATTGCTCTGGCCATGGGCTTCCGAGCAGAGCTGTCGGAACCTGCACTCATTATTTTACAAATTAAGCACTGGTTCTATGTAAATAAGGTAAGCACGTTTTATGTGCAGCGACTTAAAGTAGCCTTGAAAATATTTTATTAACTTCTTCTCACTCTCTGTTTTTATTCCCTTGCTCTCTTCTTTCCTATCTCCTGATGTTCTAGTTTTCCTTTCTTTTTCTTCTCACCTCTGCCATTGTTTCCGCCCATCTTTCACTCCCTTCCCCTCGTGTGTATATATCCCCGTTTCTGTGCACTATTATTGTGCGCTGCGAGGCCTCCGGGTAGTTTACGCGCTATATAAGTGCAATTTTTCATTTCATTGTCTTTTCTTTTAGTCTACTTTTCTATTTATTTTCCATTTAACTCTTTGTATTTATGAGCCTCTGGCACAAGGCTGACAGGGCAGCACACTGTCAACATTTAAGACAAAATGTGATGTTAGCTTGGAGCTGCAAATCCCCTGCGTGGGGTGTTGAGCTGCAGGGGTTGTTCATACGGGAAGATTTTTGAACAACCAAACACTGCAAAGTCCACTTTACAAGGGAGCCTTTTTAAGGCTGAAGTATCATTTTACTTTGGGTTTAGTCTCACCCTCATTAACATCAGTCAGACCTGAGGTTGTATAAATTATACCACTTTATGGGCGAGGTCAGTGGGGGAGGGGTTCTCCCCAGTGATTTTGAGCAAACTGAGAAATTGTAAAAACACGGTGGACTGGTGACATTGGACAAAACCATGAAGCTCATTTTAAGGGGTGTCTCCCCAAAGACATTCTGGCCCACATACATCAACAATGCCATTTGCGATTCCTTATTAGCGAAAAATAGGGATTCGCTAATAAGGAATAGCAAAAGGCTATGCATGAAGAAATCACTAAAAAAATTGCGATTTCTTAATATTCCTTAATTGCGACTCGCAAATTGCAAGTCGCAATTAAGGAATACCTCCTCATTTATTCCTATGGACCTAGAGGCCCATAGGAATGAATGGGAAGACATTCTCAATTTGCGAATCGCAATTAGCGAATCGCAAATTGAGAATGCAATTTCAAGGGTGCAGGGGTGTCCAAAGGACACCCTGTTGCACCACTGAAATTGATCTGTGCACATATGTTGCACACACACATGCCCTCAGGGCATGAAGTTCCACTTCATGGTAATTTGCAAAAACTTTGAAAAATGCACAAAAGTTTTTGCAAATTACCATGAAGTGGAACTTCATGGTAATTTGCTACTCCTATTACCAAAATCGCAATTTTTTTTACTTTGATGCATTGCATTTAAGGAATCGCAATTTGGGATTCCTTAAATGCAATCGCACTTTAAGGAATCTCAATTTAGAGATTCCTTAAATTGCGATTTTTGCATTTGGGATGATGCATCCCAAATGCAAAAATACCGGTCGCAAAGGGGCAGATTCTGAGAATCTGCCTGTTTGCGACCGGTTTTTAGCTTGATGCATCTGGCTGTCTGAGAGGTTGTCCTGGAGACTGACAGGCACATGCATCAAAGCAACAACCGGTCGCAAACGGGCAGATTCTCAGAATCTTCCCCTTTGCGACCTGTATTTTTGCATTTGGGATGCATCATCCCAAATGCAAAAATCGCAATTTAAGTAATCTCTAAATTGCGATTACTTAAATTGCGATTGCATTTAAGGAATATCAAATTGAGATTCCTTAAATGCAATGCATTAAAGTAAAAAAATTTGCGATTTCGCTACTAGGGGTCGCAAATTACCATGAAGTTGAACTTCATGGTAATTTGCAAAAACTTTGAAAAAATACACTAAAGTGCATTTTTCAAAGTTCCATTTTACACACAGACATGCCCTTGGGGCATGTGTGTGTGCAAGATGTACTCATATGCAGATTTCAGAGGTGCAACAGGGTGTCCTTTTGACAGCCTGACACTCTTGAAATTGCATTCTCAATTTGTGATTCTCTAATTGAGAATCACAAATTGAAAATGTCTTCCCATTCCGCCCATAGGAATGAATGGGGAGGTATTCCTTAATTGCGACTCACAATTTGCGAGTCGCAATTAAGGAATGTTTAGAAATCGCTATTTTTTAAGCGATTTCTACATGCATAAGCTTTTGCGATTTCTTAATTGCGATTCCTTAAAAATTGCAATTAAGGAATCGCAAAAGCCAGCATTGATGCATGTGCCTGTGAGCTTCCAGGTGCACCAAGACAGTGACATTGGTGATTGCTGATAGTGCTTGATTCCTCCTTTACAGGGGTCGGGTGTAAGTGGGGTCTCACACAAGAAGTTTATTGTAAATGATGAAGGAACTGGTGCATTTTGAAGAACATTAGTGCAGTAATATTGGTCAGAACTGGCTATAGCTTAAGGACCACTTCAGGAGGCGATTGGGGGTTCCCCCACAAAAATCTAACTTTATTGTAAAACAACTTTTTGATATATGGTGACACAATGAGTTTTAAGAACATATGGCCACAAACATCAAGGAAAAAAACGGTCGCAAACAGACAGATTGTCAGAATCTGCCCCTTTGCGACCGGTAGTTTTGCATTTGGGATGCATCATCCCAAATGCAACAAGCATTTGCAATGCAATAGGTCTTGCATTAGCAAAGTTTGAGCTATTGGTATTGTAAATGACACATTTTTTATTTATGTGTTGGTTTTGAAAATAGTGCAATTAATAGCTTTGTCATTTACAATGCCAATAGTTATAACTTTCGCAAATGTGACACCTATAGCATTTGTAATGCAATATGTGTTGTATTTACCTCACTTAGATGTATTGATATTACAAATAACAATGGCTTTTATTTATTTTTAATAATTAATACTTAAATAAAAGTTATTGTAATTTATAATGGCAATAGTCTAAACTTTTGTAAATAACTTTTGTGAAGATTATGTTCAGTGTATTTTATTGTGACGATAATCCAAGAACAGAAGTGAAATATTAACATCTTTTTGTGACATTTGTAATAAAGCTTGAAACATCGAGAGAACATATTTGAACCAGTTGTTGTTGAATGGTTGCACAGATTGATGCTCTGGTGGCCCTGAGTGATGTTGTGGTGGCGACGAGTGATGCAGGGCATTCAGTGATGCTGTGGTAGCGCATAGTGATGTTGTGGTGCCCCTGAGTGATGCTGTGGCGGTGCTGAGTGATGCTGTGGTGATGCGATAGATAGACAGAGTGAGTGCGATTGATAGATAGAGTGAGTGCGATAGATAGAGTGAGGTCGATAGATAGAGGGAGGGTGATAGATAGATAGAGGGAGGGTGATAGAGTGAATGCGATAGATAGATAGATAGATAGATAGATAGATAGATAGATAGATAGATAGATAGATAGATAGATAGATAGATAGATAGATAGATAGATAGATAGATAGATAGATAGAGTGATGGCGATAGAGTGAGTGCAATAGATAGACAGATAGAGGGAGGGCGATAGATAGATAGATAGAGTGAGGGCGATAGATAGATAGATAGAGTGAGGGCGATAGATAGATAGATAGTTAGATAGATAGATAGATAGATAGATAGATAGATAGATAGATAGATAGATAGATAGATAGATAGATAGATAGATAGACAGGTAGATAGATAGATAGATAGATAGATAGATAGATAGATAGATAGATAGATAGATAGATAGATAGATAGATAGATAGATAGATAGATAGATAGATAGATAGATAGATAGATAGATAGATAGATAGATAGAAAGATGATAGACAGATAGATAGATAGACAGATAGATAGATAGATAGATAGATAGATAGATAGATAGATAGATAGATAGATAGATAGATAGATAGATAGATAGATAGATAGATAGAGTGATGGGCGATAGATAAATAGAGTGAGGGCGACAGCTAGATAGAGAGAGGGCAATAGATAGATAGAGTGAGGGCGAAAGATAGATAGATAGATAGATAGATAGATAGATAGATAGATAGATAGATAGATAGATAGATAGATAGATAGATAGATAGATAGATAGATAGAAAGATAGATAGATAGAGTGAGGGCGATAGATAGATAGATAGATAGATAGATAGATAGATAGATAGATAGATAGATAGATATATAGATAGATAGATAGATAGATAGATAGATAGATAGATAGATAGATAGATAGATAGATAGATAGATAGATAGATAGATAGATAGATAGATAGATAGATAGATAGATAGATAGATAGATAGATAGATAGATAGATAGATAGATAGACAGAAATATAGAGTGAGGGCGAAAGATAGATAGATAGATAGATAGATAGATAGATAGATAGATAGAAAGATAGATAGATAGATAGATAGATAGATAGATAGATAGATAGATAGATAGATAGATAGATAGATAGATAGATAGATAGATAGATAGATAGTGTAATTATGTGGCGTGTAATTATGTGGCACTGAGTGGTATTTGGAGTGTATGTTGCGTTGAGCGCAGTTAAAAAGATTTAACATATAATTATGTGGCACTGAGTGGTATTTGGAGTGTATGTTGCATTGAGCGCAGTGTAATTATGTAGCATATAATTATGTGGCACTGAGTGGTATTTGGAGTGTATGTTGCATTGAGTGAAGTGTAATTATGTGGCATGTAATTATGTGGCACTGAGTGGTATTTGGAGGGTATGTTGCGTTGAGCGCAGTGTAATTATGTAGCATATATTTATTTGGCACTGAGTGGTATTATGAGGAGTGTATGTTGTATTCAGTAGAGTGTAATTGTGTGGTGTGTAATTATGTGGCACTGAGTGGTATAGTTTTGAGTGTATGATGCATTGTAATTATGTAGCATATAATTATGTGGCACTGAGTTGTATTGTGTGGAGTGTGTGTTGTATTCAGTAGAGTGTAATTATATGGTGTGTAATTATGTGGCACTAAGTGGTATTTTGAGTGTATATTGCGTTGAGCGCATTGTAAAGATGTAGCATATAATTATGTGGTACTGAGTGGCATTTGGAGTGTGTGTTGCATTGAGTGAAGTGTAATTATGTGGCACTGAGTGGTATTTGAAGTGTATGTTGCGTTGAGCGCAGTCAATCAATCAATCAATCACAACACTTGTATAGCGCGCTACTCACCCGGAAGGGTCTCAAGGCGCTAGGGGGAAGGGGGCCGCTACTGCTCGAACAGCCAGGTCTTGAGTTGTCTCCTGAAGGCGAGGTGGTCCTGGGTCAGCCGAAGGTGGATGGGGAGGGAGTTCCATGTCTTGGCTGCCAGGTAGGAGAAGGATCTGCCTCCGGCGGTGGCTCTTCGGATGCGTGGTACGGCGGCGAGGGCGAGGCTGGCGGACCGTAGCTGGCGTGTGGGCGTGTGGAAGGTCAGGCGGTCGTTGAGGTACTTGGGGCCTAGGTTGTGGAGAGACTTGTGTGCGTGGGTGAGGAGCCTGAAGGTGATCCTCTTGTTGACGGGGAGCCAGTGCAGGTTCCTCAGGTGGCTGGAGATGTGGCTGCGTCAAGGGATGTCCAGGATGAGTCGGGCTGAGGCGTTCTGGATGCGTTGTAGTCTTTTCTGTAGTTTGGCTGTGGTTCCGGCGTAGAGGGTGTTTCCGTAGTCCAGCCGGCTGGTGACGAGGGCCTGGGTGACCGTCTTCCTGGTTTCAGTCGGGATCCATCAGAAGATCTTGCGGAGCATGCGGAGCGTGTGAAAGCAAGAAGAGGAGACGGCGTTGACTTGTCTGGTCATCGTGAGGGAGGAGTCCAGGATGAAGCCCAGGTTGCGTGCGTGGTCTGTCGGCTTGTGGGCGGTGCCCAGGGCTGGGGGTCACCAGGAGTCGTCCCAGGCGGAGGGTGAAGGTCCAAGGATGAGGACTTCCGTCTTGTCTGAGTTCAGTTTCAAGCGGCTGTTCTTCATCCACTCGGCGACGTCTTTCATCCCTTCGTGGAGGCTGGTTCTGGTGGTGTCGGGGTCTCTGGTGAGGGAGAGGATCAGCTGGGTGTTGTCGGCATAGGAGATGATGTTGAGGTTGTGTTGGCGTGCGATGGCTGCGAGAGGTCTCATGTAGACGTTGAAGAGGGTGGAGCTGAGTGATGATCCTTGCGGGACGCCGCAAATGACTTCGGTGGCCTCGGAACAAAACGGGGGGAAGTGGACTCTCTGTGTTCTTCCAGCGAGGAACGAGATGATCCACTTCAATGCCTTCTCTTGGATGCCGGTGTTGCTGAGGCGTTGGACTAGGGTGCGGTGGCAGACAGTGTCGAACGCGGCGGAGAGGTCCAGGAGAATGAGTGCCGCTGTTTCCCCGTTGTCGAGAAGAGCTCGAATGTCGTCAGTGGCTGCGATGAGGGCGGCCTCGGTGCTGTGGTTGGCTCTGAAGCCGGACTGCGAGGGGTCGAGGGATCCATTCGTCTCAAGGAAGGCGGCAAGCTGTCTGTTGGCGATCTTCTCGATGACTTTGGCAGGAAAAGGGAGGAGCGAGATGGGGCGGAAGTTTTTGAGGTCGGTGGGGTCCGCTGTAGGTTTCTTCAGTAGGGCGCTGAGCTCGGCGTGCTTCCAGCTCTCCGGGAAGGTGGCGGTATCGAAGGAGGTGTTGATGACGTCTTGAATTTGGGGTGCGATGGTGGAGTCGGCCTTGTTGAAGACGTGGTGGGGGCAGGGGTCAGTCGGAGATCCGGAGTGGATGGTGTTCATCGTGCGGGCTGTGTCTTCGGTGGTCACTGTGGTCCAGGTGTGGAGGGTCGTGGCGGGGTGCGTTGGTTCGACGGTAGGGTGCGAGGATGGTGTGCGGAAGCTGTTGTGGATGTCGGCAATCTTGTGGTGGAAGAACGAGGCGAGGGAGTCGCAGAGATCTTGTGAAGGGGTGATGTCGTTGTTGCCGGTGCTGGGGTTGGAGAACTCCTTGACGATGCTGAAGAGTTCCTTGCTGTCGTGGGCGTTGTTGTCCAGTCGATCCTTCAGTGATTTCTTCTTGGTGGTGCGGATGAGCTGGTGGTGCTTGCGGGTCGCGTGTTTGAGGGCGGTCATGTTGTCAGTGGTCCGGTCGAGGAGCCAGGCTTTCTCGAGGGTGCGGCAGGTCTTCTTGGAGTCCTTGAGTTCGTCGGTGAACCAGGGGGCCTTCTTGCTTCTGGGTTTGCTGGGGGGGGTTCTTTAGTGGTGCGAGGTCGTCAGCGCAGGCTGTCAGCCACTGCGTGAAGTTGCGGGCTGCTTCGTTGGGGTCCGGTGTGCTGGCAGGTGGGTTCTGGCTGAGGTAGGT
This sequence comes from Lissotriton helveticus, assembly GCF_964261635.1. Classification (NCBI taxonomy): domain Eukaryota; kingdom Metazoa; phylum Chordata; class Amphibia; order Caudata; family Salamandridae; genus Lissotriton; species Lissotriton helveticus. Next base: position 79,712,669 of record NC_136068.1, on the reverse strand, counting down.
GGTGAGCTGGTCGGTGGTGATCTTGCTCCAGCTTCTGTGAGGAACCTGTTGCGGGTGGTGGTGGGTGGCAGTTTTTCTGAAGCTGAAGTGGATGCAGCTGTGGTCGGTCCAGTGAAGTCCGGTGGAGTGGCTGAAGGCGATGTGCTTGCTGGATGAGAAGACGGGGTCAAGCGTGTGGCCGGCGTAGTGGGTGGGGGTGTTGACCAGTTGCTTGAGTCCAAGGTTTGCGAGGTTGTCCAGTAGGGCGGCGGTGTTGCGGTCCTTGTTGTTCTCCAGGTGGAATTATGTGTAGTGTAATTATGTAGCATATAATTATGTGGCACTGAGTGGTATTATGAGGAGTGTATGTTGTATTCAGTAGATTGTAATTATGTGGTGTGTAATTATGTGGCACTGAGTGGTATTTGGAGTGTATGTTTCGTTGAGCGCCGTGTAATTATGTAGCACATAATTATGTGGCACTGAGTGGTATCGTGTGGAGTGTATGTTGCATTGAGAGCAGTGTAATTATGCTGCATATAATTATGTATTTACAACAAGGGGTGGTGATGGACAGAGTCTCTGAATTAAGCAGAGTACTCTCACCCAGTCAAGAGATCAGGGCTAGATCCAACACCGTTTTTTAGCTCATTGCACCATCCCAGTTTCAGAACCTGGCTGTATGCAAATTAGTCTGTCCCTGGCCCAGTGCATCATGGGAACAGGGCAGACCAGACTACAAAAGCCAATTCTTACACTGGGAAGGAAACAAGCTTCCGGGGACCGGTTTCTGCCATTTCAGGCGTCTTCGGCCCGGCTTGCTTGAATCCTGATGGTGCAAAGTCCAAGGTTTGCGAGGTTGTCCAGTAGGGCGGCGGTGTTGCGGTCCTTGTTGTTCTCCAGGTGGAATTATGTGTAGTGGAATTATGTAGCATATAATTATGTGGCACTGAGTGGTATTATGAGGAGTGTATGTTGTATTCAGTAGATTGTAATTATGTGGTGTGTAATTATGTGGCACTGAGTGGTATTTGGAGTGTATGTTTCGTTGAGCGCCGTGTAATTATGTAGCACATAATTATGTGGCACTGAGTGGTATTGTGTGGAGTGTATGTTGCATTGAGAGCAGTGTAATTATGCTGCATATAATTATGTGGCACTGAGTGGTATTGTGTGGAGTGTGTGTTGCATTCAGTAGAGTGTAATTATGTCGCGATTAATTATTTGGCACAGAGTGGTATTTGGAGTGTCTGTTGCATTGAGTGCAGTGTAATTATGTGGCGTGCAATTATGTGGCACTGAGTGGTATTTGAAGTGGTGGTGGAGGTGGTGGTTGTGGACGAGGTGGTAGAGGTGGTGGTGGGTGTGGTGGTGGATGTGGTGGTGTTGGTGGTGGACATGGTGGTGGTGGAAATGGTGGACGTGGTGGTGGTGGACATGGTGGTGGACGTGGGGTGGTGGATGTAGTGGTGGTGGACATGGTGGTTGTGGACGTGGTGGCGGACGTGGTGGTTGTGGACATGGTGGTGGAGAACGTGGTTGTGGTGGACGTGAAGGTGGAGGTGGTGGACATGGTGGTGGTGGAAGTGGTGGTGGATGTGGTGGAGGTGGTGGATGTGGTGGTGTTGGTGGTGGACATGGAGGTGGTGGACGTGGTGGTGGTGGACACGGTGGATGTGGTGGTGGTAGATGTGGTGGTGGACGTGGTGGTGGTGGACGCGGTGGATGTGGTGGTGGTAGATGTGGTGGTGGTGGATGTGGTGGTGGATGTGGTGGTGGTCAATGTGGAGGTGTTGGTGGTGGACATGGTGGTGGTGGACGTGGTGGTGGTGGACGCAGTGGTGGTGGCTGTGTTGGTGGTGGACGTGGTGGTGATGGACGTGGTGGTGGACATGGTGGTGGACGTGGTGGTGGTAGTGGACGTGGTGGTGGTGGTGGACGTGGTGGTGTTAGACAAGAAGGTGGACATGGTGGTGGTAGACGTGGTATTGGTGGATGTGGTGGTGGTGGTGGATGTGGTGGTGGTGGACGTGGTGGTGGTGGACGTGGTGGTGGTGGATGTAGTGGTGGTGGACCTGGTGGTGGTGGACGTGGTGATGGTGGACGTGGTTGTGGTGGATGTGGTGGTGGTGGAAGTGAAGGTGCACTTGGTGGTGGTGGACGTGGTGGTGGTGGACGTGGTGGTGGACCTGGTGGTGGTGGTGGATGTTGTGGTGCAGGTGGTGGTGGACTTAGGGGTGGACTTGGTGGTGGATGTGGTGGTGGACGTGGTGGTGGTAGTGGATGTGGTGGTGGTGGTGGTGGACGTGGTAGTGGTGACGTGGTGGTGGCCGTGGTGGTGGTGGTGGACATGGTGGTGGATGTGGTGGACATGGTGGTGGTGGACATGGTGGTGGTGGTGGTGGTGGTGGTGGTGGACGTGGTGGAGGTGGGTGTGGTGGTAATGGTGGAGGACATGGTGGTGGTGGACATGGTGTTGGTGGACATAGTGGTGGTGGAAGTACTGGTGGTGGATGTGGTGGTGGTGGTTGTGGATGTGGTGGTTGTGGACGTGGTAGTGGTGGACGTGGTGGTGGTGGACATGGTGGTGGTGGACGTGGTGGTGGTGGGTGTGGTGGTGGTTGTGGATGTGGGGGTGTTGGTGGTGGACATGGTGGTGGTCATGGTGGACATGGTGGTGGTGGAGGTGGTGGTGCTGGTAGTGGTGGTGGAGGTGGTGGTGGTGGTGGATGTGGTGATGGTGGTGGTGGGTGTGGTGGTGGTGGTGGACATAGTGGTGGATGTACTGGTGGTGGACGTAGTGGTGGTGGATGTGGTGGAGGTGGAGGTGGTGGTTGTGGACGTGGTGGTGGTGCACGTGGTGGTGGTGGATGTTGTGGTGGTGGTGATGGATGTGGTGGTGTTGGTAGTGCATATGGTGGTGGTGGATCTAGTGGTGGTGGACATGGTGGTTGTGGACATGGTGTTGGTGGTGGACCTGATGGTGGATGTGGTGGTGGTGGTGGACGTGGTGGTGGATGTAGTGATGGATGTGGTGGTGGACTTGGTGGTAGACGTGGTGGTGGATGTGGTGGTGGTAGTGGGTGTGGTGGTGGTGGACATGGTAGTGGCCTCGTGGTGGATGTTGTGGTGGCCATGGTGGTGGTGGTGGGCATGGTGGTGGTGGACATGGTGGTGGTGGACGTGGAGGTGATTGTGGTGGACATCGTGGTGGTGGTGGATGTGGTGGTGGCGGTGGGTGTGGTGGTGGCGGTGGGTGTGGTTCTGGATGTGGTAGACATGGTGGTGGTGGACGTGGTGGTGGTGGACATGGTGGTGGTGGATGTGGTGGTGGTGGATGTGGCGGTGGTGGTGTTGGTGGTGGACATGGTGGTGGTGGAAATGGTGGTGGTGGATGTGGTGGTGGCGGTAGTGGTGGGTGTGGTGGGTGTGGTGGTGGTGGTTGTGGATGTGGTGGTTGTGGACGTGGTGGTGGTAGACGTGGTGGTGGTAGATGTGGTGGTGGTTGTGGATGTGGTGGTGTTGGTGGTCATGGTGGTGGATGTGGTTGTGGTGGTGGTGGACGTGGTGGTGGTGGATGTGGTAGTGGTGGACGTGGTAGTGGTGAATGTGGTGGTGGTGGACTTGGTGGTGGTGGAAGGTGGTGGTGGACGTGGTGGTTGTGGACATGGTGGTGATGGACGTAGTGGTGGTGGAGGACGTGGTGGTGGTGACATGGTGGTGGTGGATGTGGTGGTGGTGGTAGATGTGGTGGACGTGGTGTTGGTGGAGGTGGGTGTGCTGGTGGTGGATGTGGTGGTGGTGGATGTGGTGGTGTTGGATGTGGTGGTGGACATGGTGGTGGTGGATGTGGTGGTTGTGGTTGTGGTGGTTGTGGATGTGGTGGTGATAGGCATTGTTGGTGGTGGACATGGTGGTGGTGGAAGTGGTGGACATGGTGGTGGTGGACATGGTGGTGGTGGATGTGTTGGTGGTGGATGTGGTGGTGGTTGTAGTGGTGGTGGACATGGTGGTGGTGGTGGGTGTGGTGGTGGTGGTGGGTGTGGTGGTGGAGGTGGGTGTGGTGGTGGTGGACATGGTGGTGCTGGACATGGTGGTAGTGCACGTAGTGGTGGTGGACATGGTGGTGGTGGATGTGCTGGTGGTGGATGTGGTGATGGTGGATGTGGTGGATATGGTGGTGGATGTGGTGGTGGACATGGTGGAGGTGGGTGTGGTGGTGGTGGACATGGTGGTGGTGAACGTAGTGGTGGTGGATGTAGTGGTGGTGGATGTGGTGGATGTGGTGGTGGTGGTGGAGGTGGTGATTGTGGATGTGGTGGTGGTGGACGTGATTGTGGTGGACGTGGTGATGGTGGATGTAGTGGTGGTGGATGTGGTGGTGGTGGATGTGGTGGTGGACGTGGTGGTGGGTGTGGTGGCGGACGTGGTGGTGGATGTGGTGGATGTGGTGGTTGTGGTCATGGTGGTGATGGACGTGGTGGTGATGGACGTGTTGGAGATGGACATTGTTGGTGGTGGACATGGTGGTGGTGGACATGGTGGTGGTGGATGTGGTGGTGGATGTGGTGGACATAGTGGTAGTGGACGTGGTTGATGTGGTGGTGGTGGATGTGGTGGTGGTGGTAGTGGTGGTGGACGTGGTGGTGGTTGTGGGTGTGGTGGTGGTGGATGTGGTGGTGGTGGAGGTGGGTGTGGTGGTGTTGGATGTGGTGGTGCTGGACATGGAGGTGGGTGTGGTGTATGTAGTGGTGGACATGGTGGTGGTGGACATGGTGGTGCTGGACGTAGTGGTGGTGGATGTAGTGGTGGTGCATGTGGTGGATGTGGTGGTGGTGGAGGTGGTGATTGTGGACATGGTGGACGTGTTGGTGGTGGACGTGCTGGTGGTGGACGTTGTGGTGGTGGATATGGTGGTGGTGGATGTTGTGGTGGTGGTGGTGAGTGGTGGTGGTGGACGTGGTGGTGGTGGACGTGGTGGTGGATGTGTTGGTGGTGGTGGGTGCGGTGGTGGTGGACGTGGTGGTGGTGGACGTGGTGGACGTGGTGGTTGTGGACATGGTGGTGATGGACGTGGTGGTGATGGACGTGGTGGTGGTGGACGTTGTGGACATGGTGGTGGTGGACATGGTGGTGGATGTGGAGTACATGGTGGTGGTGGACGTAGTGGTGGACGGGGTGGTGGTGGATGTAGTGGTGGTGGTAGTGGTGGTGAACGTGGTGGTGGTGCTGGGTGTGTTGGTGGTGGTCTTGGTGGTGGTGGAGGTGGGTGTGGTGGTGATGGTGGATGTGGCGGTGGTGGACATGGTGGTGGTGGACGTGGGGGTGGTGGACATAGTGGTGGTGGATGTAGTGGTGGTGGATCTGGTGGTGGTGGACGTGGTGGTGGTGGATGTGGTGGTGGGGGATGTGGTGGTGGTTGTAGTGGTGGTGGACATGGTGGTGGTGGTGGGTGTGGTGGTGGTGGTGGGTGTGGTGGTGGAGGTGGGTGTGGTGGTGGTGGACATGGTGGTGCTGGACATGGTGGTAGTGCACGTAGTGGTGGTGGACATGGTGGTGGTGGATGTGCTGGTGGTGGATGTGGTGATGGTGGATGTGGTGGATATGGTGGTGGATGTGGTGGTGGACATGGTGGAGGTGGGTGTGGTGGTGGTGGACATGGTGGTGGTGAACGTAGTGGTGGTGGATGTAGTGGTGGTGGATGTGGTGGATGTGGTGGTGGTGGTGGAGGTGGTGATTGTGGATGTGGTGGTGGTGGACGTGATTATGGTGGACGTGGTGATGGTGGATGTAGTGGTGGTGGATGTGGTGGTGGTGGATGTGGTGGTGGACGTGGTGGTGGGTGTGGTGGCGGACGTGGTGGTGGATGTGGTGGATGTGGTGGTTGTGGTCATGGTGGTGATGGACGTGGTGGTGATGGATGTGTTGGAGATGGACATTGTTGGTGGTGGACATGGTGGTGGTGGACATGGTGGTGGTGGATGTGGTGGTGGATGTGGTGGACATAGTGGTAGTGGACGTGGTTGATGTGGTGGTGGTGGATGTGGTGGTGGTGGTAGTGGTGGTGGACGTGGTGGTGGTTGTGGGTGTGGTGGTGGTGGATGTGGTGGTGGTGGAGGTGGGTGTGGTGGTGTTGGATGTGGTGGTGCTGGACATGGAGGTGGGTGTGGTGTATGTAGTGGTGGACATGGTGGTGGTGGACATGGTGGTGCTGGACGTAGTGGTGGTGGATGTAGTGGTGGTACAAGTGGTGGATGTGGTGGTGGTGGAGGTGGTGATTGTGGACATGGTGGACGTGTTGGTGGTGGACGTGCTGGTGGTGGACGTTGTGGTGGTGGATATGGTGGTGGTGGATGTTGTGGTGGTGGTGGTGAGTGGTGGTGGTGGACGTGGTGGTGGTGGACGTGGTGGTGGATGTGTTGGTGGTGGTGGGTGCAGTGGTGGTGGACGTGGTGGTGGTGGACGTGGTGGACGTGGTGGTTGTGGACATGGTGGTGATGGACGTGGTGGTGATGGACGTGGTGGTGGTGGAAGTTGTGGACATGGTGGTGGTGGACATGGTGGTGGATGTGGAGTACATGGTGGTGGTGGACGTAGTGGTGGACGGGGTGGTGGTGGATGTAGTGGTGGTGGTAGTGGTGGTGAACGTGGTGGTGGTGCTGGGTGTGTTGGTGGTGGTCTTGGTGGTGGTGGAGGTGGGTGTGGTGGTGATGGTGGATGTGGCGGTGGTGGACATGGTGGTGGTGGACGTGGGGGTGGTGGACATAGTGGTGGTGGATGTAGTGGTGGTGGATCTGGTGGTGGTGGACGTGGTGGTGGTGGATGTGGTGGTGGGGGATGTGGTGGTGGTGATGGATGTTGTGGTAGTGGTGGGTGTGGTGGTGGTGGACGTAGTGGTGGTGGATGAGGTGGTGGACGTGGTGGTGGTGGGTGTGGTGGTGGTGGACATGGTGGTGATGGACGTGGTGGTGATGGACGTGGTGGTGGTGGAAGTGGTGGTGGATGTGGTGGGTGTGTTGGGATGTGGTGGTGGAGGACGTGGTGGTGGACGTGGTGGTTGAGGACATGGTGGTGATGGACGTGGTGATGATGGACGTGGTGGTGGTGGATGTGGTAGACCTGGTGGTTGTGGACATGGTGGTGATGGACGTGGTGGTGGTGGACGTGGTGGACGTGGTGGTTGTGGACATGGTGGTGATGGACATGGTGGTGATGGAGGTGGTGGTGATGGACGTGGTGGTGGTGTACATGGTGGTGATGGACATGGTGGTGATGGACGTGGTCGTGGTGGAAGTGGTGGTGGATGTGGTGGTGGTGGTGGGTGTGGTAGTGGTGGATGTGGTGGTGATGGATGTGCTGGACGTGGTGGACGTGGTGCTGGTGGACATGGTGGTGGTGGATGTGGTGGACATGGTGGTGGTGGACATGGTGGTGGTGGACGTGGTGTTGGTGGATGTGGTGGTAGTGGTGGTTGTGGATGTGGTGGTGATAGGCATTGTTGGTGGTGGACATGGTGGTGGTGGAAGTGGTGGACATGGTGGTGGTGGACGTGGAGGTGGTGGATGTGTTGGTGGTGGATGTGGTGGTGGTGGTGGGTGTGGATGTGGTGGTGGGTGTGGTGGTGGAGGTGGGTGTGGTGGTGGTGGACATGGTGGTGCTGGACATGGTGGTAGTGCACGTAGTGGTGGTGGACATGGTGGTGGTGGACATGGTGGTGGTGGATGTGGTGGTGATAGGCATTGTTGGTGGTGGACATGGTGGTGGTGGACATGGTGGTGGTGGAAGTGGTGGACATGGTGGTGGTGGATGTGGAGGACATGGTGGTGGTGGATGTGGTGGTGGTGGATGTGTTGGTGGTGGATGTGGTGGTGGTTGTAGTGGTGGTGGATGTGGTGGTGGTCGTGGGTGTGGTGGTGGTGGTGGTGGTGGGTGTGGTAGTGGAGGTGGGTGTGGTGGTGGTGGACATGGTGGTGCTGGACATGGTGGTAGTGCACGTAGTGGTGGTGGACATGGTGGTGGTGGACATGCTGGTAGTGGATGTGGTGATGGTGGATGTGGTGGATATGGTGGTGGATGTGGTGGTGGGCGTGGTGGAGGTGGATGTGGTGGTGGTGGACATGGTGGTGATGAACGTAGTGGTGGTGGATGTAGTGGTGGTGGAGGTGGTGATTGTGGCTGTGGTGGTGGTGGACGTGGTTGTGGTGGATGTGGTGGTGGTAGATGTGGTGGTGGTGGATGTTGTGGTGGGTGTGGTGGTGGTGGACATGGTGGTGGTGGACATGGTGGTGGTGGATGTAGTGGTGGTGGATGTGGTGGTGGTGGATGTGGTGGTGGACGTGGTGGTGGTGGGTGTGGTGGCGGATGTGGTGGTGGACGTGGTGGATGTGGTGGTTGTGCTCATGGTGGTGATGGACGTGGTGGTGATGGACATGTTGGAGATGGTCATTGTTGGTGGTGGACATGGTGGTGGTGGACATGGTGGTGGTGGATGTGGTGGTGGATGTGGTGGACATAGTGGTAGTGGACGTGGTTGATGTGGTGGTGGTGGATGTGGTGGTGGTGGTAGTGGTGGTGGATGTGGTGGTGGTTGTGGTTGTGGGTGTGGTGGATGTGGTGGTGGTGGAGGTGGGTGTGGTGGTGTTGGATGTGGTGGTGCTGGACATGGTGGTGGTGTATGTAGTGGTGGTGGACATGGTGGTGGTGGACGTAGTGATGGTGGATGTGGTGGTGGTGGACATGGTGGTAATGGTCATCGATGTGGTGCTGGTGGATGTGGTGGTGGTGGATGTGGTGGTGGTGGTGGATGTGGTGGTGGTGATGGGTGGTGGATGTGGTGGTGGTGGAGGTGGGTGCGGTGGTGGTGGTGGACGTGGTGGTGGTGGACATGGTGGTGCTGGACGTAGTGGTGGTGGATGTAGTGGTGGCGCATGTGGTGGATGTGGTGGTGGTGGTAGTGGTGGTTGTGGACGTGGTGGTGATAGGCATTGTTGGTGGTGGACATGGTGGTGGTGGACATGGTGGTGGTGGAAGTGGTGGACATGGTGGTGGTGGACGTGGTGGTGGTGGATGTGTTGGTGGTGGATGTGGTGGTGCTGGTGGGTGTGGTGGTGGTGGTGGGTGTGGTGGTGGAGGTGGGTGTGGTGGTGGTGGACATGGTGGTGCTGGACATGGTGGTAGTGCACGTAGTGGTGGTGGACATGGTGGTGGTGGACATGGTGGTGGTGGATGTGGTGGTTGTAGACGTGGTGGTGATAGGCATTGTTGGTGGTGGACATGGTGGTGGTGGACATGGTGGTGGTGGAAGTGGTGGACATGGTGGTGGTGGACGTGGTGGTCGTGGATGTGTTGGTGGTGGATGTGGTGGTGGTTGTAGTGGTGGTGGACGTGGTGGTGGTCGTGGGTGTGGTGGTGGTGGTGGGTGTGGTGGTGGAGGTGGGTGTGGTGGTGGTGGACATGGTGGTGCTGGACGTGCTGGTAGTGGATGTGGTGATGGTGGATGTGGTGGATATGGTGGTGGATGTGGTGGTGGACGTGGTGGAGGTGGGTGTGGTGGTGGTGGACATGGTGGTGGTGAATGTAGTGGTGGTGGATGTAGTGGTGGTGGATGTGGTGGATGTGGTGGTGGTGGTGGAGGTGGTGATTGTGGCTGTGGTGGTGGTGGATGTGGTTTTGGTGGACGTGGTGGTGGTGGATGTGGTGGTGGTGGATGTTGTGGTGGGTGTGGTGGTGGTGGACGTGGTGGTGGTGGACATGGTGGTGGTGGATGTAGTGGTGGTGGATGTGGTGGTGGTGGATGTGGTGGTGGACGTGGTGGTGGTGGGTGTGGTGGCGGACGTGGTGGTGGACGTGGTGGATGTGGTGGTTGTGCTCATGGTGGTGATGGATGTGGTGGTGATGGACGTGTTGGAGATGGTCATTGTTGGTGGTGGACATGGTGGTGGTGGACATGGTGGTGGTGGATGTGGTGGTGGATGTGGTGGACATAGTGGTAGTGGATGTGGTTGATGTGGTGGTGGTGGTAGTGGTGGTGGACGTGGTGGTGGTTGTGGGTGTGGTGGTGGTGGATGTGGTGGTGGTGGAGGTGGGTGTGGTGGTGTTGGATGTGGTGGTGCTGGACATGGTGGTGGTGTATGTAGTGGTGGTGGACATGGTGGTGGTGGACGTAGTGATGGTGGATGTGGTGGTGGTGGAAGTGGTGGTAATGGTCATGGATGTGGTGGTGGTGGATGTGGTGGTGGTGGATGTGGTGGTGGTGGTGGATGTGGTGGTGGTGATTGGTGGTGGATGTGGTGGTGGTGGAGGTGGGTGTGGTGGTGGTGGTGGACGTGGTGGTGGTGGACATGGTGGTGCTGGACTTAGTGGTGGTGGATGTAGTGGTGGTACATGTGGTGGATGTGGTGGTGGTGGAGGTGGTGATTGTGGACATGGTGGACGTGTTGGTGGTGGACGTGCTGGTGGTGGAAGTTGTGGTGGTGGATGTGGTGGTGGATGTTGTGGTGGTGGTGGTGAGTGGTGGTGGTGGACGTGGTGGTGGTGGACGTGGTGGTGGACATGGTGGTGGTGGTGGGTGTGGTGGTGGTGGACATGGTGGTGGTGGACGTGGTGGACGTGGTGGTTGTGGACATGGTGGTGATGGACGTGGTGGTGATGGACGTGGTGGTGGTGGACGTTGTGGACATGGTGGTGGATGTGGTGCACATGGTGGTGGTGGACGTTGTGGTGGACGGGGTGGTGGTGGATGTGGTGGTGGTGGTAGTGGTGGTGAACGTGGTGGTGGTGCTGGGTGTGATGGTAGTGGTCTTGGTGGTGGTGGAGGTGGGTGTGGTGGTGGTGGTGGATGTGGTGGTGGTGGACATGGTAGTGGTGGACGTGGGGGCGGTGGACGTAGTGGTGGTGGATGTAGTGGTGGTGGATCTGGTGGTGGTGGACATGGTGATGGTGGATGTGGTGGTGGTGGATGTGGTGGTGGTGATGGATGTTGTGGTGGTGGTGGGTGTGGTGGTGGTGGACGTAGTGGTGGTGGATGTGGTGGTGGACGTGGTGGTGGTGGGTGTGGTGGTGGTGGACATGGTGGTGATGGACGTGGTGGAGGTGGAAGTGGTGGTGGATGTGGTGGTGGTGGGTGTGCTGGGATGTGGTGGTGGAGGACGTGGTGGTGGATGTGGTGGTTGAGGACATGGTGGTGATGGACGTGGTGATGATGGACGTGGTGGTGGTGGATGTGGTAGACGTGGTGGTTGTGGACATGGTGGTGATGGACGTGGTGGTGGTGGACGTGGTGGACGTGGTGGTTGTGGACATGGTGGTGATGGACATGGTGGTGATGGAGGTGGTGGTGGTGGACTTGGTGGTGGTGTACATGGTGGTGATGGACATGGTGGTGATGGACGTGGTGGTGGTGGAAGTGGTGGTGGATGTGGTGGTGGTGGTGGGTGTTGTAGTGGTGGATGTGGTGGTGATGGATGTGCTGGCTGGACGTGGTGGACGTGGTGCTGGTGGACATGGTGGTGGTGGATGTGGTGGACATGGTGGTGGTGGACATGGTGGTGGTGGACGTGGTGTTGGTGGATGTGGTGGTAGTGGTGGTGAAAGTGGTGGTGGTGGTGCTGGGTGTGGTGGTGGTGGACGTGGTGGTGGTGGAGGTGGGTGTGGTGGTGGTGGATGTGGTGGTGGTGGACATAGTGGTGCTGAATGTAGTGGTGATGGACGTGGTGGTGGTGGACGTAGTGGTGGTGGACATGGTGGTGCTGAACGTAGTGGTGGTGGATGTGGTGGTGGTGGATGTGGTGGTAGTGGTCGTGGATGTGGTGGTGCTGGACATGGTGGTTGTGGACGTAATGGTGGTGGACATGGTGGTGGTGGACGTAGTGGTGGTGGATGTGGTGGTGGTAGACGTGGTGGTAGTGGTCGTGGATATGGTGGTGGTGGATGCGGTGGTGGTGGATGTGGTGGTGGTGGGTGTGGTGGTGGTGGTGGATGGTGGATGTGGTGGTGGTGGAGGTGGGTGTGGTGGACATAGTGGGTGGTGGTGCATGTGGTGGATGTGGTGGTGGTGATTGTGGACGTGGTGGACGTGCTGGTGGTGGACGTGGTGGATGTGGTGGTGGTGGTGGATGTTGTGGTGGTGGTGGTGGTGGTGAGTGGTGGTGGTGGACATGGTGGTGGATGTGGTGGTGGTGGTGGTGGGTGTGGTGGTTGTGGTAGTGGATGACATGGTGGTGGTGGACATGGTGGTGGATGTGGTGGACATGGTGGTGGTGGACGTGTTGGTGGTGGGCGTGGTGGTAGTGGTGGTAGTGGTGGTGAACGTGGTGGTGGTGGTGCTGGGTGTGGTGGTAGTGGACATGGTGGTGGTGGAGGTGGGTGTGGTGGTGGTGGTGGATATGGTGGTGGTGGGCTTGGTGGTGGTGGATGTAGTGGTGGTGGATGTAGTGGTGGTGGATGTGGTGGATCAGGTGGTGGTGGAGGTGGTTGTGGTGATTGTGGACATGGTGGTGGTGGATGTGGTGGTGGTGGATTTGGTGGTGGTGGATGTGGTGGTGGTGGTTGTGGTGGTGGTGGTGGATGTTGTGGTGGTGGTGGGTGTGGTGGTGGTGGACGTGTTGGTGGTGGACATGGTGGTGGTGGACGTAGTGATGATGGATGTGGTGGTGGTGGATGTGGTGGTGGACTTGGTGGTGGTGGGTGTGGTGGTGGACGTGGTGGTCGTGGGCATGGTGGTTTTGGACATAGTGGTGATGGGTGTGTTGGTGGTGGACGTGGTGGTGGTGGACGTGTTGGATGTGGACATGGTGGTGATGGACATGGTGGTGATGGAGGTGGTGGTGGTGGACGTAGTGGTGGTGGATGTGGTGGTTGTGGACATGTTGGTGATGGACGTGGTGGTGGTGGATGTGGTGGACGTGGTGGTTGTGGACATGGTGGTGATGGACGTGGTGGTGATGGACATGGTAGTGGTGGACGTGGTGGTGGTGGACGTGGTGGTGGTGGACATGGTGGCGGTGGACGTGGTGGTGGATGTGGTGGACATGGTGGTGGTGGATGTGGTGGTGGTGGACGTAGTGGTGGTGGATGTAGAGGTGGTGGATGTGATGGTAGTGGAGGTGTTGGTGGAGGTGGTGATTGTGGACGTGGTGGTGATGGACGTGGTGGTGGATGTGGTGGTGGTGGTAGTGGTGGTGGACATGGTGGTGGTGGTGGTGGGTGGTGGATGTGGTGGCGGTGGAGGTGGGTGTGGTGGTAATCCTGCAGGAGTCTGCCAGCAGACTGTGCAAAATTCCTCAGCGCCTCTAGGCGTTTGTTGCAATGCACGGACTACACACAGAATTTGGCATCATGGTATAGTACACAATAAAACATTTCTTAGCGCATAATTAAATAAGAAGCTTAAAAGAGCTCTTTCGGCATCTCTGGCAAGTGTGAATGAACAGCACCATAAACCTCTAACAAACATGACCAGAACAGGTAGGAATGCGTACAGTGTAGTTTCTGTAAGACTTTCCGAAAGTGACCCTAATCAGGACATAACTAAACTTTTCTTGTCTATTTTACAACATCTAGATAGCAAAAGACTGGAATCCAATGATGAAAGCGGAGGTGACACCAAAGTAGCAGGAAGCAACAATATAATTTAAGGGGGCATTACCTCGGCTGTTTAATCGGGTGTGATCTTGGGCATGACAGCCTTCAGCAAGCAAAGCCAGAAACGGTGGTGGGCGGGGTAACGGATTCCTTTGAAGTCTGATGCCGGCTGCAAGCAAACCAGCATGAGTAAGGAGAGAGGCAAATGGTGTGCGATGTGCACGCGCCCGCACACATGCACTGTAGGCAATCCGCCTTTGGGTGCATGTTTGAGAGCCCTTACTTAAGTCTCGCTGAGAACGCATGCACGTTCGCTCAGCGAGACCTAAAAATCGCAAATTGCAATTGCATTTAAGGAATCGCTGATTGCGATGGCCTTGAATGCAATGCAAGATGCCATTTACAATAGCGATTTCGCTATTAGGGGCCGCTAATTACCGGAAAACTATACCTGATGGCAATTAGCGAAAACTTTGAAAAATGCACTAAGGTGCATTTCTCAAAGTTCCATGTTACACACACACATGCCCTTGGGTCATGTGTGTGTGCAACATGTGTTCACATATCAATTTCAGGGGTGCAACAGGGTGTCCTTTTGGCATCCTTGCACTCTTGAAATTGCATGGGCAATTTGCAAGTACCTATCGGGTACTTGCAAATTGTGCATGCAATTTCTTCTGACTCCTATGGGCCTCAATGCCCATAGGAATTAATGGGTAGCAATTCCTTAATTGCGACTGGCAATTTGAGAGTCACAATTAAGGAATGTTTAGGAATCACTATTTTTTTAGGGATTCCTATATGCATAGGCATTTGCGATTCCTTATTAGCGAATCCTTATTCTTCGCTAATAAGGAATCGCAAAGGACATTTTTGATGGATGTGCCAGATAGTTGCTAACTAAAATGATAGGTTTACTGCTATTCAAGGGAACCGACATAAGAACTTGTTTATTATATGGCACCTCACAGCACGCTTCTGGCACTTTTCAGTGTTACAAATAGCAGGTGTTACTGTTCTCAATTTATTGTTACTTGATGTACCCATCTGCAAAGGATAGGAGGCTGAGTCTGGCTAGCTGGGATTCAAACTCACGACCTACAGATCGTCCCTTTCCAGCATCGAGCCTTCAACTCGCTGAGCTATCATGTTATGGACCTTTCTTGTGCTTGAATCATTTATGTGAGTGTGACAGTCAAATATATTATTCAAACAAGAATAAATTGTATATATTGTTAAGGGGACCTTTAAAAACATTGTTGTAGGAAAGGCAGTGCCCTGGCCCTCGAAATACTGTGCCCGAAAGAATAATGCACTTAGGGCCAGATGTAGGTCGCCATATACCGGTCGGTAATGGCCGATTTCAGCCGTTACCGACCGGTATTTGGATTTTGAGATGTAGGGGGCCTAAATTTACAGAATCGGTAAAGTTACAGATTCAGTATATTTACCGATTTGGTAAAATACCGAATCGGTAAATTTACCGATTCTGTAAATCCAGATGTAGGTGGCACTGAAAACAGTGCCACAGGCCATTAGGAATTCGTTATTTACCACCAAATAATACTTGGTGGTAAATAATGAATTTCTGTGTACATGTACATCGGTGCCATGTGGCACACATACATGCCCTAAGGGCATGTATGTGTGTCACATTGCATACAAGCCAGAATCAGGGGTGCAACAGGGTGTCAAAGTGACACCCTGTCCCCCATGTAAATTCGGTAATTTTACCGAATCGGTATTTACCGATTCGGTAATTGACATTGATTCCTGTGGGCCTCAAAGCCGATAGGAATCAATGGCAATTACCGAATTGGTAGATATCGATTCGGTAATTACCGAATCTAATTGAATCGGTAAAAATACCTACATCCCGATTTTTCAGTTCTTAAATACCGAATCGTATGATTCGGTATTTAAGAATCTGTAATCTGGGATTACCTACATCTGGCCCTTAGTTTGAGTGCCCACGTCATCTCTACTGGATGGAAACAAGTCCTTTTCATTGTTGCTATGATTTTATCATGTAACCGAATGTGAGAGCGTTGTTTGAATCCTGGCATCCCCACCTTGCTCCTGGCAAGTGTCCCAGTGACTCAGATGCCTTATTTTGCACGGGGGACTGCCAGGCAGCCAAGTTTCCTGTATGTAATATAGAAGAATGTTATCGAAGGATACCTCTTGTTATGGTAATGGCAAGGTACCAACAAGCATGTTTCCAAATAGTGATAGAAGCATCATAAAAATAACAGTTATGTTATAACAACACTCCTGAATTTTTGCCAACCAGTTGCTAGCAAGCAAAATAAGCTATGGTTCCCGCCTAAGCAAGTTCTACAACTACCTTCGCAGGTACTGTGCCTGCCTAGGGATAGTGGTGAGGGCTACTTGTAAAAAAAAAAAATGCCGGCCCTCATCAGGAGGCCACCACAGTTTGCGCCACACATTGTCCTTGTACTTACACATCTACTAACCATCTGCTACAAGTGTGACAATTGAGACTGTTCGAGGCCCCCAAAACTATAAAAATGGCTTGGGTGGCAGGTATTAATTGTTTTTAATGTATATTGAAATTAACCCACAACTGTTACCTGCTTGTCTTTAAATTGCACGAACAGCACCACCAAGTGGCAACTGTAATAAGTGCAGGTTCTGGTCAGCACCGGAAACCACTGGCTCAAATTAAGCACTGCTTGTTCCTCTCCTTCAGCACATATCAACACAAGTCTTCCCATCCATACACCAAATGTCCCGATTCCAGCATGTTGGGTGCTAGGAAATATTTGTCTGCCCCTTGGACCACCCCCTTCCTAAAGCGGTGCAGATATGCCTGTGCCAAGGGCCTTATTGGAAGACACCACCAGGGAGAAGAGCCTGCACTGGGCAAGGGTGATGGGTCGAAGGTTTCAGAAAAGTTACTTGGTCCGCATAGCTGGACAATGAGTCAGTTCGAGTCATAAATTTGTCCTGTGTAATTTGGGCTTGGGGTGTGGGAGGATGTATTTAACCTTAGGTACCTGCTTGAGAAGGACAATACACACACCTCATGGAGTGTGGGGGTTTAGGGCTTTGGTGTACCGTGGAATTCTTTGCACGGGGGTATAGGAGACTTACAAGACAGTCCCACTGGGATTAGGGATCTGGGGGGGTCTAAGTGGGATATACATAGAGCTTTAAGTGGGCCGGGTCTCACCGGGTCTGAGCACAGCTGTTTTTAAAGGTGGCCTCGAAACGGGTCTCTATCGGGCTCTGCTTTGGGCCCTGGCACAGGAGGTGAGTGCAGGAACATTGATGTGTGCTGCTCACACTGCTCACTTCTCACTAGTGGAGAAGTTACGGCATGACGTCATGCCAGGTGAGAATTGTGGGGGATGGGAAATCCTTCAAAGAGAGTCATTTTCTCTCTGGATTTCCCTTCCCTTCTTGAAACTCAGGAGGAGCAACATTGTCATGGTGTAACCACGGCTTTAAATTGAAGCTTTTTCAATATTCTATATATAAAGCCATCGTTGCTGTTTATTTATCTTATGCAACAAACAACCATTGTCCTGAGTAGAAAGGGGACATGCTTGCAGAAAATGAGTCAGAACTGAGGGGGTCCTGCAGGTTCCTGCAATGGTCTAGAACTTTGAACCAGAAGGAAACACTCCCCACGCGAAGAATATGGCCCAGAAGAATTTCAAGCTGAGGTGGCGGCCACCTGGAAAAGGAAAGGTGGAAACGTCCATCCAGGTATACTGGTCCCCATTCCTGGGGTGGAAGCAGATGCTTGTCTGGATGGAGACAGTGAAAGGTTTCATCAAAAGACACTTGCCCAGAAGTAGATTGGAAAAGGTTGCAACAGAGGTGAAAGAACACCTGGTGGAACTCGAAGCAGATGAATGCCCATCCTTAACCCGTTAACCGTGCCCGTTTTTTCACGGCAGTGCGGCCGTTTTAAAGAACGGGCAGGGCTGCGTCGGCCATTGAACGTGCGCAGCACCAGCCAGGTAGTGCTCCGAACGTTCAACGGCCGACGGCAGCACTTAACGGGTTAATGGAGGAATAAGGGGCTGAAAGCTAAAGCCTTGAATATGGGGCACAAAGCTCAGGGGAATGCCAATCACTGAATGTGGGGCACAGTGTGGGGTGACCAGACGTCCTGGAGTTCCCCGGACAGTCTCACGGTTTTGAGAGGTCTGTTCTCGTGACCCAGCACTTTAAAAATAAGTAAACACATGTTGCAGTTTTTAGAAGGTAGAGAGAGTATTTGAATCATTGCATATTCTCTCACTTCCACATGTGCCTCTGTAGTGTGAAATAGATTTAATTAATCCTGATGCTGCCTCAGCTTCACGCAAGCCCCCCGCCGCAGCCACATCACCCCCCTCCTGACAGACCTGCACTGGCTCCCCATCGACAAGAGGATCACGTTCAAGTTCCTCACCCACGCACACAAAGCACTCCACAACGCCGGACCAGCCTACCTGAACAGCAGACTCCGCTTCCACACCCCCACCCGCCAGCTCCGCTCCGCCAGCCTCGCCCTCGCAGATGTCCCCCGCATCCAAAGAACGACCGCCGGCGGCAGATCCTTCTCTTACCTCGCCGCCAAAACCTGGAACACCCTCCCAACCCACCTACGCCAGACCCAAGACTTACTCGCCTTCAGAAGACTCCTCAAGACCTGGCTCTTCGAACAGTAGTGGCACCCCCGCCCCCTCCTCTCCCCAGCGCCGTGAGACCCTCACGGGTATGTAGCACGCTTTACAAGTACCCTGATTGATTGATTGATTGATTGAACAGCAGGAGCTCAGCTGGACCCTCAGTCCATGGTCCCAGCATAAGGGAGGAGGGGATTGGGGTCAGGGAGGAGGTCCTGCAGCAGGTAAAGGTGTTTTCAAATCAATTATATACTTCCTCCATAAAGAAAAACTGATGTGGTCTGAGTTTGTGGGACCTGGGAGACCAGGAAGCGAGATTGGGTGGGGGGTGGGGGGATATGTCCTAGCAGCTGGGTTCATCCTCCTATCAGTGCTTAATTAATTAAATAAATACGTGCCAGGGCTCTCGTGAGGAGGCCACTGCAGCCTGCACTACACATTGCCTCTGCCAGCGCTGCCAATGATATTAACCGCATCGATGCTGATGACGGAACCGCTCCGTCATCAGCCGCGGTGGCGCTGTGCTGATGTCAGAGCAGTTCCGTCATGGCCCGCCCGACGCGCCTGCGCGGTGCTGATTTCGGGCCTGCGCGGCGCGTTCTATTGAGCGGGCGGGGCCATGACGGAACCGCTCCGTCATCAGCACAGCTCACCCGAGGTTGGTGACGAAGCGGTTCCATCACCAGCGTGTGAGCACCGCGCGGCCCCCGCCCCCTTAGCGCTGCAGCGGAATAGCCGCCGCAGCGAAGGAGTTAACAGCACAACTACTAATCATCCCATTGCTGTAAGTGTGACAATTTGGACTATTCCAGGCCCCCAAAGCTATAAGATTGGCTTGGTCGGCAGGTAAGAGTCATTTTTAATGTAGATTGGATTAATAATTGACTGTTGTTGTGGTAATCCCAGATAGCGCCACCTTGTGAAAAACTATCACAAGCACCAGTGTTGACAATTAAGTGCCGGTGTTGAGCACAGGAAACCACCGGCTCAAATTAAGCGCATTTACCAGCTATGTTGCAAGCTGCCTGCATAGGAGTGGATTCACCTCCAATATCTTACTTAGCTTGCATTAAAGCAATTGCCGAGGTGTGCCAATGGTGGCAGCTACTTACTAGAGCCTTACATTGTGAGCTCTGCCATTTCCAGCTTCCAGTCCTCCAGAAAGAAGGTATTGTACAGGCAGGCAATGGCCAGTAGCGTAAGTGCCTAAAAAAAGTTTGGGAACTGTAATCCTGAGTGCAATGGGGACAGGGTCAAGCTCTAACCAAAAAGGAAATATTATGCCTGGGCGGTAATTCCGTTCTGCTCGCGGAATTTGCGGAATTTGGGTTTATGCTTTCCGCGGAGACTGCGGAATTGCCAAAAATTCCGCGATCTGCGACTTTGCAGAATTTTTTACTTGTACGTGCTTTCAAAATGCGTGTTTGTGAGATATTTCCCCCGAGCACGCAAACAGCGATTGCAAACAGGAAAAAAGCATCGCGAGCGGGCGGAACAAGCAATTCTGCGTGTTCGCGGAACTCTGCGTGCTCCAGGAGATTTTTGACCGTTTCGCAGAGATTTGCGTAGCTCGACTATGCAAATTCCGCCCACCCCTAGAAAATATTCTTCAACTATTTTGTTATAAAGAAATTGGTGTGAGCGTATTATTTTATGTCATTAAAGCTCAGTTGGTTCATGCGATTACTGCGTACATCTGAGTGTATGTCTACATATGTATGTGTGTGCATATGTCAGTCACAGAACTGAATCCTAGTTGGTGAACGGTGGAATAGTGAAGTATATTAGTAGTGCTACAATGTCCCATCCTGCAAAGGAAGGCACCCCAAATAAACAAGTCATTATTTTTAAATTGCATTACACACAGTTTCAGATAGGCTAATACAAAATGTACAAAGCAAAATGTGCTGAAGATAAAACATGGGTATTAAATATATCCATATTTCAGTAATACACAATCAGAATGTAAGTAGTGCAAACCTCTTTTATAAGTTTCAATTAGAAAAACACAACCCAGAACTCACTGACATCAGTATACTGTCTCTAAAAACAAATAAATCTTAGGCCCAGATTCATCAAACAAAAATCCACTCGCAAAGGGGCAGATTCTCAGAATCTACCCCTTTGCGAGCAGTATTTTTGCATTTGGGATGCATCATCCCAAATGCAAAAATCGCAATTTATAGAAATCGCTAAATTGCGATTATTTGCATTTAAGTAATCTCAATTTGAGATTCCTTAAATGCAATGCATGAAAGTTTTTAAAATAGCGAATTCGCTAATAGGGCACGCAAATTACCATGAAGTACAACTTCATGGTAATTTGCAAAAACTTTGAAAAATGCACTAAAGTGCATTTTTCAAAGTGTCATGTTGCCTTAGGGTATGTGTGTGCGCAACATATGCGCACATATCAATTTCAGGGGTGCAACAGGGTGTCCTTTGGTCCTTTCGTAAACTGAGATTGTCTTCCCATTCATTCCTATGGGCCTCTAGGCCCATAGGAATGAATTGGGAGGTATTCCTTAATTGTGACTCACAATTTGCGAGTCGCAATTAAGGAATTCTAAGAAATTGCTATTTTTTAAGTGATTTCTTGATGCATTCCATTTTGCTATTCCTTAATAGCGAATCATTATTGTTCCCAAGCAGCCTTTCGATTTGCTGATTAACCAACACATTTACATTTCTTCAGGTGGCAGGCACCCTGGCAAAGTTTGTTTCCCCTCTCACTGTGTGCCCCCACATTGGCTTAACAGAACAGACTTTCAACCAGAGGCACCCGAAGGTCTTGTAGTTTTTTAACAAAAAAGATTGAGAATGTAGTTCCAAGTAAATCCCGCACACTTCAACCCCTGAGGCCATCCAAAAGCCATTTACAGGTAGAGGAGACTATATATGATGTGTTTATTGCTTCTAGTGCCTTATGGTGGTGCGCTTTCTTTCTGCCTAATCAGCCCACTTGCAAGGTGCCTATAAAAGAAATGGGCACTGAATGGAAACTGTGCAGAGAGGCATACCAGTGTGGAATTGCAGACAATTATAATAGGTCTTGTGTTCCTGCAGCCAGATTTACAGGAGGCTGAAGAACTAACCCATTTTCACCAGCAGGAACATTCAGCACATAAAATCACCATGAGAAAAGTCTGCAATGTAGCCCAGGCCCCTTCCATGATCCCTGCTCAACCCTCACAAAAGGCAAAGAGGGAGCATGAAAAGATGACACTTTCATACAACATTCTCCACTCCTTTCACCCTCCTCACCCTAGCCCATCTCACAACAGCACCCTGCACACTTTTACCACTGCCACCTACACACTTGTACCAGCTGCTCAGAGCAGGTGGTAAATGTGTGTATATCAAACCCCAGGGAAAAAGAATAACATACAGAATAAGGCTGGGTAAATCCAAGTTTGCACAGTAATTCCCTATTCAATGGGGTTTAACTCATAATTGGATGGTACTGGTGGACTGTTACCACACAGTACAGGTAATGACTGGTGCGGAGTCTGCACTCTGCCAGTACCATGCAACTTGTAATCAGGGCCATGGTGGGCTATTTGAAGTGTCTGGGGATAGATCAACAGTGTGGAAAGGCCCCCTCATCACATCACATGTGCACTAATTAGCATCCAAATTCTACATAGCCTTAGTCTCCAAATCTGTATTTGTGATCTATCATAATAATGTCCATACAGGTGCATAGCTAAATGTGGGCGTAGTTTGCGTAGTAGCACTACGCGTAGCTACGCGAAGCTACGCGAAGTGCACTTAGCACTACTTAAGCTACGCATAGCTACGTGACCTGCGTAGTGCACTGTGCAAAATGCTGTTCGCACTGATTGCACAGGGCCGGATGCTTGCCCGCACTGTGCAACCAGTGCAAACTGCATCTTGCACAGTGCAAGCTGTCATTTTCTGCCGCTCAAGTAGATTTCTACTCGAGCGGCAGCTTTCTCAAAGCGGACTGGTAGTTTCTCATCGTGAGCGGTCGCGAGCATACGTGACCACTCGCAATGAGAAACCTAACCTCCCCGTGTTGAGAATCTCGCCGGGAGGTTTATTTTCCATGCTCGTGATCGGCAACTTGACCGCGAGCAAGCAAAAAATGACCGCGACGCTACGCTATACGTGTTTGCACTGTGCTACGTGCAATTCGCGAAGCAGCGCAAACTTCGCAAACTACGCGCACGTAGAGTAGTGCTTCCCCCAGGGTTACTTACAATATATTAGTTTGGGGTCACCATGCCCACCTAGTTTGTCTACTTTTCTACTTACTGTAAATTCATAGCCTCTAATAGCTCCGATGATGTATGCCCAGTCAGGACTCTAAAATCCTTTTCTGTGGGCATGCTTCATCCTTAATACCTGCTTTCATCTAGTACTTTCACAAGTGGATGGAAGAAAGGGGCTGTCAAACTCCTTTTGAAGAAGGTCGACTTGGACCAGTGGAATGAAGCTATAGGCGCATCATTCATTTGACAGTACTCAATAAAATTGGATAGAGGTTCTGGCTCACCAGCATCCTAAACGGCTTGAAGAGCACCAATTAGTAGATGGGTGATTTTAAGGTCTGGTTTAGGCTCTAAGAGTGCCCTATGGCTGCACTGCAGGATGTCATCATCCTCTACAAGCGAGGATCTTGAAGATAAACCTCCATTTTATTCTGTGCTACTTGAAAGCTTGTGTTGTTACTGGTACCTTAATTTCTGAATTGAACTCAGAGAATACCTGCTAAGTTGACCCAAGTCCCCTATTTACTAGCTTCCCGCTGTTCAGAGAATTGCAACGTGACTTGTCATGTATTTAAGTAACTTTGATATGTTCTCAGAGGTTTGCCGTAGGCTGCAGTGGTGGTTTGTTTCTAGAAGGATCCATTATAAGGTGCTCTGTTTTGCCTACAGATGTTATTAGACACCAGCCTGTGCAGCTTTGGTGTTTGCTTTCAAGTCTAAGTGATCCCTTCATTTTGGCTCTTGACTCCTGTTATCAGTCCCCAGTTTAAGAAATGCTTGGGGGAGGTGGGGGTATGAGGGGCTTAATCCCTCTCTTTTGTTTCTTTCTCTATGTGGAAAGCACTTTATATTGGCCAACGCAAAATAACTTTTAACATTCATCTATTTATTGATTAATTTCATATCTTTTCTGATGTTTTCAGCACCAAGATGCCTCAGGGCATTCATTGAACTTTAAGAACAACAGCTCAACTCATATCTTGCATGTACAGGCTTTTAACACAGTTAGTGTCTAACCTCAGGCACTAAACTCAGAGTCACTGGTAATTTTAGAAGAAATTGAGCCGAGAGGATGGGTTGTGTTTCTTGTCCTTTGGTCATATCACCTTAGGGATACCTCAGGCCTGACCGATGGGTAGATAGATGCAAGATAATTCAGATACATGAAGCCTGAACATAAAAGTTATGCCTGAACAGAGGCACACCTCTGCAGCCTGAAGCAAATACCTCTAGAGCATATTCTCAGAGTGCATTGAAAGGGAAGCAGAATTTGTTTTAACATATGCCTTGTGTGTTTTTTCCTCTGGAAGGGTGTCTATGCAGAGGCAATATACTTCTACTCCCCTTTTGTAAGCATTGCATCACTGTGTCATAACCTTTTAACTAGTGAAGTTTGTCAGCAAAGTGCTAGTGAAACCTTCTTCTGCTGCCAGGCTAAGCCTGGTTCTGTCAAAATCAGCGTATGCCTAATTTGTTTTTTGTTTAAATCTGTTTATTGAAGTTTTACATTTTACAATTCTACAATAATGCCTTCAATGATCATGCCTCAGCATGCTTTTTCATGTTAAAAGGGCTGAGAAAGATACTGCCGTTTATCCCTACCTTCCTCAGGAAAACGGTTATAATTGCCACCATCTTTTCTAGAATTGATTACGGTAATGCCCTTTATTTGGGAGCTGGCACTGCTCAACTGGCCAAGCTGCAATCAGTTCAAAATGCAGCAGCAAGAGTACTTCTTAACCTGCCTATGCACCATCCTACCTCCCGCTCTATCAGGTAATTACACTGGCTTCCAGTACAACGGCGGGTGGAGTTCAAAGCATTATGCTTGGTTCATAAGGCATTGTCCAGAGATGGGGCTTTGGATCTTCAATCCCTATTCTCCCGATACCAGCCAACCCTTTCCTTGAGGTCTGCTGCGCAGAGTCTGGTCAATGTTTCTAAGATCAAAAGACTACGATGGGGAGGCAAGGGTTTCTCCCATCTGGCCTCAAGGCTATGGAACTCAATCCCGTTACACCTCAGACAGATCACTAATTGGAGGTTGTTTAGGAAGGAAATTAAGACATGGTTTTTCACCCAATGATGCATCGGTTAGTACTTGTTTAGTTACTTTACTTAGTGCCAAGACGCCTCGGCATTAGTGCGCTTTAGAAATACCATCAGTCAGTCAGTCATCAGTGTAAAATAGTTTGTTACAAGCAATGAAATAGTCTAAACAAGACCTCATGGTAACCATGTTGTGGCAGGAAGACAAAGGCAGATTCCCGGGCTAAGTGCCTGTGGCAGTGCAGACAGATTCATACATTTTGACAGTAATGACACAAATATTTTTTAAACAATACAACTTAAATGACGACCCGATTTGGCTCCCCACCACCACTCTACACAGTTGCCATCACTGAAGATTATGACGTGACATACGCAGTGTCGAGGACTTCGGAATGTGTGTGCATGAGGAGCATCACGGTGGATAAGGCAGTTAGGAGCAACCAACAGTCTTAGTTAGCAGCATATGCCTGATACTATGTATAGTTGGTTACAAACATAAAAGCATGGCACAATGAAACGAGTATTGGCAAGTCAATAGGCCTTGCCTATGCGACATATTGGATTTCTCAATGTGTATAGCCATGTTGCACAGCAGCATGGCTAAAAGTTAAAAAAACAAAAAGCACTATGATACAGGCAGGATTGGCCGCATCATAGCTCTTTTTTTAAATCTTTGGGGAACGGGGTGTGAGGCATCTACAACCTCTGTGTTGCATACCCTTACTACCTCTGAGATGCCTCATGCCCTCTCTCCTGCAATAGTTTTTTTAAAAGGCTATAACGTGGCCAACAATGTGCAATATGGATAAAATCTTTGACAAAGCCAATAGCTTGCATAAGAAAGACCTTCTGGCTTTGCCACTGTTTGTTGGATATTGAAAGAAGCACAGTCATCAACTCAAAGTTCCAGGCCATGTCTTCCCGGAACTGGAACACAAGCAAACCAAGACTGGTTTCTCCCTTATTTCGGCTCCTCAGTAGGCCTGGGCAGTAAATTCCGCTCCGCTCGCGGAATTTGCGGAATCTGAGTAATTTCGCATTCCGCGGAGAATGTGAAATTGCCCGAAATTCTACGCTCCGCGACTTCGCGAAATTTTTTGCTTGTTCGCGTTTTTAAATGCGTGTTCGCGAGATATTTCTCCCCGAGCACGCAAACAGCGACTGTGAACAGTAAAAAAGCCTCTCAAACAAGCAATTTCGCGCGTTCGCGGAATTTCTGCGTGTTCGCGGAGATGTTTTTACCGTTTCGCGGAGATTTGCGTAATGCGATTACGCATATTCCTCCCACCCCTACTCCTCAGTCAGATGCAGCTCGGCTCAAGTGGCACAGCGATCAAGGCAGCTCAGGCTGGACAGTTCCTAATGAAGCCGTATCAATGTGGAAAAGTAAATTTTGCCATGTTATATGTCCCTACGTGTTCCCCATCCTATGTTATATGTGCATGATTAATATGCATATGTATTCCCTATGATCGATTAAAGACGCAATTACAGTTGTGTCCATCTCTAGTATGCCAGTTTCCAGTCTTCGTGAATGCAACGAATATTAGGCCTATGTAAAGCTATGTTGCCACGTTTTACAGTGTGCACGTTAATTCATTTAAAAGTCCCCGTTTCTAGGCCTCAAAAGGGCCCGGACTCAGATTCAGCTCCTGTCTCCTGAAACCCTCTCCGAGGAGCGATACAGCCCCCACCTGCATCCCTGACCCTTCACTTACTTCCTGCCTCACAGTGCCCGGCTCGGCCTGGCTCTGCCTCCCAGTCTGCCAAGAGTATGTTATGATTCTAGTTATCAGTCCAGCTCTCCTTCTCTGTATTCCTAAGCTACTGAATCGCATCAATAGTTTCCGTCATGGTCTAGCCTTTATGTCTCCATGTAAGAGAAATACTGTATTAATGTTCATTTAATATTCCTCAACCCGCACTACATGTAGAATAATGCATGCACCAGTCTTAGAGTCTGTTAGCCTTTGCCCTGATAACTTTTGGATTCTATCAACATGTTCTCTAAACATCAGATACTAGATAGTGTTTAGGTACATGTCGCTCTGACACTCCAGACTTTCATCTCCTCTTCTAGCGCAGAAGTCATAGCCCCCAGCTTCCCCTAGTAACACGTCATTGCCAGCTTGCGCGCACCACTAGGTCAGAGGTCCCGGCTCCTTAGGTAGCCCCCTCCATGTTTCCGCCCCATTTATGACATATTCTGTTACGTTTACATCACATGTCTATGTATACGCCCTGTACACGCCTCTTGTTACACCTACTTTATGCCTTATCTTTCGCGACTGCTACGAACTCCGCCCACTGCTACGCCTACTGTATTAACTGTAATGCAATTGTTTTAGTATATATATGTTATGTACTGTTATTAAAGTTAGCTGTTGTCCCGATCCTGCCCCCCGGCAGCTGCCATCCTATTCCTGTGCAGGTTGTCCTGTTGCTGTCCTTTATGCTGTATTAAAACCTGCAAACTCAAGATACCTCGAATCTTGACTCTTATTTATTGAGCTATCTGTTATTGTATATCTAGTCAAAAATAGAATAGGTATTTAATTATTTATTTACCACATAATGGCGCCCGAATAGGGACTTGCCCTTTCCCCACACGCCGGAGAAGCCACGCAAGCCCCCTGACCCTCTGCAGTCGTGACGGAACCATCCTGCGCAGTGGCAGATATTTCTGCTTCAAGTATCCCTCAGGCCCACGGAGGAGACGGAGGTTGCGGTCCAGCATCCAGACGAGGCGGTGGAGGAACGCGGCGAGTCCCGACCAGAGCCCAAGCCGAGAGTCCAAGGTCCGAGGTATCCGGAGGCCCACCCGTAACTGAAGTCCGAAGTTCGTAGTCCGTCGTCGTAGCAGTCCAGTCCAGTCAGAGGCCTTCCGTTCTTGCTGCCCGGTGAGTACCGTTGCTGGGGTAGTATCTAGACAGGGTCAATTAATTTGTCTCTGGTCCGTGGGTTTGGGTACGCAAATCCAACACGAAGTGTTCACCTAGGTGGATGCGGGTCCTGACGTGTCTCTTTATGAGACCGGTATGTTTCGTACTGTTTCAGCAGTGCATCTAGTAATTAAGTTCTGTTCTCGAGAAAAATTCATGTGTTTCTGTTCTCAGTATTCCAGGTAATGTTTCTGTCCGAACTGTTATTTTAAATGTCATTTCAATGTGTTTTCAATGTCGTGGTATGAATGAGTTGTTTCCTCAGTCATTATTGTGTTCATTGTGTATTGTATTGTGTCCAGATCCCAGTTCAAGTCATGCCTCTGTTCTCCAAGTTACGTCAGTTAAGAACTAGAAAAGGTCTGCTCGAGGAAGCAGTTCCTGTCCCGCCTAGGGACAGTCCAGGTCATTTTATGTATCATAAGCATGGCATAAGTGCCATATTATATCTAGACTTATGGGTCGAGTATACTAAAGATCTAGAAGAGAAATATAGATGGCCTGTATCAGGCACATGGGATGCCGAGTGCATCATGCGAGTAGAAGAAGCATTATGGAAAAAGAAAGCCAGACAGTCACAGAAAGATGCCATCGAGTTATGGCGCAAAGAATCTCATAAAAGAACCGAAAAAGAAATCAGAAAGTCAGAATTAAGTAGAGAATCCTCAGAAAGAGCCCAGGAAAGGGAATTAATCGAAATAGGTGAACGAGTTAAAACCGAACAGTCAGACAGAGGAATGCCCTTATTAAGGGTATGTACCCTCTTCTTGCCGAGGGCTTGCCAAAAGCAACCCCGGAGGCCTCCAGTAATTTTCCGCCACCATTAGTTCCGACCAAGCTACGTCACAAACCGACCGCAGCTGATATTTTTCTCTCGTCCTATTTGGACGACACAGTCCCCGAATATGCAAATCCTGCTCCGCCAGCTCCTGTAAATAATGTAATTCCTGTTCCTCCAGCCACCGGGGCACCTGTTACAGCACCTGTTACGGTACCCCCGGTCCAGCCTACAGTACAAGTACCCGCTACATCGGTCACTCTGCCAGCACGAAGAGTATCAGTCGACGATTCCAGTTTAGGGGCCGCGGGGGGAGGTCCTCCTGGTACCCCGCCGCCACACAAACGTGTAACGTCAGTCGAGTTACATGAACGTGCGTTACAGCGTACGCCCAAACATCAGTCCGTTGCAGATATCAGGCGAGCTCTCACCGAATGCCGTTATGATTCAGTCCCGGGTAATGATAATATGGTTATATATTCATTGCGTGTAAGACGGGTGACCGAGTATTTGGACACCCTACCGAACATGAAAGAAGATCTAGACAGAATATATCGTTTCATCCATACAGGAGAGGACCCAGAAAGTATTGGCGAAGCCATGTCTCAAAGGAAAGCTGAGACCCAGCTCATGCTTTTAAAGTTTCTAATTAATTGTTTAATAAGGGAACAAGATTATCCAGATAAAGATCCGACTGAAATGAAAGTCCTGACAAGGTGGAGTGATAATATAGCCGAGGGAAGACACAGGACACTCAGTTGTATAGAGAGTATGTACAAGAAAATTCGTAAGGAAATAATAAGGTTACACGAGAAACGCAAAGCAGCACAAATAAGCGAGAAAGAAGACGACTCTCCTACCGAAGAGGTAGACGACGAGAATCCTTCCAGAATAGCGTATGTAGGTAGAACTAGACTTTCCGACCGACATTCACGTCTAGACTCCAAGAAAACTGTTCCTTCTCTAGCACCAGAACAGTGTTCTCTAGAGCAAGTATTTCAAGCTACCGATCACATTCTGAAATCACGAATCGGTTATAGTGAACTAAGTACCATGCATGAACAAGAACTAGCCCGATCAGCAGTCCGATGGGCTACTGATTCTACCACTTTTCCAGACGAAATAGTGGCACAAATGTTTCTGAAACTGCCCCCAGCCGAGCAGCGACTGGTGGGTATGTATATGATCCAGCACCTCATCACTCTGTATGAGGGTCAACATTCTGATCCAGGTCCGTTACATGATGTTCTGAACGAGCTACTACAGTATAGATGGAAAGGTCTAGGTACTGATTTAATTAGTACCATTCTAGAACAGCGCCACAAATATAGAACGTTTCTGAATCCGCATTTTGTTCATGTCTCACCCCCAGAAAGTAAACTATTTTATATAGATAGACAGCATCCGTTACGAGAAGTACACCCAGTTAGGACAGAGGGTGGTGAAATGCAACGAGTATTTGTTTACACCCCGATTACAAAGATGGAACTCTTAGAGATGAAGAAGTTAATTCCCTGTCACGACAAAGATCCAGCAGGGTTCCACCGTGAATTAAAAGACATGCTCCGCATGGGAGAATACACGTATCCAGATATAATTAAAATGTTAAAGGTTCTGTTGCCTGCGGGCATATATGAAAAACTCAAGGAAAAAGAATGGGAGGTGGGAGAGAAAAAGATAGATTGGGCAGCTCTAGAAGCTGAAGATAATACACGTGTACCAGGTACCGGTCTAGGAGACAAATGTAAAGAATTACCTGAGCTGTTAATACAAGTTTTGCCAAGATTACTAGCCACGAAAAAGGAAGACTGGGATGCAATCTCAGCCTGTAAACAGAAACCAGACGAAGATACTAGTGATTTTTATTCTAGATTCGAGAAATGTTTTAGTATCAACAGTGGTTTGAAGACGAGTAGCGAGTCATACCCTCATCTTTTTGTTACTAAACTAGTCGAGAATTCAAGTCCACAAGTTAAAAATCGAGTTTTGAAAGTCGAAAGTACATGGCAAGCTAATACTCCGTCCCAAATGCTTCAGATGCTCCAGTATCACCAGAATAGAATCAGAGAAGAGCAAGAACACGAAAGGAAACGTATGAAAGACACGAAAATGAAAGTATTAGTTGCACAATCTGTTCCTCAAGACAGTCAGAAGAGGGGTACGAATCAAGCCAGTCATCCTGCAGTTCCTGTTAAAGGGACCTGCAATTATTGTAAACAACCAGGTCATTTTATAAACGAGTGTGCAGTTCTGAAACACAACATAGCTACCGGTAAGACTAAAGAAAGACCACGTCCGCCTAGACAAGAACAAGTTTCACAAACTTCTCAGTTACCACAGAATGCACAACAGACAGTTCCAGCACCGCAGCCTATCGCTGCAACACAGCATGTTACACAGCAAATGTACCAGTATGCACAGTCCGAGTATCCAGAGTATCAGCAGTATTCATGAAACAGCCTAGAGAGGGAGGTAGGCTTGCCTCTCATTGAAATACCTGTAGATCAAGAGGGTCCCTATGTTCACAGTCAAGTATTAGGGAAAGACAGAAAGTTTCTGATTGATACAGGGGCAAGTAGGACTACTATCAGTCATGACGAGGTTCCAGGGGCTCCGCTCTCAGGCTCTAGAAATGTTTCCCTTGGATTTTCAGGAAAGCCAATTGTTAACGAGATTTCCAAACCAGTTTCTCTAGAAGTTGGTCCATTGTCCCGAACTACTGATTTGTTACTTACGAAATCATGTCCAGAAAATGTGTTAGGCATTAAGACACTAAAAGAATTAGGTGCAGTTATCTGCTGCTCCCCAGAAGGAATACGTTTGTTTTTGCGTGACTTTAAGGGTCACTATGTATTACGTGATTTTGATCCAAGATTACTGAATGTCCCGCAGCATCTATGGGCACAAGGTCCAACTGATGTAGGTTGTATGAACATCACACCCCACCGTGTGACTCTGAAACCCGGTGTAGTGTTACCACGAATCAGACAGTACAGATTGCCACCTGAGGCTGTAGCAGCCTTATCCAAAATTATTGACGAGCTTATTGCTCAAGGAGTGGTTGTAGAAACTGACTCCAATGTATGTAATTCTCCTATCATTCCAGTCATGAAACGTACTGATCCAAATGCACCTCCAGTATATCGATTAGTGATTGACCTTCGAGAACTTAATAAATGTATCATTCCCCAGTACCCAGTAGTCCCAGATATCTCATCCCTATTGACAGCCATTGATTCTGAAGCCACATTTTTCACTGTAATAGACCTCAAGAACGCATTTTTCAGTGTCCCCATTCATCCAGACAGCCAGTTCCTTTTCGGATTCTGTTTAAATGGAAGGAGTTATAAATTCACACGAGCTCCTCAAGGTTTCACAGAAAGTCCTAGCATTTACAGTCAAGCACTTAAGAGACAACTAGACAATATTCACATGCCAACTGACACTGCCCTGCTCCAGTATGTCGATGATCTACTGATCACAGCCCGTTCTGAACGTGACTGCGAGCGTGCGTCACTTACAGTTCTGTATTTCCTAGCCGAGATGGGGCACAAGGTGTCCCCTTCGAAGCTTCAATTCTGTGTCCAGCAAGTGATCTATTTAGGCCACTTACTGTCCAAGAGGGGTAGGCAGTTGACACCTGACCGTATCCAGTTAATAGCAAGTCTTCCTCAGCCCAAGACCCAGAAAGAGGTACGAGCCTTTATCGGCCTCACTTCTTATTGCCGACAATGGATTCCTCAGTATGCATTCCTAGCCAAGCCACTGATACAGTTAATGACACAGGAGGCAGCCGTATCGACTGTCCTCCCTTGGACATCTGAACATACACTTGCTTTTAATGAATTAAAGAAAGCCTTATGTCAAGCTCCTGTTCTAGCTACACCGAACTACAGTAAGCCTTTTACACTTTTTGTCACAGAACGCGAAGGTACAGCATTATCTGTTCTCACACAAGATCAAGCAGGACAATACAAGCCTTGTGCTTATTTTTCGAGCACACTAGATCCAGTAGCCCAGGCTCTGCCTGCGTGCCTCAAGTCAGTTGCAGCCACAGCACTAGCTATCAGACAAAGTGATTCCATAGTGTTAGGACACTCCCTGACAGTACAAGTTCCACACTCCGTGGAAGTTCTTTTAAACCGAACACAGACTCAGCACTTGACAATTGCACGTTTAACAGGTTATGAATTGACACTGTTCCAGCCACACATAGAAATCAGACGCTGCAACATTCTGAATCCCGCTACACTGTTACCGTCAGTTACTTCAAATCCTGCCACACATGATTGTGTGGAAGTTGTTAACACCATGACAAAGCCAAGACAAGACCTGACAGATATTCCGTTACCTAATCCCGACCTGACACTTTATGTGGATGGTTCATGTATGAGAACAAGTACAGGAGAACTAGTAGCCGCGTATGCAGTGACTACTGACACTGAAGTTATAGAGACACACCGTATTGACACCCTGTCCGCTCAAGCAGCAGAGCTAGTCACTCTGACCCAAGCCTGCATACATGCCAAGAACCTGAAAGTTAATATATACACAGATTCACGTTATGCATTCGGAGTCGTACACGACTTTGGAGTGCTCTGGCAAGAAAGAGGTTTTATGACTTCTCATGGAACCAAGATTCAGCATGGTCTCCTCATTCAAGCTCTGTTAGATGCAATACATTTACCGACAGCTATCGCTATCATGAAGTGCAAAGCACATACGAAAGTCACTGACATTATTTCCCAAGGTAACGATCTAGCAGATCGAACAGCCAAGCTCACAGCCCAGACTCCAGACATTCCAGTTAACATGACACAGACACACACTCCAGATCCGACTACATGTATGACAGTTAAGGACCCCACTCAAGATGTCATAGATATCCAGTTACATGCTACTCCCGATGAAATCAAGAAATGGTCCGAACAAGGAGGGGTCCAGACAGATCAGGGATGGGTGACGAAGGGAAAAGCCACATGGTTTCTCCCCGACTCTATGGTTCAAGTCATTATCAATACCGCACATAGTCCTGCCCATTTAGGAGAAAAAGCTATGTTAGACAGTATCCAGAACATTTGGTTCAACAAGCATTTACGAGCTGCAGCCAAGCAGAAAGTCCGTACCTGTATGATATGTTGCCAGTTCAATCCAGGTAAAAGTGTCCCGGTGGAACAAGGGGGATTCCAGCCTCCTGACCACCCTTTTGAGGTCCTCCAGATGGATTATATTCAGATGGAGCGATGTCGAGGTTTCAAGTATGTCCTTGTAGTTGTATGCGCTTTGTCCAGGTGGACAGAGGCATATCCAGTTCCAGATTACACTGCTGCGACCACTGCCAAGCAGCTGGTTCGTGAATTTTTCCCCCGTTATGGACTCCCTAGGGTCGTGTATTCAGATAACGGCCAGCCATTCTCATCTGAACTAATGAAGCATGTGTCCCTTCTGTTAGGGTACCAGTGGAAGTTCCATTGTGTACGCCATCCTGAAGCAGCAGGTCTCGTAGAGAGACATAATCAGACTCTGAAAATCCGCATTGCCAAAGTATGTAAAGAGAAAGGTGTAGACTGGCTAGTTGCTCTGCCAGTCGCTTTGTTTTATATGCGCATGGTCGCACATTCCAGATCAGGTCTGTCCCCTTATGAGGTCGTATTCGGCCGCCCCCCGAACATGTGGGGTACACCTAGACCCCGAAGTATTACAGATGTTTCCAGTAATATGCTGACAGATTACCTAGCTTCCTTGATGTCTGCCCTACACTCTTGTCGTTCACAGGTTGCCGCTGCATTTCCAGACAATACCGAGTGAAACCGCACGAGGTCATTCCAGGGGATCTCGTATTAATCCGGAACTTTGATCGTTCAAGTCCGCTGGAGCCCCGCTGGAAACAACCTCAACTTGTCCTTCTGACCACCCGCACGGCCGTGAAGCTGGAAGGCCGCAAGGGCTGGGTGCACCTGTCCCACGTCAAGAAATTCCATGGATGTCGCATAAAAACATTGGACTGTTCCATTTTTAAGGACTGCCAGAATTCTAAAAACTGCCCTATTCTCAAGGACTGTCCCGCTACAAACTTTGATTCCAAGCCTCCCCTGTTAGAGGAAACTTCGCAGCAGGAGTATAAGTTAAAACTCCGGTCTAGTAAAATAAGTCAGCCAGTTTAATTGTCTAAGTCCCCCTCGGGTGAAGCGGTTAGACAGGTTTCTGACATGTATGAGATAGACCCCCATAGTGAGAGAGTTAGTCAAAACTCTATCAGATGTATCGTTATTCTATGTTTTCTTATGTTTTTGAGTTTGATGGTTACCTGCACAAGTTATGCATTGCATTTATGTTTTCCAATTTCTCATGTAAATAAGTTTTCTAATGCTACAGTAGAGCACACATTTAGTGATCTGCCTCCTCACGAGCTATCCTATCGTCTCGCTATGAGAAATAACACGTTTATCCGTATGTTACACTATTCACACCAGACCAGCAATGCCACTAATTGTTGGGTGTGTGGTCGACTCCCCCCTTTCCAGACACCGAAGGGAGTTCTGCCACTCTTTCCTTATCCATTTTCACATAATGGTTCGTGTGGAGCATGGTCCATGTTAACGTCATCCTCCACAGATATGTCCCTTCTGAATAGAACATGTTTTCCAGACAAACAAGGTCTCACCCATAGAACAGGGTTAGATCTAGAAAATGAAGTTTATAATTTAGGTAACTATTCATCGAATTTTATGGTCCTGAATGTTCAGTCTGATACTACTCCAGATTTGCCTGCAATTTCAGTACTACCAGTCAAAGGCGAATTATGTGTCCGAAAGAATGGTTCCGCACATGTAGGACATAGTGATTGTACTACTATTGTCAAGTATAGTGACAGTGGGAAATCTATTTTGAAAGCCTCACGTCATTCTTATTTTGTTTGTGGTCAGACCGCATATGTTCGTCTGCCCCTCGATTGGGATGGAACCTGTTACATTGCCTTCCTACTGCCACCAGTTTTTCTAGCCCCATCCGATTATCATAGAAACACACATCTAGTACACATTAGACATAGAAGGGAGATCGAGTCCCCAATAGTCGATCAAACTGAAACTGCTCTAGAACAATATCAAGATTTCAATAAAGGTTTCTTCTTCTTTATAGGACCTGTCCAGAATAGTAAGCTAATCCGTAGGTTAACAAGAACCCTTGAAGCAGTAGTGAATGAGACTACTTCTGCTCTAGGTAACTTAACTGAAGAGCAATCTGCTATGAGATTTGTCGTGCTCCAAAATCGTCTCGTTCTTGACGTCATACTGGCCGATAGAGGAGGAGCATGTAGAGTCATCGGATCTAGTTGCTGCATTTTCATTCCTAATAACGCGCCGTCTGTTTATTCAGCTATAACCAGACTTCATAAAATTGCCCATCAGTTACATCAGAATCCAGGCACCTGGACATGGTCCGGTTGGCTCTGGAGTATAATTTCCGCCTGGGGATGGAAAGTATTGTCATTCCTAGGTATAGCAGTAATGATCATTTTCAGTTGCTGCCTCTGTTTACAATGTGGCCCTGCGATTTGCGGCATTTGTGCTACATCCTGTATTCCAAGTCCTAGTCCTAAGTCCCGTTCCAAGACAATTCGAGACGAGCAAATGATACTGTATGAAATGATAGATGGTATCATGAATATAGATGTTTCCTGATGGAAACGTAGGGCACAAGGAGGGAATGTGGAAAAGTAAATTTTGCCATGTTATATGTCCCTACGTGTTCCCCATCCTATGTTATATGTGCATGATTAATATGCATATGTATTCCCTATGATCGATTAAAGACGCAATTACAGTTGTGTCCATCTCTAGTATGCCAGTTTCCAGTCTTCGTGAATGCAACGAATATTAGGCCTATGTAAAGCTATGTTGCCACGTTTTACAGTGTGCACGTTAATTAATTTAAAAGTCCCCGTTTCTAGGCCTCAAAAGGGCCCGGACTCAGATTCAGCTCCTGTCTCCTGAAACCCTCTCCGAGGAGCGATACAGCCCCCACCTGCATCCCTGACCCTTCACTTACTTCCTGCCTCACAGTGCCCGGCTCGGCCTGGCTCTGCCTCCCAGTCTGCCAAGAGTATGTTATGATTCTAGTTATCAGTCCAGCTCTCCTTCTCTGCATTCCTAAGCTACTGAATCGCATCAATAGTTTCCGTCATGGTCTAGCCTTTATGTCTCCATGTAAGAGAAATACTGTATTAATGTTCATTTAATATTCCTCAACCCGCACTACATGTAGAATAATGCATGCACCAGTCTTAGAGTCTGTTAGCCTTTGCCCTGATAACTTTTGGATTCTATCAACATGTTCTCTAAACATCAGATACTAGATAGTGTTTAGGTACATGTCGCTCTGACACTCCAGACTTTCGTCTCCTCTTCTAGCGCAGAAGTCATAGCCCCCAGCTTCCCCTAGTAACACGTCATTGCCAGCTTGCGCGCACCACTAGGTCAGAGGTCCCGGCTCCTTAGGTAGCCCCCTCCATGTTTCCGCCCCATTTATGACATATTCTGTTACGTTTACATCACATGTCTATGTATACGCCCTGTACACGCCTCTTGTTACACCTACTTTATGCCTTATCTTTCGCGACTGCTACGAACTCCGCCCACTGCTACGCCTACTGTATTAACTGTAATGCAATTGTTTTAGTATATATATCTTATGTACTGTTATTAAAGTTAGCTGTTGTCCCGATCCTGCCCCCCGGCAGCTGCCATCCTATTCCCGTGCAGGTTGTCCTGTTGCTGTCCTTTATGCTGTATTAAAACCTGCAAACTCAAGATACCTCGAATCTTGACTCTTATTTATTGAGCTATCTGTTATTGTATATCTAGTCAAAAATAGAATAGGTATTTAATTATTTATTTACCACATCAAGACGAATTTGCAAATGGTTGGGTCCAAACTAAGGTGGCAAGGTTGGCAAAAGAACGATGGGTTGGAATGCTATCCCGAGCACTTGTCAGTGGTTAGATTTATTGCAGGCATTACTCCGATCACCTTTTGTGTGTTAGAAGTGCAATGTGCCTTTGGGCCAGAGAGGAGACGAGGCGCCTGCTCTGAGCCACAGGGCAGTAACATCCAATCACAATGCCAGGATTGCAGCTACCAGGAAATGTAACTGTTTGGAGACACCACCATCCAAACTTTGCATGCATTCATTCACTGAGTTTGGAGC
The DNA here is from genome assembly GCF_964261635.1 of Lissotriton helveticus. Classification (NCBI taxonomy): domain Eukaryota; kingdom Metazoa; phylum Chordata; class Amphibia; order Caudata; family Salamandridae; genus Lissotriton; species Lissotriton helveticus. The sequence continues at coordinate 79,675,248 of NC_136068.1, read as the reverse complement.
CTCACCAAAACCTGTGAATGAACATCATTGGCCCCCTGCAGATCCTTGCACCAATCAGCCCTTTGTGATGTGATCCCTCAAGTGCACAGTCTGTGTGTACTTGTCAATAATAATAATAATCCTGTATTTGTAAAGCGCACAGCTACCCGTAGGCTTCCTGGAGCTGGGGGCCATCGGTAAGATTAAGCAAGCTATTGCCCAGAGTCGCATGGTGCTGGGCAGATCCCTGCCGCCGGTGTCGGGGATCAAACCGTGATCCCCAGTGTCCAGCGTCAGTCGCTCTGGCCGCTGCGCCACACCTCTTCCAAGTGAGTTATTATGGAAGGTCATGTTCTGTTTTGCTGTTCTTTTGTGTAGTAAAGCATAGAAATGAACCGCTTTGTTATTTATAACAAAAGCACACACATAAACTTGGGAATAAACATGGCATTTAAATAAGCAGAGGCGAAAGTAATTGCACAAAGTAGCAATGTGGCTCATAGATTATAGTTCTTACCCATAGCAGACTGATGACACTCAGAATACAATTTTGGGAGCCAAAGTAACAACTACATACTCAAAGGCCGGGGGTGGGGCTTACTACACATTTCACTTCCAACATGGCGTTCAACTCACAAAATGTTGGAGGTGGGGGTTGCTCAGCTGCACCCCATAATGATTTTAGTTTGCAGGGTTAGGGGAGACAGCAGAGCATGTCTGAGAGAGCGAGCATTGGATAGGGTGGTCCTGTTGTATTGAGCGGTATACCTTGTATCTTTATCATTTATCTGAACTAGGAGTCAAATTAAAAAAAGATTATACATTAAGGCCCAGATGCATCAAGCTAGAATCCGCTCGCAATGGGGCAGATTCTCAGAATCTGCCCCTTTGCGACCGGTATTTTTGCATTTGGGATGCATCATCCCAAATGCAAAAATCGCAAATTAAGAATTCACTAAATTGCGATTACTTGCATTTAAGGAATCTCAAATAGAGATTCCTTAAATACAATGCATCAAAGTTAAAAAATTTGCGATTTCGCTAATAGGAGTAGCAAATTACAATGAAGTTCATCTTCATGGTAATTTGCAAAAACTTTGAAAAAAATGCACTTTTGTGCATTTTTCAAAGTTTCATGTTGCGCACACACATGCCCTAAGGGCACATGTGTGCGCAACACATGTGCACAGATCAATTTCAGGGGTGCAACAGGGTGTCCTTTGGACACCCCTGCACCCTTGAAATCGCATTCTCAATTTGCGATTCGCTAATTGCGATTCGCAAATTGAGATTGTCTTCCCATTCATTTCTATGGGCCTCTAGGCCCATAGAAATGAATGGGGAGGTATTCCTTAATTGCGACGACTCGCAATTAGGGAATTTTAAGAATTCGCTATTTTTTGAGCGAGTTCTTCTTGCATAGCATTTTCCTATTCCTTATTAGCGATTCCTTATTTTTCGCTAATAAGAAATCGCAAAATGGATGCTTGATGCATCTGGGGGTAAGTGACAAAGTAAGTGTACAGAAAATGAGTAAAGACCGGAGCTGGGAACAGTCGCTTGTTCCTTAATGTACAGAAGCACTTTCTTTAAAATCTGGCTGCATATTAACGAAAATGGCATTGCCTGCATAAGAAAATAAATGCTACACTGGGCATAATTTCCCCCAAAACTATCAAATATGTACACTGGATAAGGTGAATGTTACAACACGACTATGTTGGTTCATTCCGTGGTTGTAGATGTAAAATGCGGATTGCAACAACGAGGTGGAACGACGCAGTCATGTTGTACCATTGACCTTATCCAGTTAACCGCAAACTACTCAGAAGTGTGCTCTGGTGAAGTGGCGGCTCTTCTGTTAAGGGGGAGGAGTGCCACCTCACTGATCTCTGAGCAGTGCAAATTAAAACATATTACATGATAACACAATGTTATTATCATTTTTTTTTCAGTCAAGAGCCAGTGTAGGGCGGGGCTGGGCTGTCGTCATGGAGCAGGGAGGAGGAGTGGTGGGCACCATAAGTGCGCATGGCCGTTTGGTTGGCCATCTTAGGACGGCCAAACTGACAAGGGCACTTAGCATTTCTCCACCCGGCTGTCTTGCACAGCAGGGTGGAGAACAGTCCCAGGCACTGTCTTAGCGGCAAACCAGGCCGCTCAGACCAATCACAACGCTTCTATCATGCTGGTAAAACTGTTAGTATTACCAGCATGACAGCAATGTTGTGATTGGCTTAGGGGAGTCTGGGAGCTTGTGTGCTGCCGGAAGTCGACAGGAACAGAAGCGACAGAGGAGAGGTGGCAGCCGGCAGGCAAGTTATCTTGTCTGCCCCCTGCCTCACCACTTCTGTTCCATAGCAGCCGCCACTGCTCTGATGACAGGAATTTCCTGGGGCATTTAGGGCTTTTCGGGCAAATTTCCTGTTGTGCAGAATAGTGAAAGGACGCTACAAAGAACACGCCGAAAACACATCAAAAACTGGTTGGGTAAAAAAAAAACCTCTGGCAGAAAGTATGTGTGCAAAAATCAAACCTCTTGGAGAAAAAGCAGGGTATGATGTTCCTGAAAACAGTGACCACCATCAGCCAGCCATATCTTTAATAAAAATGAGGGAGAGGGTTGGAGGAGTGGCAAATATCGAGCTCTAAGCAGGGAAAGGAGCCAAATCTACTTTAACTTTCAGCCTTTCAAGCATTTTGTACAATGCATGGTACATGTTCTTTGCAGCAGGCACATTAACCCTCCGCGCTACTTTACGATGAGGCAAAACTTTCATTAGACAAAATTTGAACTCTCACTAGTAGGAACATTAATCACCAGAGTTATCTTGACATTGTTATTGTCTGAAAACTGCCTGACACACAAGGAAATTCATTTGCTTTTAAGCCAAAAATTATTTTTAAAGTCTGTGTCCCTCACCAAAGTCAATGCTAGGTGCGGCTGCAACAGGTCTCACCACCCTAAAGCCGGTCATGCTCCCAGCAATGGGGCAGGACAAGCATTTCCAGAAACGGGGTCAGAGCTAACCTCATAGCCATTAAGTATGGGCAAAATGTGCGAATTTGTGCGAACTTGCGGATTTTTTTATTTTGGCGTGTTCGCAGGTTTTTTTTCAGCGCGGCTACAGTGAACTTACCCATGCGGTCGTTTTTAGGCACGGCCATCTTGTTCGCGGGATTAAAACAACTCTGCAAACTCAGAATCAAGGTAAGTCAACGCAGCACGCCCAAGATTGTATTTTTGAAGCGCGAACAAGCCAAAAAATTTGCGAACTTGCGAATTGCGGATTGTTTGGCAATTTCGCATGATTCGCGGATCGCGAAATTGCCAAAAATCCGCACATTTCGCGAGTGGAACGAATTTTCAGCCCAGGCTTAATAGCCATTCAATGAGGAAAAAGATCCATGTAAGTGGTGGGGTAGGATACTTCCCCCAAATTGCAGCAAGCAAAACAATTTACCAGACTTCTTGTAGAAGATTTAAGGGAGGGTTGACTTCTTCCCTGAGAATGTTTTAACATTTTTGGGATCAAATTTCTAAAATGTGGCAGACCCTTATGGGGCATTCATAAAAGATTCCAGTACTCTCAAGGCGCGCCAAGGAAGACTGGCTCTTTTTTTTAGAAGTAAATCTGATGTTTTTCAAATGTCTTATGTCAGAAATAACTTCCATTATACCAAGGTCTTCATTTTTTCATGGGTGATTCAATGTTGTCCTGAAAGCCAAGGAATCTGCCTCGGTGCACACGGTGTGGCCTGAACACTTCTGCTATGCAATTTCTTCATTAGGATCCATCAGAAATGCCTCATTAGATAATAAAACATCTTCAACACAGCAGTAGAAACAAGAACATTATTCAAGTGTTTATCTGCAAGCGCAATTCAAAGAAGCTGCCCCCATTTGCAGGGGTGTAGCTTGGTCAGTAAGACTGAGGGGTGTGAAAACTTCAGATTTCCCAACAATCACACTGGCATATCTTGTCAACATACATTATGAGAAGCAGGACATGACGGCTGCTTAAGAGGCAGTGGAAAGAGAGAGGAGTGCAGATTGTTTGGGGTACTTAAAACACAATTGTTTTCAAACTAACCAAGTTTTAAGGCAGAGACGAGAGAGAGTATGTGTATATGATGTGTATAAGTGTGCTTTTGTCAGTGTGGGCATGTAAAGGTCCAGGGTGAAATCCAACAGACACCTCACCATACCCGACTAAAAGCACCTGTACCCTACTATTTATTACAGGATACATTTTTTAGGGGTGTGTAACACCCGAAACCCTGACCCCCCCCCCCTCCCCACCTCCGCCTTCCCCACCCCAAAGCTCCAGCCCTGCCTATTAGGCTCTGGCACTGCCTTATTAGAATTTAAAACCTTCAGTGTTTGTTTACAAGAGTGGTGGATGTTACCTTACAGTCCTGGTGTTGGCTCAACATCCTGGTATTCTGGGCAAATCACTTAATATCTCCTAAAGAATGAATATTACCATGCTTAATTTGACTGTTGCTCAATTTAAAGTTCTCCCAGGCCCCTGCGTCCGAGTTCCCCCTAGGTATATCATCAAAACAGAAGAGAGGGGTGTGAAACACTAAGGTGGGGTATAGGGATTCCTGCACAGAAGCACACTGTTCTTGGGAGGAGGTGGGAGAGAAGGAGACCACTTGATAAAACTTGTTCCCTCACAAACTGGCAGATACATCAACGTAGCCTTTTGCTATTCCTAAATAGCGATTTTTAAGGAATCGCTATTTGGGAATAGCAAAAGCCTATGCATGTAGGAATCGCTATTAAAATAGCGATTCCTAAACATTCCTTAATTGCTACTCGCAAATTGCTAGTCGCAATTAAGGAATGCAGTCCCATTCATTCCTATGGGCCTCCAGGCCCATCCTATGGGCCTCCAGGCCCATAAGAATGAATTGCAGACTGCATGAGCAATTTGCGAGTACCAGTAGGTACTCGCAAATTGCTCATGCAATTTCAAGGGTGCAAGGGTGTCAAAATGACACCCTGTGCACCCCTGAAATTGATCTCTGCACTTATGCACACACACATGCCCTAAGGGCATGTGTGTGCGCAACATGAAACTTTGAAAAATGCACAAAAATGCTTTTTTCAAAGTTTTAGCAAATTACCATGCAGTTCAACTTCATGGTAATTTGCTACTCCTATTAGCGTATTCGCTATTTTCTTAACTTTCATTCATTTCATTTAAGGAATCTCAATTTGGGATTCCTTAAAAGCAATCGCAATTTAAGGAATCTCAATTTAGAGATTCCTTAAATTGCGATTTTTGCATTTGGGATGATGCATCCCAAATGCAAAAATACCGGTCGCAAAGGGGCAGATTTTGAGAATCTGTCCATTTCCGACCGGTATTTACTTTGATGCATATGCCTGATACTACTTTAGGAAAAAGAAAAAAAAAGTTTCTGATAAACAAGTACTCCTGGAAGACGGAAGGTGCCAATCAGAAAGGTGGTTAAAAGCCTATGTTCCACGGGAGGGATTAAGACAAGCTGGGCAGGCTAAAACAAATAGAGCAGGCGAAGAGAAAGAAATCAACTGTGAGTGACAAAACAAAAATCCACGGGTAAGCAGTGGGTGGAAAGCATTCCGAGGTCAGCTTTTAGACTGTCCCTAATATGACTTTGCAACCAGACAGCTGTGTTGTCTGCTAGGCTTCCACATAAAAAACACTTTCAGACAGATGCATCAAAGAAAATACCGGGAGCAAACGGGCAGATTCTCAGAATCTGGCCGTTCACTCCCGGTATTTTTGCATTTGGGATGCATCATCCCAAATGCAGATATCGCAATTTAAGGAATCTCTAAATAGAGATTCCTTAAATTGTTCTCATTTAAGGAATCCCAAAATGAGAGTCCTTAAATGCAATGCATGAAACCCAAAACAATAGCGAATTCGCTAATAGGGGGAGCAAATTACCATGAAGTTGAACTTCGTGGTAATTTGCTAAAACTTTGAAAAATGCACTTTTGTGCATTTTTCAAAGTTACATGTTGCGCACACACATGCACTTAGGGCATGTGTGTGTGTAACATTTGTGCACAGGTCCATTTCAGGGGTGCAACAGGGTGTCCTTTGGACACCCTGGCACCCTTGAAATAGCGGAACATTAGCGATTCAGTAATAGCTAATCGCTAATAAGGAATGGCTTTCCCATTCATTCCCATGGGCAATGAATGGGAAAGCCATTCCTTATTAGCGATTAGCTAATACCGAATCGCTAATAAGGAATGTTTAGGAATCGCTAATAACATTGCGATTCCTACATGCATCCCGTTTTGCGAGTCTTTAATAGCGATTCCTTAAAATTCGCTATTAAGGACTAGCAAAACATAACTTTGATGCATCTGCCAGTTTGTGCACTACTGTTGCTAGTAACCATGTTTTTTGTCTGCTGTCTCTCATGTGCCAGTTTCAAGGATGGCCTTTTTGCTTCCCTGGTAGGCTAATTGCTAATTAGAAATAACATTTAAACATTTAGAAACAAGAGTTATAAAAAAATGGTCATTCTTTTTAAAGGAAAAGTGAAGAAATGTGTAACAAATGATGCATGTTATAATGTGCATTGCCCCCTCAGGATTCAAAAACAACATTGATATTTTACTAGATTTGGAAGTGTCTGTGCTGGAGGCTTCAGAAATTAATTGAAAACATGGTTGTTATTATAACTTATGCTATTGAGAGGCACTATTTCTGTTGAAGTGATCTCTTTGCAGGTCGTTGCATATTATCTTCAGAATGACGGTGAGCAGGTAGGTTTTCTACCACACTGTTCGATGACCCCTAGTTGGGAGATCCGGAAGTGCTTCAGTGGCATTCCAAGGGGCCTGTTCATTTCCGTTAACAGGTCATATAGAGAAGACCCCAATTGTGAGACCTACTCCATAAGGGGCAGATTTACAAGAAAGTGACGCATCTGTGAAGATGCGTCACTTTCCCTGCGCCACTTTGAGAAACCCTTGTGCCACTATGGATGTGCCGTATTTACAATACGTCACAAAAGGGGGTGGTGATGGACGGAGCATCTGAACCAATCAAACACTCACACTCAGTCAACAGATCTGGGTTTAATCCATCACCGTTCTTTAGCCCACTCTGCCACCCCAGTTCAGACATGGCCATATGCAAATCAGTCTGACCCTGTGCCTCATGGGAACAGTCCAGCCCGAACTGCCAAGCCATGCCTTCCCTGGACCGGAAACAAGCTTCCTAAGACCGGTTAAAGAACGGTGATGGATTAAACCCAGATCTGTTGACTAGGTGTGAGTGTTTGATTGGTTCAGATGCTCCGTCCATCACCACCCCCTTTTGTACCGCTTTGTATTTACAATACGGCGCACCATGACGCAAGGATTGACAGATGCGTCAGAAATTCTGAGAGGGCTCAACTCTGGAGGGCTCAACCAAGGTTGAGCCCTCCAGACGGAGTCACAAGAATGATCTCTGGCCTCTGACTTGTGCCAGGACTCAGGGCATCATGAAGAAAGGGGGAAAACATAACAGGCCTGAAGAAATGCATCTGCAGCCTGGGCTTCCGGATCTGGTGTCAACTCAAGAACTTTGGTCGCTGACGATTGAGCCGATATAAAAACAAGTCTGCTCTGCACGGGCTCTACAGGTTGTAAAGGCCCTGAAATACAGTGGGATTCAGGGTCCAAATTCTGAAATCCCTTTTACATGATGGGAATTCCAATCAGCAATCTCTGCAAGTAGATGGAACTTCGTTCCGTCCCCCCCTCCCAGTTTGTTGACGTATCGAACAGCTGAGATGTTGTCCTGACTCCTTTCTCAGAAGATGCAACAACCTGTCTTTGCGGGAGAGAGCCTCCTGGTGGTGAAGGACCCCGCCATGAGTTTCAGGCAATTTAAATGGAGACTCTGCTTCGCTTCCGACCAACGACACCAACCCCCCTACCCATTGAAAGGGATCTGCACCTTGCTTCCCAGCCCCAACGGCTGGCATCCGATTGTATCATCATTTCCGGGAAGGTGCCGAAAATAGCCTTGCCATTCCAGGATTCCATGTGATCCAACCACCATGTCAACTCTGTTCTGGCTTTGTCTGAAAGGAACCTGTTCTGAATAAGAGAGACGCTTCCTTAAATGTTGAATTTTTAAAGTTTGAGGAGCTCTGTAGTGAAAGTAGCCCGAAAAATAGCCAAGACTGAAGAGGCTAGCAGACCCACAATCCTGGCAATCGACCTCAACAATACAGTCTGGCTGCACAATGCAGACTTCAATTCTCTCATGATGTTGCTGGGAGAGAAAGATCAATTGGGTACGGACCGAATCTATTTCATCTGCTGTGCTGGGGACAACACTGACTTCTGCGAGTTGACTATAAAACCCAAACTCTGCAGAAGCTGAATGGTCAATGAAAGATGAGTCCTGAGCATCTGAGGATCCTGTGCCATGAAGATAATTGATCAGACGGACTCCCCCAGCTCACAGCGACTCCAGCAATGGTCTCATCAGTTTGGTGAAGCACCAAGGGACTGATGAGAGACTAAAAGGAAGGGACGTGAATTCCACTATTGACCCCTCCACAGGAATTATAGAAATCTCCTATGAGGCGGGCAGATGAGAATCGAGAGGTAGGCATCCTTCAGGACCAGTCAGACCAGCCAATCGCATTCCTGACGGATATCTCTTAGCAAATGACTGCCCTCCATTTTGAAATGCCTGTATGATATCCAGACGTGGAAATCTTTCAGATTTAGAACTAAATGGTAGCCACCCCCCTTCTTTTCGACCAAAAAAATTGACTTATAAACCCCTTGGGACAAGGTACAGAAAAACATAGTGGTCCTTTGTCCAACAACACTTGAATTTCTGAGTGTATAAAAGACAGTTCTTTCTGGGAAAAATTAATTAATTTTGGAGGACATGATTGGACTAGCATGCCGTAGAATCTTAGTTTGAATCCTGGATAATCGGCCTTCAATTGTCAGGGAGCAATCCCGCTCTTCCCCTCAAGGTTATCTCTGTAAAAGGGTTAATTCTCACCGCAATATTCAGCGTCTTGAATCACTCCTTGTGCTCCTCTGCAATTGCCATGGCAAAAGCGAGGACACCCTCCTCTGGATGGGAAGGATAGGAGGTGGGCTCTGCTGGTTCCCCATACCATCCACCCCTGCCTCGGGGACAAAATCCTTGTTGAGATCCTATATAGGATCCCCGACCTGGCGCACGCTCTACAAAGCACAAGGCTATGCTAAAAAGACTCCTTCAAAACACTTTTTTAAGTGACATTTGGGCCTTGTCCAGTGTGGAATATGTGGAGCAGAATCTGGCAAGTTCTTTAACCAATGGACCCCCAAACTCCTCTACCACTGGGCCGGCTTCATAGGTGGCTAGAGAGCATTCTTCTCGAAAGTGAGCACGGACTTCCTTATCGAAGTCCTGACTGAGGTACCACTAGACATAATCCGCAACTTCTTGAGAAGGAGCCTAATTTGTAGCCCTGGGATGAATAATCTCGGGCAGCTCAAAGGTAAGTACCCAAGGGTTCTTGGATAAAGAAGGGTCTTTCTTCTTGCTAGAACCAGGTGCATCTTCCTCTCTGCTGTCCTCTGAGAAGGAGCAGTCTGGCTAGTTGTGAGAGGCCCCTCCCTGAGGGGAGGTGCTATAGTCATGTTCAGTATCTCTTTTGCGTTGCAGTTTCTCAAATGCTTCGGCATGCACCTCAACCTGGGTCTTTGCTTTCGCCTTGCCCTTTTCTGTAGGGGTAGCATTGCTTCCTGTCAAAGGGATCAAGTGCTGCCAGCCCTGTTGATGCGTATAGTTGCATAAATGATGAGTAATGGGACCCAAAGCCCAGACTAGGGACTTATTAACTGATTGCTGCACACTATAATGAAGTGTGTCCACCAAGTCCAGCTTAAACTGGTCATCTTTATCATCATGGAAGACCTCCTTATAAGGCTCCCACTGTGCCATTTTCTTGATATCTTTCTTAGTCAATGGGTGATTCAAGATAGAAGGGGAATGTGGCCCCAGCCAGGCAAATACGGTACCTCAATTAAAATGTGGAGGGAGCAGCCTGGAAATGCTGTAGGCCAAGCCTGCGTCTATTATTAATAACCCTACACAATTGTTAGCAGTCAGGCAGTAGGGGGAGAAAATCGAAGACTACCACACAAGTAGAATTGAAAAGCACTGTCAGCAGGCTGATTGCAAAAGCTCTGTCAGCTTTTACAAGCATCATGGGGGAAAACCTGCTCATGCGCATTGGCCTCGTGGTGACGACTATGGAAACAGAAATAGGACTACATCAGTCACACACACAGACAGCCCCAATCCCCTCCCCACGAGGCAAAGTCGGCATTGGGGAAAGCCAACATAAGCAATAAAGATCGTGCCACAACAGGCCCAAATAGGACTATCAAACATACAATCAAATGAAGGAAAAACAGTGTAACCAACACGAATCGCGAAACAGTCGGAATTGACAGGCATCAACCGTAAATCGCAGGGAACAGCGCTGCACAGTAACAACAAATTCAACAGCAAATACACATATCCAATTTTTAACTAAGCGAATCAATGTACTTATCTGGCTGCGAAGCAGCAAAGAAAGAGGACACAAAATGTAATTGTCTGTTCTTACATGAAGTGCTCTATTATGCAGTCCTGCCAAGTACCATGAATCAGGCGTTAGACTAACTCATTTCAGCGCTGTGCTCTGCATCACCACACTGAAATGCATTGTCACACATAATGTATACCACCATGAAGCCGTTAGTACTACCTAAATTAAACTGTTATTGGAGTGGCAGCGCAATGTGGCGTGCGCGCGCTACTATTGTGGCTTGGCTGGCAGCTGAGGCTGTTGGCAGGCTGCTACAACGTATCAGAACTATATTGATTCCAGCGGCGCGGCTTTCAGCCGGACGTCACATCGAGATAGTGCCCAATGACTACTACCGAGACATGACACAACCCAGTCAGCCAGCTGTGTGATACAACAGCCTCTGGCGCCGTGGGGACCTCACACACTGCTGCCAGAGTAAGTTTGTTGTTGGAGGGGCAGCTCCTGGCTTGCTACATGTTTGCAGAAATCATGTTGCTTGCAGCGCTGTCTGAGTGCGTGCACCTTCCGTCGTGGTATCGTGGCTGAGCTGTCAGCATGGCTGCTCAGCTTGAGATGCAGTATATGACCACTGGCGAATTCAATTGCCGAGGGAGATTGTTGCAGTGGCAAGGACTTTGTCACTGAACTGTGGAGAAGTCAGGACTACTCAGGAGGCAAACCTTCAATTGCAGAGGTGGCTCACGGCCTGAGCCTCGCAGAGTCGCTACAGCAAAGTTGAAGTATGTAGTGAGACAGTGTGCAGTGCACTAGGCCACCTGCAGCCAAGTGTGTGTGTCAATTAACATAATCCTTGGCAGCGCGCGATCAGGCAGCTGACAGCAGTCAGTGGGTGCAGGTTGTACAGTGTGTGTCACATTGCAACACAGTTACTCTAAGGCGACACTGTTTCTTGTTGCTCAAATGGGCGTAATTTGCGAAATGTATGTTTCCGTCGGCTTCATTGCTTGATTTTGCTCGCGAGAAATGTTCACCCGTTGTTGTTTTTTTATTGTTTTTTATTGCAGATTTATATAGCGCGAACTCGACCCGAAGGTATTGTTTTTTTTTTGTTTTTTTTGTTTTTTTAAAAAACCTTTATTTGAGTAAGCAAAAAAAACACAAGGATGGGCCTACAACCACACGGGCCGGCCGCCAAAGAGGAGTAGACACATATCATATATGCCCGCAGAGGTAAAAGTCAATCAACAATGCAATACTCAGCACTATTTACAGGACAAAAACAGATTTTATTTATATGAAAGAACAAACACACACAAAAGGCGATAGTGTAGTACTGAAGGTCAGCTCAATGGACGTAAGGGGGGGGACAGCAACAGAAGTACAGTAGCAAAACACTAAGCACTGAGGAGCTCGGAGGGGGGGGGGGGTAGGGACACAGAAGTCAGTACAAAAAGGGGGGGGGGAGGGCCGGAGACACCAGCACAACCCCTATATGAAAGGTTCCAAGAACGCTTGCCTATGGAGACAGGGCAAGCTCAATAGTGCCCACAAGGGGAGGAGTACAAATGTCGCCACGGTAGTCGTTCCATTGACCCCACACCTTCACCCATGCCCTGGGTCTGCCCCTGGCCACATAGACAGTTTTCTCACGGAACATGGACCAATCCATGTTATCCTCCCATTTCGAGAGGTCAGGGGGCCTGGAGGCCCCCCAGAGTTGTGCAATATCTCGCTTCGCAACCATATAGCCCAGGGTGGCCCATCTAGTCTGTGCCACCGAGTAGTCCGTGGGCTCCCAAACATTCAAAAGACATCGACGAGGTTCCGGACGCAAGGACACACCTGTCACCACAGCCATCACTTCAAGCACGGCCGCCCAATAAGCAGCCACCATCGGGCACTCCCAAAGAATATGCAGGAAAGTAGCACGCAAACCACACCCACGCTTACACAATCCATCGGAGGAAAAGCCCATCACCACCAGTCGCGGTCCCGTCACGTACACCCGATGAAGGATCTTCAATTGAACCAGACGGAGACGAGCCGGAATAGCCACCTCCTTCGGGGAGGAGAGGGCTGATTGCCAATCCTCATCATCAAGTTCTAACCCATCTCCCATCCACAATAAGTCGGTCCGATTGTTAATCAACTTCTTATAGATCAGGGAGATAGTGCTATCAGGAAGATGTTCATCAAGGATACGGTCCTCAAGGGGGGAAGAGTCAGGCGGAATCTCACCAGGAGCAAACACCGAAGCCAGGGCGTGCCTGAGCTGTAAATAACGAAAGAATTCCCGACCACTCAGGCCATAGTCAGCCTGGAGGGCCTGAAGCGAACGCACAGAACCCTTAGAGTATACATCCCCCACCTTAGAAATCCCAATCATGTCCCAACGGTCGAAACCCTTGGAAGACCAAAGACCGCCCAGACGTTCTGAAGCATAAAGCGGCGTCGCCAACGTCAAGCGATCCTCCCAGCCCAAGCTCACATTCGCGGCACGCCACACCGTCAAAGCAGTCAATGTAGGTCCCACAAGATGGCGCCCAGCGGAGCGAGAATAAAGCACTCTGTTAAAGTCACCTCCCGGAAGCTGAAGTTTATCCATTTCAAACGCCGGATTACGACCTGGCGAAAACATAGCGTGATTGATAGCGGACAGATGGGAAGCCCAGTAATATCTCTTAATGTCGGGGAGCGCCATGCCCCCATCATACCACGGGATGGAAAGTTTCGCGAGAGCAATGCGCGGACGCCCATCCCAAATAAGCTGCCTCTGAAGGCTCTCAATCTCCCGAAAATAGGACTTAGGGATAGGATCATAATAATTCTGGAGAGCATAGAGAAACCGCGGCAATGACATCATCTTAAACAGGGCCGCCCGACCCAGGGGAGACAGGGGAAGTTTGCGCCAACGGGCAACGTCCAAACGTAGCCTAAGCAACGGGGGAAGGAGATTACGATCAAAACGAAGGGACGAGTCCAAGGTAACAAAAACCCCCAAGTATTTGAAGCCATCCCTGGCCACCTGAAGAGGAAGTCTGCTCGGCAACGGAGGCAAGACACCAGATAAAACATATACACAGGATTTAGTCCAATTGATGACGAGGCCTGAGTTAGCGCCAAAGGACACAAGAACGTCAAATAAAACAGTTAAAGACTTGCGAGGGGAAGTAAGGTACAAAAGGATGTCGTCCGCATAAAGCGAGACGCGGTCTTCGAAGTCCGGGGCCCAGCGAATCCCTTTAAGGGACGGTTCCCACCGGAGCCAGGCCGCTAATGGTTCAAGAGCGAGCGCAAACAACAACGGGGACAGGGGGCAACCCTGACGGGTACCCCTGCCCAAGGAGAAGGGAGCCGACACTCTACCGTTTACCACAACTTGTGCCAGAGGTTCCGCGTACAACAACTGAATCCAGCTAATAAACTCGCACCCGAATCCAAATTTCTCAAGAGTCGCCCATAGATAGGGCCACTCCACAGTATCAAAGGCCATAGAGGCATCCAGGGACGCCAAAATGGCCGGCTCAGTCAGAAGCCCCGCCCTCGCCATCACGCCGTGAAGGCGTCGCAGATTCAAAGCAGTGTTGCGATGCGGGATAAAGCCAGACTGATCCGGATAGACCAAATCCCCGAGAACTGAAAGGAGACGGGTCGCCAAAAGTTTTGCCAAAACCTTGGGTTCACCATTTAACAGGGATATGGGTCTATATGAGGAACAGAGGTCACGTGGTTTACCATCTTTAGGGATGACGACAATTGTCGCCAGGCGCTGATCATAGGGAAGGATGTTACGTTCACGAGATTCTAGAAACATGGCGCGAAGATACGGCGCCATCTTATCGGGGCGTAGCTTGTACAACTCAATGGGCAACCCGTTCGGGCCCAACGCTTTGCCCGAACGGAGCGAACGGATAGCAGTCGCTATCTCATCATTCGTAAAAGGGGAGTCCAAAGCAATACGGTCCAGGTCGGTGACACAGGGCAAAGTGATATCGCGCAAGAGTAAGCGGGAGTCAGCCACGTCCCTCACAGACACGGGAGCATATACAACACGGAAATATTCCGCAAAACGATCAACAATGGCAGTCGGATCAGTCACATTCTCACCACTCGCAGACTGAATCACAGGCACCACACGATTAACTCTTTCTTTCTTGTCCAACCACGCTAGGAGTTTACCCGCCTTATCACCCACATCGTACAATCTGCCTTGTTGCTCACGAAACATCACCTTTGCAGCGTCAGTGACCAGGGATTTATATGCAAACTGTTTTAGACCCAGGGCATGGAGTTTCTCAGGCGTGACACCAGATTCCAACTCGTCCTCCAAAGCAGAGATCTCCCCCTCAAGGTCCACCACCTCCCTCCTCCCGGCTTTTTTGGCTTCAACAATCAAGGAAAGGGCCTGTCCACGAATCACAGTTTTAAAGGCTTCCCACAGGGACACAGCCGAAGGGACCGACCCCTCGTTTTCCAGGAAATATGCATCTATGGACTTGAGCAAGAGGGTACGAGTCTCAGGGGAGGAAAGATACCATGGGTTAATTGGAGCCACTCGGCCCGCTGCCTCCACCCCAACCTCGAAACGAAGCCAGAGCGGCGAGTGGTCAGAAATACCCCTTGGCAAATGCAAAATCTCGCGAACCGCCGACGACTGGGCCGCGGGCATCAGGAAATAATCCAGCCGAGACAGACTGCCATGAGCCCCAGAATGGAAAGTGTATTGGAGCTGAGTGGGATGCAAAAGTCGCCAGCAGTCCACAAGGCCAAAGGTATCTAGAAACCCACCCAACCACTGCTGAGCCTGCGGAGTATCCCTAGGGGGATGGCGATCGTGGAGGCCGGAAAGCACCGAATTAAAATCACCGGCCAGGAAGAGAGTACTTTCAGGGAGATCTAACAAAACACGGCCCAAATCAGTGAAAGTAGAAGTCTGTAAACCCGGGGGAACATAAACATTAAAGAGAGATAGGGTGCGGCCCTCATATCTACCCACCAAGACAGTATATCTCCCACGGTCATCTTGAATCACCTCGTCAATTGCTAGGGGGAGGGAGGTTCGAACAAGGATACCCACACCCCTAGATCCGGAGGTAAACCCCGAGTGCGCCACAAGGCGGTAGCCCCATCTATTCATTGCATTACAAACATTACCAATCAAATGGGTTTCCTGCATGAAAACAATGTCTGGCGACAAACGTCGTATACAATTCAAGACCACACTGCGCTTAATACGATCTCCCAGGCCATTAACGTTCCAGGAAACAAATTTCAACCCTCTACCCCCCATCCCATCCACCCGAGCCAAGACCCCTCATCCACGAGCAAGACACCAGAAACAGCAGCAGACACAGGAGCAATTCGCCTTGAAAACAACACACAAAAAAGAAAGAACTTCCCAGCCCCCCTCCCCCAAACTGAAAGGAAACACCCCCCACCCTGCACCCCTGCAAAAAGCTAAAGAGCCACCCCAACCTGCAGTGTGCCTGTCGCCCCATAACCCCTAGTCTACACAAAGACCCCGGAGGAGGAAAGGTCTCCGTTCCACCCGCCCCTGACAAACATCAAGAACGAAAAGTAACAAAAGAAAGATAAAATAATCACAATGCAGAGGAACGCCGGTCAACAATCCTGAAAATGTATTCAAAATAAAACATGTGAGCCAAACAGTCAGATCTCCACACCACCTTCGGCACCACCAGGGTGAGCGGCGGATTCAGTCTCAGGAGTACGGTCAGGCAAGGAGTCCAGCCAGTCATTAACAGCATCTGGGCGATCAAAGAAAAGGGTACGCTCATTGTACTCGACCCGAAGTCTGGTGGGATAGAGCATAGCATAGCGTAAGCCCCGATCCCGAAGACGTTTCTTGGCCCCACGAAACTCCATCCGTTGTCTCTGAACTTGTTGGGAAAAGTCCGGGTAAAAGTTCACCGTAGCATTCTCAAAGGCCACCGGGCCCTTCACCCGCGAGGCCTGCAGGATAGCGTCCCGGTCTCTATAGTGAAAAAGCTTCGCTACAATGGGTCTCGGCGGGGCTCCCGGCCGAACTTTGCCCCCTGGAACACGATGTGCGCGTTCCACCGTGAAGAACTTCGTAAGGCCGGAAGGGGCAAGATGGTTCAAGACCAGATCCTCAACCAGGAGATCCACCGAGTGGGGTTCAGGGTTCTCCGGTACACCAACCAGGCGAACATTGCAGCGACGTGCCCTATTTTCAAAATCCTCCAGGCGTCGGGTCATGAAGTCGTTCACCCGACGGAGATTTCCGACTTCTGTCTGGAGCTCCGAGATGTCCTTCGTGAGGCTGGACGATTTAATGTCCAACGATTGCACCCTCTCATTCGTCTTGCCGAGATCAGCACGAATAAGATTAACCTCAATAGCCACGGTGTCAAGTTTATGGGCCAAGGCCTCGTACTGTAGGCCGGTGGATTCCCTCACGCCCGAGATGGCGCCCATGATGTCCTGTAGGGAGGGCTCCGCCGACTCTTCCAAAACTCGTTCGGACGCTGTACTAGAACCAGGCAGGGCAGCTCCGGGGGACCCCTTAGAATGAGTATAGCGGTCCATGACATTTGATTGAACCGGAGCTCCGCGCAGAGGTGCTTTCGTCTTGCGCGTCTCTCTGTCCCCTCTGCCCGCCATTTTGAAGATGCGTCACAGGACAAGCCACCAGGGTCGACGGGCCCGACACCCAAAGCACAGGATCAAAAGTACACAAAAACGAGGGGCACAACTCGGGTAGAGGTCGCCAAGCCAGCAAATAGTCCGCAGGAAAACCCAACAGCCGATCCGCCTCCAGGTCTCAGCCGCAACTCGATAGTCACACCCGTGGCCCAAGTCGGAACAGAATCGAAACCGAAACTTAGGAAGGGGCACCCACAAGGCCAGATCTCCTGCCGTTGTTGTTCAATTCCAGGACGGCTACAGAACCGCACCCCGTCCCGGGCGCACCTCGAGGGCGGAGTCCAAAAGTTCAGACCATCATATCTCAGGAATAAGAGATCCAAATCAATTTCTGAAAGGTGCCAGGCTGATCAGCCAAACGTCCTCCACACGGATTCTTGCAAGAAATCAGGATTCAGTCAGGATAAAATGCCGGGAGCGGCGAGGGTCCGGAGAGCGCTGTGCTCAAGCGGCCATCTCGGATGCCCGCCAAGCTCCTCCTCCGACCCGAAGGTATTGGAGCACTTTACATGAGCACCGGTTACGTTACACAAGGACACATTCATTTTTTTTTTTTAGTAGGCACTGGGAGATTTAGTGATTTGCCCAGAATCACAGGATGTGGACGTGACCCCGAGGCTCGAACCTTGGTTTCTCAGCTCCAAAGTCTGCAGTCTTGCCGTCAGACAACATCCTCTCCCCAGTCGTTGAAATGTCACTCATAGGAAATGTCATACATAGCAATCTGAAACCTTGCCAGAGATGTTAGTGATTAGGGCATGTAATATGAGACATAATTGGGTTACATGGGTAATGTAGTTTTTGTTTATTTGAATGTGATTGGCTTCTGAAAATTTATGGTAAAGAAAAGAAAAGCATAATCAGAGCCTCCAGTCCTGATATAGTGTATCACACGATTTTCTTATATTGATTAAAAGGATAGCCTCTCCCCCTTTAGTTGACCAGAACCCCAAAACCCCCTGCCAGTTCCATGGCTAATAAAGCAATCATAGCACATCCATTTATTTATGCATTTTTATATAGCGCAGACTTTGCCCAAAGGTGTCAGAGCGCTTCACAATAGGACCTGTTACGTTACAAGAGGAAAATGTTACAAATATACATGGTACAGAAGCAAATGAGATACAAGAAGAGATACAATACATCAATCAATGGTAGTCACTCAAACACACTGGGATGACACTTGCACAGGCATAGAATACACATTTCTCATACTAACAGCGTTTGAGAACTAATCTTCGTGAAAAAAGAATCCCTTCAGCGGCTCACACAGCCGATGAGAAAGGAGTATTTAGTTTTTTTTAAAACGACTCCGTTCATAGTACCGGACGTGCCTTCCCAATGTGTTCTTGTGGTACTGTGGAATTTTAGTTCGTGTACTGAACATCATCTACGCCATCTTGCAGACTCACGTATGAGCATACACGACAGCCATTTTAGGTACCATGGTCTCCCTGTTCACGATCGCCCGTCAGCACACTTCCCTGAACCTTGCAAGCCTTCCCCGCGCATCCTGGCTGCACCCCGCACTCACATGCACAAGTCATGAACCCTCCCCTCCCATGACTCTGTCTCAGGGAATCACACCCCGCGCCTGACCAACACCTCCTTTCCGTCCATGAATACCCCTCCTTTGATGACCCCTTCCTCTGAGCCCGACTGCCTGCACGAACCGCTGGTCATCCCTTAGCCCGAGGATACAGTTTATTGCCCACTACTGTATGCACTCGCCTCTCCTGAAAGAGGCCACTATTGATCATGACGTCCCCACCCCCAGAGATTCGATCAGGCGCACACATTCCAAAGGAATCGGCAGAACACTCAGCTGCGTGATAGCCCCCTCCCAATCATATGAGGGGAAAGGGCCTCTACTGTTGTCATGTGTTGGAATGGGCCGGAACTGGGGGGGGGTGCCGGGGATGTCATCCTCATACTTCACAATGTCTTTGTTGTAGTAAAAAGCGTTCACATGTCTTAAACCAGTGTATAAAAGACCAGGTCTCAGAGAGGCTGAGAGAGCACCTCGAGACGATACCTTGTTGTCTGATCTGATGTGTTCTACTCCGTCGGAATAAACTTGTTTCCTGTCTTCCTGTCGCCAGCGCCTGCCTCTTTATTGAATAACTTCGTATGGTATTAGAGGCGTTTTACGCCGGGCAAATTTAACTTAGGAAACATCTACTGAAATCGCCTGACCATTTTTGAATTGATCTTTATCAATTGGCGTCCCAAACGCGGGGCCCATCAGCGACACGTGGATCCAGTGGGAGAGGTCCCGACGACAGAGTGAACGACTGCAACGATCGGAAGAGCTCCTGTCCGATAGACCCTCGTCTGACAGCCGATCATCTGAACTTCACTGATTCCGAGCAGACCTCTCCCGAGTGATCTACGGTCCTGACTGGGAACCACCAGGAGTGCCGCGATAGCAACAGAGAGTAGAGGACGATCGGGCGCTGGAAGCCGAAGACGAGAAACTGTCCATACGGTCCGGGTAAGGTCGTGGCACACGACAAATTGCGGAATTTATTGATTGATTGTTTGAAAATACTAGTATTACTTATTGACTGTTTCTGAGAAATTCTCTATTTGCAAACAAACACAGAATCGCCATACTCTGTTTAGTCTTTGCAGATAGTGAAGGGTAGGCAACGCAAACCTTTAACACGTCGTGCCTATTTTTTTTCTCCCCCATTGATTGATTGATTGAATCGAGCATTGAATTGTTCGAAGTTGGTTCTCTTAAAGGATCTTCTCTGCCCGCAAACGGGGAACAATAGGAATATTCTCTCTCCCTTTGCCGATAGTGAAGGGTAGGTAACGCAAACCTTTAACACGTCGTGCCTATTTCATTCCTCATTGATTGATTGTTTGTCCAAACATTGACTGTTTGGAATTGGTTCTTTCTGGAGGTATTCTCTACTTGCAAATAGTGTAGAATAGAATATTCTGTCCAGTCTTTGCAAGTAGTGAAAAGATAGGTAGTGCAGGCTTTTGCCCCCCATTGTAATCCGTCATGCCTATCTTCTCCCCATTGGTTAATAGTTGGGTCAACCCGGACCGCTTATTAGAGATGAACCATCCAGCTCCACTGGAAGGCACCCCTAATAAGGACATGTTTACTAAGCAAGGACTAGTCGCTATAGCTTATAGTAAGTTATGGCATAAATATACAAAAAAGGATCCTAAAAGTCAGTGGCCACTGATAGGTTCTTTTGATGAAAATAAAATAAAAACACTAGAAGCAGCTGTAAAAATAAATAAGGCAACGCCCACTATGCTCGATAGTATTGGCATGTGGCGCAAAGAAGCAGAACATCGCAGGAAAAGAGAGGAAGCAAAAATAGTGAAAGAGTTACGAAAAGCCGCCCATCTGGCCACAAAGGAACTAGATGAAGAAATAAGAAGAAGAGAGGAAGTTAAGCAAACACAAGAATCAGGACTGGCAGGCCAATGCCCTGTCAGGACCCCCTCTACGCTCTACCCGGAGATGCCCTCCAAACAGCGGGCAAATGACGAGTTACTGCTCGGTCCTCCAATTATCTACATGCCTCCTCCTTATGCTCCCAGCCAGCCTCTAGCACAACACTCACCAGTTCAAAGTACAGGCATGGGTGACCATAGCGCTAGTGCCCCGGCTCTTACGACCTTCGCACCAGCCGCATTGGTAACAACAGCAGATGAACATGAGACTAACAGGCAGCTAACAGCCAGGCCAAATAGGTTGAGCAAAGATGAGCGGGATGGAATCGACCAGATAGCAAAAACCCTGGTAGAACGGAAGGAGAGCGAAGAATATACGATGAATATGCACAACTCACATGCCGGTAGTCACAGACGGCATTTCATTTTACGGTTCAGCTACCACACCCTGAACGAGTATGAGGATAGGTACCAGAATAAGGGTCCTGCTAAATTGACGGCTCTATATAGAAGGGTCGATGTTGGAGATGGGACTGAGAGCGATGTGACGGACCTCTTCATGCAAACGCTTGAGGTTTTCCGCCACCTCGCGGAACAGAAGCCAGAGGTCAAGATCACGGTCCCTGAGACGATTGAGCCCTCATTAGAAGCAGCCAACACTATGATGCCTATCAGAGAAGCTGCCCCTTATTGGGTTCCCCCAAGAGGTCAGGGAACAAACGATGATATCAACCATGCAGATGCAAAAGGGAGGGTTGTGTACAACTGGGTTTACCAACCATGGGATCGGCAAGATATTTTAACTTTTAGGCAAACCCTGCCCGATTTAAGAAAGAACCCTACAGCATTTTATACCGAACTAGGCACAGCCTTGGGCTCAACCATAATGACTCTAGCGGACATTGATTTGTTTTTCGGGTTGTGTCTGCCGGCTGATGTGTGGAAGCAAATCCGGAGAGCCGACCACACAGATCTGTTCGGACACACCTGGACAAAACTCGATGAACTAGATAGGCAGCGAGAGCCCGGAAAGAAACCTGTAAAAGACATACTGGAACTCCCCGACAAAATAGTACAGAAGCTAAAGACGTTGATCCCAGAAAAGAAGGTAGACTGGTCGGTAGTCACGGCTTGCCGCCAGAAACCTCAGGAGGACGTATCAGAATACTTCTCCCGATTTGAAACGGTGTTCTCCGACTACAGTGGCCAAGACATGACCACCGCAACCGGACAACACCTATTCGTGCAAAACTACATAAAAGGGTTATCGCAAGAGGTCTCCCAAAAGTTACAGACGAGTGAGAGTAGTTGGGGAGCCTCTAAACCTGCAGCTATCCTTCAGATGGCTCAGTATTACGAACACCAAAAGAACGAGACCGAGAGGGCAACTGAGAAAAAGAAAAAGGACTTAAAGGAACGAGTAATGATTGCTCAACTGCAGGGAGTGACTACAGGAAGGGAACGGTATAGGGGAAACTACCAGTCGAATGCCCCTAGGAATTCGGCCCCTAGAGACCGCAACCCCACACCTGGCGCTCCACGAACCGACCTCGATGAGAACCAGTGTGCATTTTGTAAAGAATTTGGACATTGGAAGTCTCAATGCCTGGCCCTTCGGGAACTGATTAAAAATAAAGAGACAAGGGACATGACAAATGGCTCCAAAACTGGAGGGCAGGGACGAGGGCAGACCCGCGACACCACCAATGACCGATCTGGCAGACCAAACACATTTGACCGCCCCCAACAGAATCAGTGCCAACAGTCCGATTGCAACAATGCTCACGACTTTGCATAGGACTGCCAGGGGCAAGGGAGGGATCCAGTCGAGCTCTGTGTTGACCAGCAAGGTCCTTACGTCACTGCTAAGGTCCTGGGTACAAAGTCTCCATTTTTGGTAGACACTGGAGCGACACGTAGTGTATTATCAAAACGACTGATTCCAAGGGCACCCTTGTCTGGCTCACACATTACCTCGATAGGTTTCGATGGAACCCCCTCCACTAATCCTCTGTCTGTACCTATCTCCTTTGACCTAGGAAACAATCCCATTGACACCACGTTTCTGCTCTCCTCCAACTCCCCTGACGCCATTATGGGTATTGATTTACTGAAACATTTCCGAGCTACTATTAGGTGTTCCCCGGATGGAGTCCGAGTCATCCTGTACGACAACCCGAGCATGTCCAGACCCTACCCCGCACGACATATGTACACCATAACAGATGCTGACCTATCCTTACTCGATACCCTACCCCTGTACCTATGGGCCAGAAACGACTCGGATGTGGGACGAATGATGATCGATCCTGTACACATAACTGTTCGACCAGATGCAATACTCCCGAAACTCCCACAGTACCGGATATCGCCCGAAGGCGAGAAGGCATTGGTAGCGATTATTCAGTCCTTGGTAGATGCAGGAGTGGTAGAGGAAGTGGTTAGTAATGTCTGCAACAGCCCTATCCTACCCATTGTTAAGAAGCAAGGTGAGGGAGATGAGAAAGCGTACCGCTTCATCATCGACTTGCGAGAAGTCAACAAAGTGGTGGTGCCACAGTACCCCGTAGTCTCAGACATCGCCACCATTCTGACTCTCATCCCGTCCACTGCCACCACCTTCACCGTTATTGATCTTAAAAATGCATTTTTCTCTATCCCCATCCATCCAGACAGCCGTTATCTCTTCGGCTTCACTTTAAAAAACCGTTCATACCGATTTTGTAGAGCTCCCCAGGGCTACACGGAAAGTCCCAGCATTTACAGCCAGGCCCTCAAAAGACAGCTGGATGCCGTCCAGCTACCAGATGGAGTGGTGTTGATCCAATATGTTGATGATATCCTTTTGGCGGCCGACACCACTCCACTTGCAATCACAGCCACTATCCAACTCTTGCACTTTCTTGCGGAGAATGGCCACAAAGTCTCCAAAAAGAAACTGCAATTCTGCCAGCCCCAAGTAACATACCTAGGCCATCTCCTGTCCAAAGAAGGGAGGAAACGTACGCCCGACCGAATCCAAACCATCCTAGACACCCCCATTCCGAAAACACAGAAGCAAGTCCGTTCACTAGTGGGCCTTACTTCTTTCTGCCGACAATGGTTACCAAATTTCAGTCTCATTATAAAACCCTTACTTTCCCTGTTGGCCAAAGATGTTCCGTTCCCACTCCCTTGGACTCCCGAATGCCAAGCATCCTTTAAGGAGTTGCGGGATGCCCTTTGCTCGGCACCCGTTCTAGGAACACCAGATTACTCCAAACCCTTCTCCCTCTTCACTCACGAAAGGGAGGGATGCGCATTGTCTGTCCTAACTCAGCCCATCGGCGCCAAACAACGCCCTTGTGCCTACTTCTCTGCCACACTTGATCCAGTCGCCAGAGCTCTACCTGCCTGCCTTCGAGCAGTAGCCGCTGCTGCTGTCTCTATCCGACAGAGTGAGGGAATTGTACTTTCGAACTCTCTCACGGTATTAGTACCCCATGCAGTTGACACCCTTTTGAACCAGACCAAGACTCAACACCTGACTAGTGCACGACTGACAGGATACGAATTGACTTTACTTGCGCCCCACATCACTCTGAAGAGATGCACGACATTGAATCCTGCTACACTGTTACCCTTGCCTGAAAACGACCCCGATGTGCCCCCTATACACGACTGTGTGACCCTCACGGACGAACAGACCAGGAGTAGAATTGACCTCCGAGACATTGCTTTCACAGATCCTGATGGAGAACTATGGGTAGATGGCTCTTGCATCAAACTCCCAGACGGCACCACTTCTGCTGCCTATGCGGTGACGACAGCTCGAACAGTAGTTGAAACAGCTCGCATCACACAACGATCCGCACAGGCAGCAGAACTAATTGCCCTCACACGAGCATGTATCTTAGCAGCAGGAACCACGGCAAACATTTACACGGACAGCCAGTACGCCTTCGGGGTGGTTCATCATTTTGGGCTCCTGTGGAGGGAAAGGGGATTCCTGACGTCCCACGGCACGCCCATCCTTCACGGAGATCTAGTCTCCGCCCTGATTGAAGCAGTTCTTCTCCCCAAACGATTAGCAGTGATCAAATGCCAGGCACACAAGAAGGTGACAGATTTAGTTGGACAGGGAAACGCACTAGCCGACATCACTGCCCGAACCACAGCTGAGAATAGGACAACGACACGCATGTATGTGACCAGGTCACAAGCAGAAAAATGGACCGACGCTAGGGAAACAATCAGGGACATCCAATCGGCCAGCACACCACCCGAATTGATTGAGTGGGCATGGGTGGGTCTAAGGGACGATGAAGGCTGCTGGCGGACAAAAGACACGAACAAATGGTTACTGCCTGATGCATATTTGATCCCCATACTGACAATGGCACACTCCCCTGCACACATAGGCTCTGCCCCCATGATTGAACTCATTTCCAAAGTCTGGCACAACAACAAGATCCCCGACTCGGCCAAACGCCTAGTCCAGCAGTGCCTTATCTGCTTACAACACAACCCCGGAAAAGGAACTGTGGTACCCCGGGGAGGGTTTGGGATCCTCGACCACCCCTTTGAGGTCCTCCAGATGGATTACATCCAACTGGAGAGGTGCCAAGGCTTGAAGTACGTATTAGTCATTGTATGTGCCTTCAGCAAATGGGTGGAAGCCTATCCGACCCGTGATAACACTGCCATGACTACTGCCAAAGTACTACTGAAGGAGTTTTTCCCTCGCTACGGCCTTTGTCGAATTTTATGGAGCGACAATGGCCCCCACTTCATAGCTGAAGTTATCCAACTAATCCTGAAGGGATTGGGGGTGAAGCAGAGGTTCTACGCAGTCTTCCACCCCCAATCCGCTGGCCTGGTTGAACGACACAACGCTACACTGAAACTGAAACTGTCAAAAATAGTGGCCACCACAGGACTTAAGTGGCCAGATGCCCTTCCACTGGCATTACTATCGATGCGCTCCACTCCCACTAAGCACCACTTGACCCCCTACGAAGTTGTGTTTGGGCGACCTATGAACCTCTGGACTGCCCCCAAACCGACCTCCATTCACGACGTCCCCGACGTCCTGCTGTCAGAATATTTATACAAGTTAACTAAAACATTGTCTGTCATTCATCAACAGGTGCAGCAGGCCATCCCCGATGCTTCCAGGGGTCCCGGTCACGATATCCAACCGGGTGACTACATCCTAGTCCGGAACTTTCAACGAGCGAAGAGTCTGGAACCCCGGTGGACGGGCCCCTGGCAAGTACTGATCACCACTCGGACGGCTCTTCGAGTGGAGGGGAAGAAGCACTGGCTGCACGCCCATCACTGCAAAAACGTTTCCTCGACCCTGGCCACGACAGACAACGTCAGCACCCAAGAAGAGCTCCTGAACAAAGACCGACCATCACTGAACTGCTATCCTGATACCGAGGCACTTGAACTTGCAAAACACTCTGATCCCACTGTGCCATCTCGAGAAGGGTATTTCCTGCGTCGAAAGGAGGGAGCTTCGGCTAAGTGAGCCACTGACTAAGTTAAAAATCTCAGAACGGTGACCCAAAGCAACCAAGGGTTACCCGGAGAGAAGCTAAACGAAGTCTGTGGTTCTGCCCACTACCGAGCACCTTGAAGATGAAGATGATGGAAGCGCCAGATAAGAAGATGATGGAAGCGCCAGATAAGAAGACGTCGGAAGCAACAGGAAATACCCATTACAGGAACCCAAAGACTGATAATTTGCACAAATCAAAGACAATCGCTTTCTTCATTGTCTTCCTGTTTTGCCTCCTCCTCATGACTTCCTTCTGGATCTTGGAGGAAAGCACACCCGCTCACCAGATGTTGCCAACCACTGTCCAGCCAACCACCATGAAAGAGCACCACCTGATCACCCTTTCGCCTCAGCTCCGAGAAAGGCGTAGGGAGTTCTGGAACAATTCCTTCGTACAACTGTTGCACCAGCACAACCTTGCTGCGAATGCCACGAACTGCTGGATCTATGGGTTGCTCCCACATGCTACCGGACACTCCATCCCCTTCATCCCTTCTCCTTTCTCAGTTCACGGCTCCTGCCTCGCCTGGTTGATCCTCATGCAGGAAAGCCACAAGGACAACGCCGCTTCTGGTCAGACAGTGTCACACTTCTACTATGGGTTCTGGCTGAACAAAACAGGAAAGCCCTTTTGTCCTGCAATTTCAGGTTCAACCTTCCTTACGAACATCCCTGCCAAAGAAAGGGTCGAAATGCAAGTGCTCCACAATCCAGCCAGACCCACCTTCTCCCACCTGCGGAAACAAACGGCTGCCACCCTGACCGTGGCCCTGTCTGTCATCAATGTCACAGGACTCGTATGCCTCGAAGGACAAGGAACGCAGCTGGTGGGTCACAGTTCTTGTCGCATCACCAAAACATTGGTCTCAGCTGACCCCCCTCCTTTGTTGCTTCCCCGAATATGTACTTTGTTTGTGGCACCAAAGCTTACACGTGGCTCCCAAAAGGCTGGAGGGGTACGTGCTACATCGCCTTCATTCTTCCTCCCACGTATGTGGCTTCAGCCTACCACCACCGGCAAAAGCGCGCCGGAGATGTTGAGCAAGCCGACTCCACCGGAGCACAGTTCCTGGATGCAGCAAAGGGACTTGTTCCTCTGTGGGGACCAATGGCAAATAGCCGCGCTATCCGACACCTGACTCAGGCAGTAGAAACAACCATTAACATCACCGCTGGCATCCTTGCTAACAACACGGCTGAGCTTCAGGCAGTCCGCCTGGTGGCTCTTCAAAACCGTCTTGTTCTAGATGTGGTTCTGGCCGACCGTGGAGGTGCATGGCGCATCATCGGCTCCAGCTGTTGCACCTACGTACCAGATAACTCACCTTCAGTCTACAAAGCAATCGAACA
Organism: Lissotriton helveticus; assembly: GCF_964261635.1. Taxonomy (NCBI): domain Eukaryota; kingdom Metazoa; phylum Chordata; class Amphibia; order Caudata; family Salamandridae; genus Lissotriton; species Lissotriton helveticus. The sequence continues at coordinate 79,647,701 of NC_136068.1, read as the reverse complement.
CCTCCACAGACTGTCCTCGGAGGTTCACCAGGAACAGGAAGGATGGTCTCTTGGAGGCTGGTTCTCGGACACTTTAAAGAACTGGGGATGGAGATTGTTCACGTTTTTATTGATACCAATCATGATACTGTGTGGGTGTTGCTTAGGTATTCAATGTTTACCACCTTTATGTGCACTCATTTCCAACTGTATGTGCCCAAAGACTTTGAACTTTAAAACTGAGCACATGAGTCCCCTATACGAGATAGAGGTGCGTGGTCTCATGGGGATTGATCCAAACTGACAAGCTGGCGAGACATGTTAAAGGGAGGACTGTGGAATTTTAGTTCGTGTACTGAACATCATCTACCCCATCTTGCAGACTCACGTATGAGCATACACGACAGCCATTTTAGGTACCATGGTCTCCCTGTTCACGATCGCCCGTCAGCACACTTCCCTGAATCTTGCAAGCCTTCCCCGCGCATCCTGGCTGCACCCCGCACTCACATGCACAAGTCATGAACCCTCCCCTCCCATGACTCTGTCTCAGGGAATCACACCCCGCGCCTGACCAACACCTCCTTTCCGTCCATGAATACCCCTCCTTTGATGACCCCTTCCTCTGAGCCCGACTGCCTGCACGAACCGCTGGTCATCCCTTAGCCCGAGGATACAGTTTATTGCCCACTACTGTATGCACTCGCCTCTCCTGAAAGAGGCCACTATTGATCATGACGTCCCCACCCCCAGAGATTCGATCAGGCGCACACATTCCAAAGGAATCGGCAGAACACTCAGCTGCGTGATAGCCCCCTCCCAATCATATGAGGGGAAAGGGCCTCTACTGTTGTCATGTGTTGGAATGGGCCGGAACTGGGGGGGGGGTGCCGGGGATGTCATCCTCATACTTCACAATGTCTTTGTTGTAGTAAAAAGCGTTCACATGTCTTAAACCAGTGTATAAAAGACCAGGTCTCAGAGAGGCTGAGAGAGCACCTCGAGACGATACCTTGTTGTCTGATCTGATGTGTTCTACTCCGTCGGAATAAACTTGTTTCCTGTCTTCCTGTCGCCAGCGCCTGCCTCTTTATTGAATAACTTCGTATGGTATTAGAGGCGTTTTACGCCGGGCAAATTTAACTTAGGAAACATCTACTGAAATCGCCTGACCATTTTTGAATTGATCTTTATCAGTTTGAGAGGCTGCCATTTATTGCCGTATTATACATCTACGTGTATTGTGTAACGTACTCCTTTGTAACATGCACACGTCACTTTCCCTCTTGAAATGTATTGTTTGCTACCTCTTGTATTTTGTTTGCTTTTGATACATGCACAATTGTCACTATTGCCTCATGTAACGTAACGTTTGTTCTTGTGTTTTGAGTATCTGCCATTTAGTGCAGTATTATAACTCTATTTGTACTTTGTACACTTTTGTAACATACACACGTCACTTTTTCCCTCTTGCAACGTATCATTTGCTACCTCTTGTATTTTGTTTGCTCTTGATACATGCACAATTGTCACTATTGCCTCATGTACCGTAACGTTTGCTCTTGTAACATGCTGACTTGTAATTTTTCCTCATGTTTCACTACTGTTCATATTGTCAAGCGCTCTGACACCTTCGGGTAAAGGCCGCGCTATATAAAAACGCATAAAATAAATAAAATAAAAATACTCTTTTGCGAGGCAGGTCTATGGTTCCACAACCACCGTTGAGTGGGCGGGGCTACGGTGCAGCCGTCAGTAGCGTCCAATAGAACAAAGTTCCGAAGGGCATTGCCTGGGCGGCTGAACGATCACTTCCGGGGAAAACGCGCAGTGTCTTCCGGGGCAGCAGGGAGGCTCCAACTGGACGGGAAGTCAGTCTTTTCCGGGTGGGTTGTGTTTGTAACCAATCGCAGGGCTTGTAAGGTTGTGAGCCTTTCCTGGTACCGCCCCTCAGCCTGTCCATCACTGTAGTTTTCTCTCTTGCCTGGCACGGGGGGAGCTGACTGAATGTTTACGTTCTGCTGTCAGGTGGCGTTAGGTAAGGCCTCCATGGCGAGGGTTGGTATGTATGCTCCCTGTGTGTCGCACACCCCCCTGTCCCGTAGCCTGCTTTGACGTGCATTTTGCTAAAATGACCGACTGTGGTCGCATTAATCCGCTGACAGACCACAACCTGCATACTAATAACTGTAAAGTCGTTTTCAGTCTGGGTGATCTCTGCGAAATGTTGTGCCACTGCGACTGTCGCATCCTGTTCCTGTGATTGTTCTGACGCCCCTTGGTGTCCTACTGTCCGCTGTGACTGATGTGGTGCCTCTTAATTATGTTGTTTGGGTCGCTTTGTCTGCACCAATTTGTGGTACATACATCTTTCTTCCATCTTTATTAATTTGTTATTATGTACACGTCATCCTGCATTGTATCATCATTTTAGAATTGAAGTATGTAACTTAGAACTTGCTGAGGTACTGACCCGACAGGACGCTTGAGCCTATGCACCAGTGGGTCTAACTTTGGCACTTATAATACATAATTATTGTATTACTATCACGACTCCCTCGCTTCTCTCACACTGGCTGTTGTGAAGTCGCTTCCTATCCTTACTGTTGTAATGTCCTGCCTCGGGAACAAGTTCAAAGTCCCAGCTATGACATACTTTCCTCAATGTCTGGCGTACAAGTGACTGTCACAACATTTACACAGTGCAACTGTGGTGTCATTTTGATCGTCATTGTCCAAGTGACATATGTGACATTACAGCCGACTTCACCCCTTATCAAACCCCATAACCTGAAGATTGAAACTATAGTGTGGAGAGCCAGGTATCTGGCCGTGGTTCATATGAATGAAGGGACACAGGAGAATTGAGGCAGTGTCCCGCGGTCTCCCTTTTTCAAATGAAAGAAAAACAAGAAACAAACACAGTACGAGAAAGTGAAGTAATGTTTTGCTTCTCAGCTGAATTTCACAGTTCTCTGTTCTTGTGGAAGCGTAACCTGAGTCTGACCATGCTTTGCAGTACCTCGTTGTCATATTAATTCCTTTACTGAAGTTGATTTTTTTTCTTCAAATAGTTGTTAGTTAAGTCAAAGTAGCTGAATGTTATTTACCCATGACTTGAGGGCTTTCAGCTGCCTTAATTTTGCAGTTCGTGAAAACATGATGTATTTCTTTGAACCTATGCAATTTGTTATACATTCAATTTTTTTATTGTTTCAGCAAAATTGCCTTTCAATTATATTAAAATACAACATTAAAATGAAAAATGACATGTTATTCTACTCAATTGGCAAAGCAGCAAGTAAAATCAAATTACGATATCAATCCTTTATTTATACCGATCCGAAAGTGCAGAGGTAATAGAGTGCTAGTAAATTAGCAAGGGTCAGTGACTTCCCTCTCTGCAACAACCACATAAACGATCAGCAGTTCTTCATGGACCCTCAGCAGTTCCTGTTGCATTAATGCAGATAGGCACACGTAGCTATATTGGTTTTCCCATTGGTTAACATACAACAGTAGTTTATTCTGTCTACCGTTTAGTGATAATGCAGCTCATACGATGGCAAGAAACCCAAGGACTCTTAACCAGTGCATTTTGAGTTCTCAAACTACAATTTTTCCTTAAGATTCTCGGCGCCGCTTACATCAAAACCATTAATCAATGCAGTTTAATTAAGGCTTTTTTATGTGCTCTGGTACCTTTTGTGATTTAATCAGATTTGCTTTGCTTACTTTGTTTGTTGAAAAAAAAAATCTTCTATTGTGTTAGTCCGAGCTATTGTGATTTGCAAATGTTGCAAGTGAGCATCATTGAGCACTCTATACTAATTTAGCTCTTGAATGGCAACAGTGCGGAGATCGTTGGCTACGCCTACACAACTAGAGGAATGGAATTATCATTTACATGTCGGAGTTGGTGCCTTCTACCTGTTCCCGGGAACATTTCTCCAATTCACTTCAGTTTGTGATCATGGCAAACCATTCTATCGCACTGTGATACATTTTCTTTAGATGTACACTTTGAAAACATATAGAAGTGATTTGGTAGAGTGTGTTGAATAACCATAGTTTACTGTGAGGTGTGTTAAAGCTAAACGAGTTCCTAAACCGGTTCAAAGTACCCATGCCCACCAGGAGGCACTGATATTTTAAAATTTAAATGCGATGGTTGCTTTTTTATTTTAGATAACATTTTATTGCAAACATTTGGCTGCTATGTTTGGACAGCAGCATGTCTTCTTTTAGCGTTTCCTTTTTATAGTTATATAGAGGCGAAAAAGCAGGAGTACGGGGACGACTTGTGTGACCTCCCGAAGCGCAAGTGCTTCTTTGTGGTGATTATGATGCACGGCTGGCCTTGGCCGTGGGGTGGAGCACCGCTCTGCTCACAGGCACAACACTGTGAGGCAGAGATGCTGTAGCGGAGAACTATCTTTCGCTGGTTGGTACGTCGTTCTACATAATGATGCAGCTTAACTATCCCGAGCCTCCTTTCCTACTAAAGGTGAATTAATGACATAATGTGCAGGAGCATGCAACCTACTTAAGGGAATGTTTCAAACTCGCAGCACGGACTACATGTACCATCATGCCTGATGGTGTCAACGGAGCCACGACCATTGTAGGCGGATCTTTTTTTATCAATAAAAGGATAAAAAATGGAGGCGAGCTTGCTGTGTGCTTCTGCTTTCTGTCCCCTTGATGAAGAGGCATATTGGCATCGAAACGCGTCTGGATTCTTGTGAAATGCACGGAGAAGGGAAGTGCAAGCTATTGAGAGGCGAATAAGCAGGAGTGCAGGGACGACGTGTGTGACCTCCCGAACCGCAAGTGCTTCTTTGTGGTGAATATAAATATATATATATATATATATATATATACACACACAATATGCTTCATTACCACAGTGTGGTGCACATTTTTACAGTCTACATTTATGAAATAATACACGTCCAGCAGCTACTATGCTCCCATAATGCACACCGTTGCCCGGCCTTCGCAGTACCTAGTAATGACAGACATACACAATACATTTGCTGCTAGCATAACACCCCTTCTAGATTGAAAACAGGTTTCCTTTGGAGGAGCCAAGCTTTACCTACAGGTTGATAAAATCACACGAGAGCTTTAAAGCATGAATTGCAGACGAGAGCCTTTTGTCATGCCATTTTTTTTCCTATTTCTTTACCTTTGTTACAATTGTGGCATCTGCAGTTTAGCTTCAATCTTCTTAAGCTAAACTGCGGGTGCTGCGATTGTAACAAAAGTAAATAAATAGAAAAAAAATCGTGCATCCGCCATTTCTTTTCCATTTGTTTACTTTTGTAGCAATCGCGGCACACGCGCATTAGCTTCAAACATCTTAAGCTAAAGCGCAGGTACCACGATGGCTACCAAAGTTCATAAATAGAAAAAATGGTGTGCAGCCGCTTTTTTTTTCTATCGCTTTACTTTTGTTATAATCGCGACACCCGTGCTACGTTTGCTTCAATAGTAAAAAAAAAAAATAGAAAAACAAGCATTTGCAATACAATAGATCTTGCATTACTAAAAGTTTGAGCTATTGGCGTTGCATTAATCTTAGCAACGCCAATAGCTCAAGCTTTCAGAAATACGAGACCTATTGCATTGCAAATGCTTGGTTTTTTAGCGGTGCGTTTCTTAATGTAGCAGACTTACAGGTCTGTTTATTCTTTGCCTTAGTCCCGGGTAACATCGTAGTGAGGATGAATGAACGCTGCTCCCCCCACGGCCAACGCAGGTGCTCGGTGGGCAGAAACTTTTAGTTAAAAAAATCACTAAGCACCAACAGTGATTACAACTGCTGTGCAATGAGTTTACATAGTCAACGCGCATTGGCGTCCTTGTCATCAATCTGCCCTGTTTCCCTGTCTGTAATAAACAGACTTTGTTCCACTTTCTAAGGTCTTTAGACAGTCACTGGCTGTTATACTTGCACTCCAAAGTAAAGTTAAATTTAATAATTACAACAGATTATTTTTATGGTATGGACTGCGGAAAGCTTTGGTGCCCATTAATTTAAAACACCTATACCTGTGGCGTCTGGGTGATGGGAACAACTAATCCAGGCAGTCTCCATGGAAAACACTACCACCGCCATGCTACAAGGGACAGAGCAGGGTAAACTTGGTCTTGGCTCTGAAACTAAGGTCATGAGTGATGTCTCAGGTTGAAGGCTGTCTCCTCCCTGTTTGTTGATGTAGCCATAGGACCCCATGTGCACCCACATTGCTTTTCCAAGCTTAATTTTTGATAATTTTTAATTTTATTTAAAGCAGTAATTTGTATTTACTTTTTGAGTGGGCGCTGGTGGTCGCAGTTGGCTGTTGAGTGATACTGCCGCTACTTTGCTAGTTAAACTAACTATGATCCAGGCCTCCATTTAAGTTGTGTAAGAAATAAATGCTGTGAAAAGAGTCTGTGTCAGCTGTGGGCTCATTTAAGCCTTAGCATCTGTGACCATGCATGGTTATAGGATGTTTGTGTACAGTCCTCCCTGTTCCGCAGATGGCTTCTGCAGATAAAGGAGTCGTACATTATTTTTCATTTGTAAAGATTGTATGTTATGTAGCATCACGAGGCACATCTCAAATCCATGTCCAACCTGTAACATCTAGAAAGGCTTATTTAAGAAATAGAGTGAGGAGGGTCAAAAAAGGGGAGTTATTTAACGACCATAGCAACTCAAGCCCCTACAAATACTAGAAAAAACACGAGGAGATGCCTGGTCCACAGTATTGTCTGTGTGTCGTGTCAGAACTGAGAACGTGAGTCCATCAAACCACAATTGAAATAACACTGGGCTGAAAAAATTCCCATCAGCCCACCCTTATGGTGGAATATCGTCATGTGGGATACAAATCATAAATCCAGATCTCACCCAACGCACCTGGTAATGGTGCCGAGATGGATTTTGAAAGTATTCTTCTTGACCACAGTGTTTTTCAGGTAGTGCTAATGGAGTGCAGTGCTAGTGGAAGACAAGGTGAAGAAAAAGTGAAAATAAAATTGGCTCCTGGGACAAAAATTTCGTTTAATAGGTATTGTCCTAGGGTCAAGAGTTAAAACAACGCCTGATAGTTTAAAATAATAACTATCTTATGGCGCAGTGCAGTGGGGTCAACATGTTTCAGCTCAAATGGATATAGTGTCCAAGCTTTCTTCAGGACCAGATGGTTATAGCGACTGCAAATGTGAAATGTATTAATAACAATAGTGCTAGTAATCATACACAAAAGTAATGGATTACTCCTACCAGGAACTTGGAACCCAAATATATTTTGGCGGTTATCCAATCATTCATTCCTTCCCAGCGTTTTGTGGGAAGTTACCTCACCTCACCCGGCACCCGCTCGGGGAAAAGGAGGCCCCGCTCTGTCCGTCGGTGCCTCTGGGCCAGCGTCCGAGAGGGAGTGGAGGTCAAAACTGGGAAAGGAATGAATGATTGGATAATCGCCAGAATATATTTGGGTTCCAAGTAGGAGTAATCCATTACTTTTGTGTATGATTACTAGCACTATTGTTATTAATAAATTTCACATTTGCAGTCGCTATAACCATCTGGTCCTGAAGAAAGCTTGGACACTATATCCATTTGAGCTGAAACATGTTGACCCCACTGCACTGCGCCATAAGATAGTTATTATTTTAAACTATCAGGCGTTGTTTTAACTCTTGACCCTAGGACAATACCTATTAAACAAAATTTTTGTCCCAGGAGCCAATTTTATTTTCACTTTTTCTTCACCTTGTCTTCCACTAGCACTGCACTCCATTAGCACTACCTGAAAAACACTGTGGTCAAGAAGAATACTTTCAAAATCCATCTCCGCACCATTACCAGGTGCGTTGGGTGAGATCTGGATTTATGATTTGTATCCCACATGACGATATTCCACCATAAGGGTGGGCTGATGGGAATTTTTTCAGCCCAGTGTTATTTCAATTGTGGTTTGATGGACTCACGTTCTCAGTTCTTACATCTAGAAAGGCTCCAAGCAACGTTTGTGAGTCATGTAACAGATCAGTATTAGTAGGTATTTATAGAGCACAACTTGCACGTGGGAAGCGTTTATTGGTGTTAAAAAAATATTATTTTTCCTGTTGACCTATAAATTTAAAAGAAAAGCTTGTAAGGCCGTTCTAAATTAGGGGAGAGAAGCAAGGCTTCCCAGGTTAAATGGTAAAGAATTCTAACATCTTGCTGCAGCAATTGAAAATGCACTGTGCCCAATTCTGGTGGGGCACGATTTGGGGAACTTTGACAAAAATTGCTGTGCCGATCGTACTGCTCCCTCGAGTGCATGCAAGTAGAATTTTGGGCCATAACGGCTGGAGAATGACACAATATGGCTTTATATACTATGGTCATGGATTTGAAATTTGTTCTGTGATTGGCTGGCAGCCAATGAGGAGATTTCTTTTTAGCATTGCAGAGCGAGTCAAATTTCCTGAGGTTACAAATGAGTTAAGCTGGTTTATCCTGTATTGGTTTCAATTGTAAAATATGTTTATTTGGTGCTTCCAAAAGAACCACATTGTATAATCCAGCTAAGATTGAATAATTGCATCAACTGTTGGCATTTTAAGTTCTCAGTCAAGAAATGTAAACATCTGACGTTGCATCTTCAAATGATAAATCAGGATTTTAATACAGATGCTTGATGCGTATCTAAGGACAGTTTACCGTCTATACGAATCTCTAAATTTTGGACAAAAGTAGCTGGTTTTGGAAGAAACCCCATACAAGGAGTCCAACTGACGTCCTCTGATGGCACTCGGGGAGGTAACAACAAGCTTTGTCTTGTCGGAATTCAATTTAGGTTATTTTTTTCTATCCACCTTCATGTGATGGACAAGCTATTGGCTAGAAGAGAACTAGCCCGAGGCAGAGTTTCCTTCTGGTTGGTGTTATTTTGCTGGGGTGCTGATACACATTTAATTTTTATGCAAAAGCATGCACAGGGCCTGTCCTGTGAGAGTCATGCAAACTTTATCTTACCTTTAAGAGAAAGCAGCATCTGATAAACATTGAAGGAAACGACTGACACATTACTATTCATTTGACATTCATTGCGAACCCGGTGATCAAGCTATTATGTTCTTCCCAAACAACATTATTCAGTTGCACATATAAGCAACAAAACAGTGCAGAACTAATGCCTCAGTCTGTACTGAATTAATGCTATTCAAGTGAATAGCTCACTTAACAGCTACATCTTTTCCATCCCACGCTGACAATGATCTAGGCTAGGGGATGAGGGCACCAGTCCTTTGTCCTACACTGTTCCAAGTCTTTGAAAGCTGTCAGTCTTGTTGGGACATCACTGAACGAGCGAATGGGTTCCACCTATTTAGTCCACCAGGATTTTTCGCAAACAACTGCCCGGTTTGTGGACATTTTCTGTGATTGAGTCTCACTCACAGTATATTCACTGTAATTGGACTGTGTGTGTTAGCTGCCAGTGTTTGTCTTTTAACATCAGGCAGCTGCTACGTAAGAACATTGGCCTGGTTACACATGAGCACACATGTATGGGCTACAAGTGTGAGACTACCGTCAGGCGCCGTCCAGTATCTGGGCATGGGTGGCCTGTCTCAGAAGAGTCTCTACAAGTATTGGTACTGACCTGGCGTAGTCCTTATAATCTAAGTGGGCATTCATAGTGTAGGACTTACCGAAAAATCTGTGGTGCTTCACTGTATTAGCCATTCTAGGCAAATATCTACCCTGGAGTACAGTTTTGCTCCACTTAGGCTCACAGGGCCCAGCAAGGTATTAAACTGGGGTAAAACATGAACACAAAGTTTGAATTTGCAGTGACCAGTTACCCACATCCACATCGTATAGGACGTCAAGATTTGTAATTTTTCCCTTGCTCATTATAAAATTCCAGGCCTTTGTCCGCCTTAGTGGGCGAAGTTAATTAGTCTGCTCTCCAGTAGAGGTATCAAAGGAACTCCCCACACAAAATGGCAATGAACAGTGATTGACTCAGTCCCTCAGAAAGGAAGGGGCGGGGAGGAAATTTGCATCTGATAATTAGCTTCTTTATCCCACAGCACCTCGGCTGGGACAGCCCATGCCTACTGGAACAGAGGAGGGACCCCAAACCTCTGGTCTAATACTGGATGGGCTCACCTTTGAAGATTTAGTTGTAAGGGATCAGGTACCCCATTTCGTTAACTGACCCCCTTTTCTCTCATGTTGCTGGTCCACTCTTTATCTTGCATTGCTGAACCCTCTTCTTTCACATTGCTGACCCCTTTTTTCCCGGTTAGAGCCTTGGTTTCCTGTTGCTTGCTCCCTCTGTGATCAATGCCCATTTTCCTTGCAAGCCCCTCTCTCACATGACTCTTTTTTTCCCCCATCATTGCTTACCTTTTTAGGTTTCGACCTGGCGAGAGCACGCAGTGCTCCGCCCAGGCGAAAACTTTTGTTAACAGTATGGATGTTCGTCCCGCCTCTGTTTCCCATTGGCTAGCTCCATAAATGGACGCTAGCCATTGGCAAACAGAGGCGTCCGTCATCCTGCGAGGCGACTCGTGGGCTTTTTTGAGAATTTTTCTCATCCGGCCCCTTTTGTCACGTCAGTGCGGCGGTGGGCGGGGTTTATTATTTCCGACGTCGAGGTTTCATTTGGTCATTCCGCCGCCGGAGGAAGTCAAGGTGAGTGCCTTTCTTGCCGTTCCCTCCCCCCTCCCGCTGTCCGTGTGCCTGCCCGCCCCCCGCTGTCCGTGTGCCTGCCCGCCACCCTCCCGCTGTCCGTGTGCCTGCCCGCAGACCTGTTGAAAAACAGAGACCTGCAGTCCAATCCGTCTCGGATGTGCTCCTTCGATATAGAATCTATTCCTCTTATGATCCAAACAAATGCCTTATTCACAGTTTTCTTAAGATGTGAAAGCCCCCCTCCCGCTGTCCGTGTGCCTGCCCGCCCCCCTCCCGCTGTCCGTGTGCCTGCCCGCCCCCCTCTCGCTGTCCGTGTGCCTGCCCGCCCTTCACTAAACACAGGATATATATGGTGTAGTGTTTGCAGGTTGTGTGACTTGCTAAATTAAGCTTGATACGTGCATGGCCTATGGTTGAGCCCTCCTTCTTTGCCATGCTTTTCAGCAATACCACCAGCCATGACTGTCGTGTGTTGGAGGCCTCGGAGAGGCTCCTGTGTGACGTTCAACTGATGCCCCCCCACCCCCCCCCCTTGACCTGCTTGGCATGGAGTGTCCCGTTACCACATGAAGCGGTGAGGTATGGCCCTGGGAGTGCGGTGATTAGGGGCGAGGGAGCCTCAAGTGTGGCGAGAGGGTTTCATCCAGCTGCCTTCCTGGATTAAACATTACCAAAGCAGGTCTTGTTACCACAAGGCTCTGGCAGACCCCAGAAGCGTGTGTTGAGGGGTGGATATGTGATCCGGTGGACCGCCAGGTGGATACAGAGCCGGGGTGCCGGCTATATGGGATTAGTGAGCTGTGTAAATCGAAGCCAAAACCACGGCCTCCACAGCTGCAACCTTCATTCTGCACCCCCTTTTTTATTTATTTTTTATTTTTTGCAGCGAACTCGGGAGCACAACTAGACTAACTTTGGGGAGGGGCTAAAACTTCAAGCAGTGGGGCTTACTCCTGTAGTATGACAACCTAGAATACGGGGAGGGGGGGGGTGGTATTCTTCTGGACTACTTGTGGCAGGAAAACATTTTAAAGCACGCTGGGTATGAAAAATTACCTTTAACATAAGTGTTTAATACCGTTTTTAGGGATTTTAGGAGTTTCAATGGATTGTAGCACATTGAATGGCAAATGTTCTAATTGTGTTACATAATTGGACATTAGACATAGAACGATGTAGAATGGCAGGTTCTACTATATACATCAATCTATGACAAATTATGCATTCCAAACATACTGGGCCAATTGCCTCAACCTATTAGGACTTAAAAAGAGTATCCCCAAAGGAAGCTTTAGAGAAGTGGTAGAAAATAGTGCCCTTTTGAGTTACTGTACTGTTATTCTTGCATTTTCCTGCCCTCAATACTTTTAGGACTTTTTAGGATGTTAGAATAATAAACCCCTCTCTTGATGTCTAGTACGAAATGCCTCATGTCCGTGAGCCCGTTCACCCGCCCACCTTCCGCTGTCCGTGGGCCCGTCCTACCCCAATGAAAAGGTAGCAAATGCGTCCACTTCGCATTGAAGCGGGAAGCAGGGAAGAAAGGGAGTTGTTTGACTTGGTGTCTGTTGTGGCAGCTGCTGGCTACCATCAGCCCCGCAGAGCTGCAGTTGCAAGCGTGAGACCCGTTGACGAAGGGGCACTGGGCCTCTCTTCCGGTGGTCCTCGCTTGGTACAGTGATGGTGCTCACAAGACGCTCAGACGCAATAGCATCTTTCTGCCTGGCTGGTCTCCCTTCCTCGCCGAGCAGTGCCTAGATTCCGTTCGGCACGGCTGATTAGCTGACCACCAGCCAATACGAAGGGGCTCCTGCAAATAGTATCCAATAGCGCACGGTTCAGGAAGGGTGCACATCAGAGCAGCCGAGCACACCAGCAGGGGCTTATTTACGCCAGGACCCGTGGGCATGAGGGGTCAACCTCACCTCCATTAGTGCCAATGTTTTATTACAAATGTATGTGAGGGGGCCCATTTTCTTCCTTAAACTAGTTCCCATGAAGCTCTTTCTACATCACTGCCCACACACCCTTGTTGACAGTCTGCCAGCCCTTCTTTCCATTTCATGGATTGCCACTTCCGGAAGCCCCACCGTCCATGATGCCTCCATCAAGCCAGGGACCCGGGTAGAACAGTGACCCTGCAGACAGAGGCTCCAGGTTCAAGTGCCACCTGACCACATGGCCCAGTCTCAATCCGTGTACACAGACCACCAGGATCGGACTGGCCTGATTGGCTGGTCTGACAAATCAGTATAAGGGCCGTTTTTTTTTTTTTTTTTAGAAGTTTGTAGGCCTATTTATGGCGTGATGGGTACATTTTTAGCGATGATCCCCTGCTATTACAACACACATTGGCCGCAGACAACACAGATGCATGCATGGAGCCTCCCATACTTTTTTAAAGAACAGCCCAACGTTGCTTTCCTTCAATTTGTGATTTTGTGTACACACATCTTATATTCTTTCCATGAGACAGTCTAAAGTGAAGCATCTAAAGTGATTTTCAGTCCGTAGAATAGACTGCACTTTTTTGTAATGTTCAGGTTAGCACTGCTGTGGTTCTGCTACAGTAGTTTGTAAAAAGAGGTTGTACCTTTTGTATATTGCCTATTCCTTCTGCATTTTCATTTGTTATACTTTTTTAGGTTTCGCCTGGCGTGTGTGTGGGGGGCTCTGGGTGTGTGGCTCTGGGTGGGTGTGTGTGGCTCTGTGTGTGTGTGTGGGGGGGGGCTCTGGGTGTGTGTGTGTGTGGGGCTCTGGGTGGGTGTGTGTGTGTGTGGGGCTCTGGGTGGGTGTGTGTGTGTGGGGCTCTGGGTGGGTGTGTGTGTGTGGGGCTCTGGGTGGGTGTGTGTGTGTGGGGCTCTGGGTGGGTGTGTGTGGGGCTCTGGGGGTGTGTGTGTGGGGCTCTGGGTGGGTGTGTGTGTGTGGGGCTCTGGGTGGGTGTGTGTGTGTGTGGGGCTCTGGGTGGGTGTGTGTGTGTGTGTGGCTCTAGGTGTGTGTGTGGTAGTAATTGCTGTCTGCTGAGCTCGTCCATAGGGTACAATAGGTCTCACATTGCGAGAGATTAAGCTAATGGCAATGTAAATGACAAAACCAACACATAAATACAAATTTTGTCATTTACAATGCCAATAGCTCTAACTTTTCCAAAGGCGAAACCATTGCAATGTAAATGCTTGTTCTTGTTGCTTGCTTGTCCATCAGTGAGCGCTTCTGTCAAGCTCTATATTCTCAAAGCTCTCTTATTGTATCACTCCCACTCCCTTATCACTTATTACACATCAAATCTACTTTTTAGGTTTCGACCTGGCGAAAAGCTGCGCAAGCAGCGATTCGCGCAGGCGAAATCTTATGTCTTACACTGTGTGGCTGGGAATCCGCCCCTCTGTTCCATTGGCTAGCTCCATAAATGGAGGCTAGCCATTGGAACAGAGATCTGTCCGTCAATTGCGGAGCAGATTCGGGGGCGTTCCGGCCATTTTTACTCATCCTGCCCCTTTGACAACGTCATGCGGCCGTGGGCAGGGTTTATTTTAATTTTTTTTTGCAAAATTGTTTTGGCCATTCCGTGGCCGACCGCCGCCGGAGGAAGTCCAGGTGAGTGCTGGCCACTCCCGCCGCCCCCCCCTCCCGCTGTCCGTGCTTTTCCCGCCCCCTCCCGCTGTCCGTGTGCCGTCCCCCCTCCCGCTGTCCGTGTGCCGTCCCCCCTCCCGCTGTCCGTGTGCCGTCCCCCCTCCCACTGTCCGTGTGCCGTCCCCCCTCCCGCTGTCCGTGTGCCCGTCCCCCCTCCCGCTGTGAGACGCACGCGCACCGACACCACGCCCCCCTCTCTGGGTGCCCACAACATGCACTTAATTACCATCAGCATATCAAGCGCATCATTATACAAGCTGTAGACACATCGTCAACGTTAGATTTGTTTTTTAACTTGCCTGGCCATTCTTTCCCCTCTAACCGCCTTCCACACGTCAGCCGGGTCTTTCAGTACCAAGCGCCTCGCAGTTGGGTCAGCTTCTCGGCGACGCACGCGCACCGACACCACACCCCCTCTCTGGGTGCCCACAACATGCACTTAATTACCATCAGCATATCAAGCGCATCATTATACAAGCTGTAGACACATCGTCAACGTTAGATTTGTTTTTTAACTTGCCCGGCCATTCTTTCCCCTCTAACCGCCTTCCACACGTCAGCCGGGTCTTTCAGTACCAAGCGCCTCGCAGTTGGGTCCGCTTCTCGGCGCCTGGCAGCCCTCGCATCCACACTAAGAGTGCGTGACAATGCAGGGCCTGTAAAACAGCCAATCGCCGTGCAATGGAAGCCAGACAATGCAGCCCGGATGAAAAACTCATTTGGAGCGCTCTCCGACCGCATCCTCAGTGTGACACGATAAAGATTTAACTGGTCTGCAACTGATTTTCTGTACTGTGATAAATCGTTAGCCGTCTTTCAAACATTGACAGGCCCCATAAGGAAGGCTATGGAGCTGAGCCTGTTCACTTGAGTGCAACCAATAAACACATTGGAAATGACATGTATGGATGTTGTGACAATAATATACCATCTTATATAGGTAGATATGGTTAGTGAATTTAAATGTAAGAAATACGTCTACACACGTTTTTTTCAAAGAAATGAAAACATTAACAACATGAAAGTAAATAAATTGCCTGCATGTCCAGTGTGAGTGATTTACTTAATTTGCTACAAAACTGGCTGCGCTAAATGCAACATTTCTCAACATTAAATGTGTGTGCTATCTTTCCATCTGCATACCATTGGCTGCTAAAGATGTATGAATACCTTTAATACAATTTTAAGACTAGCAAAATTATGTAAGTTTTCCATTTACTTTTCGAGAAGTTAACAACTGAGAACATTTAGTTCTGTCCGATGACCGTGCATTTGCTATCAGAACATCTTGGACGCCGCCTCTAATCAGATTACTGCTCTTCCCGCTATATAACTCATGTTCTTAATATTGTGATTTCCACTGTGGGCTTTTGTGGCAGTGTTTTGCTTTTGCTGTTGCATGACAGGAAGATATAAATGATTTAAAACAGGCCACCTTGTCTCTCTGTTCTTTGCACATGGGAGAGCACCGGCACCTCCAAGATATTTAAAAACCTCAGTTTTTTAGGGTACAGTTTGACAACCTTCTTACTGCTAATTTCAGAACTCTGCGGTTTTAAAATATCCAGCAAGGTCATGCAACAGGCTGTCGCACTCTAAATCTGTGTGTTGCCTGTGCTTGTTTATACCCAGCCGGCCACTCATTCTTGTAAGGGTTCTAGATTGCTAAATTGTATATTTCAGCCTTGCAGATTCTGCTCGGGTAACACTTAGGCTTTCTTGTTCTGAAGATTAAATAGCTCAATGATTCAGCTGAGATGTGTTTAGAGATCTGTTTTTAAAGCAAACTCCCTCCGAACAGTTTGAGTAAATTAGATTTTTATCCAGAAATAGCCAGAAAGGATACAACAGCTAGCAAGTATTCAAATGTTTCTCATATTTCTCATGTGGTTGTTGACACGAGGGAAGTTAAGACAATGACCATGTTAGGTCCACTGGTAACTGTTGTGACCGGGGCTTTAGTTTTTTTGGCACTGCTAGTAGGGGAACATGAGGTTACGGTTCTGGGTTAAGGTTTGGAAGCTGTTCATTTGATGGAGTGGTAAATGGACAGTAGATAGTATGGACAGACTAGCAGCTCTTGGACTCTATGCCACAGTTCAATGAGCAAGTCATCCGAGCTCACAGAAACTTTGTAACTGAAGAGCCAGCTGATATTTGGATAATTACTTTTACATATATATAGATGGCTCTGGGTGGGTGGGTGGGTGTGTGTGTGTGGGGGGGGCTCTGGGTGTGTGTGTGTGTGTGGGGGGGGGCTCTGGGTGTGTGTGTGTGGGGGGGGGGACTCTGGGTGGGTGTGTGTGTGTGTGGGGGGGGCTCTGGGTGTGTGTGTGGTAGTAATTGCTGTCTGCTGAGCTCGTCCGTAGGGTTCAATAGGTCTCACATTTGCGAGAGATTAAGCTAATGGCAATGTAAATGACAATGCCATTTATTTATCTGTCTTCAAAACCAACACATAAATACAAATTTTGTCATTTACAATGCCAATAGCTCTAACTTTTCCAAAGGCGAAACCATTGCATTGTAAATGCTTGTTCAATGTTTCCTTTGACTGTGTACTTCAATGTTGCTAAGTAATTCTCTTCAATTACTGCCCCCTTACTCTCCCATCCCTTTCTAAGTAAGCCCTCTCTATTCTCAAGCCCCTCCAGCTGTTTCAGTTGCTATCATTCCTGGCACTAACATCTGCCCTGTCACTTTCCCCTCTTTCATCACTGCCCACCAGTTGAAAGGCTTGATATGTTACTGATGTTTTCCTGGTACTTCTGGCTTTTCAGGGGCTTGCTGAGTGGCAGTTCTCCCCCTTTCCCTAGTTGCTGTTTATGCAATAAGCTAACCTAATTGAAGATGCTATCCTGCTAGCATCTGCTGCCCACCTATCCTTCAGCTCTTGCCATTGGAATACACTCTGTGAGTACGTGGGTATCCTCACAGTACAGGCACAGTTAGTCCAAAGCTGGCTTAACTCGTAAAAGGACAATGGTAAGTAGATCACAATCACTGTGTGGGCTCCTTTGAGTTTCATTTAATTGTTGTTGTGTTTTGTTCACAGTCTTCTGCCATAAAGGAATAGTGAGTTTATTTGTGATAATACTTGTTCCCCCGCTCGACATGCTGACACCTTGCCAAGAGGACAGGCTCCTCATTTTACATCCTCTGGTATAGGCTGTCCTCTTCCAGCAGACCACAGCGGCCATTTTATGTCAGAATGTCACTGGTTGTTTTTTCGAAGGGGAGCACTGATTCTCTTACCTATTACGCTGATCCTCCAAAGTGGCGCATCTCTTCTCCATATCTGGGACACATTGTCACAATCTCTACCTCACTGCTTGAGGGAGAGGTGTGGCGCCGCGGCCAGGGCGACTGACGCTGGAATCTGGGGACCACGGTTCGATCCCCGGCTCCGGCGGCAGGTTAGCCCAGCACCATGTGACTCTGGGCAATAGCTCGCTTAATCTTCCCGACGGCCCCCAGCGCCTAGAGACCCTTACGGGTGATTGTGCGCTTTACAAATGTGGACTTTACTGCTTGTGATGAGACCAGCAGTTTTCAGGATTGTGACCTCCTCTGTTCCCGATGTCGTTCTGTCACCGTACTCCTTTTCTTTTAATTCCCCCATTGTCTTTTCATGGTTTCATAGCTGTTAATAATCAAGTATTCTCATAAAGGGTGTGGTTACACATATTTTCTCAGGCGAGACTTGATTTTGCTTTCAATACTCCAAGAAGAAGCATTCTTGGAATTCCTGGCACTAAGCAGCGTCTCACTCCACAGGTAAACCCGTGGTCGCCTGAACCAAAGGAAAGATTTCGAATCAAGGCCAAGAGTTCAGAAAGTCTCAGGGTGTTGCTGCATCATGTTGACTTTCATGGTTAATTCATTTTCTGGAGCAATGTGTGCGCATTCTCTGTGCACTGGCTACCAGCCTTATAAAATAGCAGAGACGGTAAATTTGCTTGTTTGTACGCTTAACATTTAGGTCACAGATTTGTAGGATAGCTCAGTACATTAATGCGTTTGCTGCTGAGATACCACCATTAAAGAGCTACATGTAACCTGTAGACCATATGCTGAGAAGCATGAACATAGTTTTTTAATCTGTTATTAATACAATGTTGTTAAAGTGATTCCACTTGGTAAATATAAACGTTTGTTACTCAGTGCTAAATAAAAGGTTATTTTTGTAATTAGATATTCAGACACACCTTACAGTGTTGCACAGTCTATAAAGTCTTATACTTCTTGCATGCAGAGCTTGTGAGGGACCAAGACACAAATCGTAGTTTGTATTTTTAGGTCGAACCTAGGCAGCGCGCTTGCGCTGTCTTCGAGTCATGCAGTAATCACTCTATGGGCTTTGAACACGCCCAGTGATTCTAATTGGTTGTTTCCTTTGGCTTTAGAAATTCCTTTGCTGTTGTTGGTGAATGTTTATATTTGTCCCACCTTTTGGCAGTTTTGTTCCCGACCTGGAGATTTCCCATGCTACATGCATCCTTTCACTATCGGCCATGAGTTTAGTTTCGGCTCACTCTTTTTAAAAATTAATTTAGCTGTTGTTGCAACATTGGTTGTTGTCTGATCAGCCCAGCATGCTGCTCTTTATCTTTAAGTATGAGGGACGTGTCTTTCTTTTGTTCTGCACAGCGTAGCTCGCCCACCTCTATTTTTATAAATTTTGAAGAGACTTTAAATTATTACCATTCAGCGCTGCGCCTGTTTCAGGAGCGCCGCTCTTTATCTACTTGTTTGATCTTTTGAACCGTCCTTGTTTGTCTATTGCTTTCCCCCTCCTGCTATGCCTTAAGAGCCCTCCCCCCACTCTCTGAGCACAAACACAGCGTTTCCCTCCCTTTCAGTGTGCATGGAGTAAGGCAGCAAGAGGCCCGGGCACCCGCTTTGCTCTGGATCACTTTCACAGTTCTTGGCCACCCGCTGGTATGCACCGCTCTGGTGCTCAGGAAGTTGTGTGCCTCTGTGCTGCTGCGAGCGGAGCAGCTCTGGCAGGGTGGTCGACAGAGGAGTCTGGGAGCCTAAGCCTGATTGCTCTTTTACGTGTGCAGCCATGACATCTGCCAGACCATATGGGGTCTCTGGAATGGAGGGCAGGTAGGGCACTTTAACAAGCTGACTCTCTAGGCAAGAATGTCTCAGCATCTCCCAAAGTGTCCAGTGTACTAGGCGTTGGTAATCTAGAGGGGAAGCCAATTCCCCAGCAGTGAAAACATCTTATACCTGCATTTGCAGTCGACAGCCACACAGTCAGCAAACACTAGGAGTGTTGAGGGGTCGTTTCGGTGGGCACAGTAGGAAAGAATTAGCTGCCATCCTGGGCTAATCAACAATTATAGACCCTGAAAACAACAAAAGGCACCTGGACTATGTGAGCCAGAGTCCGCAGCCTGCCTGTTGTGTTTGTTTTTTGTGATGCTGCAATATCCACATGGCCTAAGAAACTGGCACTGGTTTCAGCTTTGTTTATGAATGCACGTGGAGACAACCACCACTATGAGTTCACCACGCATAGAGCTCATTACTGCGTATAGGAGGCCAACGCTTGCTGGCGACATGCTCTTGTGAGCCCCAGGGGTCCATCTGGAAGTTTCATTGGAATCTCACAAACTCACATTTCAGCAGCCTGCTGGAGATGGGCTTGTGTTGGAACCTAACACTGCTACGGAGCCTCTCTCAGCTGCTGTACCATTACCAATACTCTGTTCCTCCTTACTGTGCTCCAGTGAAAATAATGCAATCTTTACTTTCCCCCTTCTCCTACTCAGATATGCCTCTTCTGTTGCCCATTCTGCTCTACTCCAGATTTGATTTTGCTTAATTGCCCCCTCCTACCCCCTCCTGTCCCATCTTCTGCTCACTCTTTGATAATCGCTTCTCTGAGTTAGCGTCTCCTTTTTAGGCCCAGCCTAACTTCTGCCCACTTCCCCATCTCACTCGTCCAGTGTTCTGTTGCATAATTAGTGAGCCGTTCTAGTTCTTATCTGGTACACGTACCACCACCACCACCACCCTCATAGTGCTTGTGTGGTTACTCCTTCCATCCCCTTCTCGAGTATGTGGTCTGTTCATCTTTGGCTGTTCACTGTGCTTTCTTGATCTAACACTGCTCTCTTCCTAATCTGCTTCCTGTGTGTAATTGCACTCCTTCCTTGTACCTCCTGCTGATCTTCTCCTCCTCACTCTCCATCCTTGTGCCTCACGCTGCTCCTCTCCTCCTCCACTCTCATTCCTTGTGCCTCACGCTTCTCTTCTCACTCTCCTTCCTTGTGCCTCACGCTATTCTCCTCACTCTCCTTCCTTGTGCCTCATGCTGCTCTTCACCTTGCACTGCTCTTCTCCTCCTCACACTCCATCCTTGTGCCTCACCCTGCTCTTCCCCTCCTCACTCTGTCCTATTGCCTCATGCTGCTCTGCTCACTCTCCTTCCTTGTGCCTCATGCTGTTCCACTCCTCCTCACTCTCTGTCCTTCTGCCTCACGCTGCTCTTCTCCTCACTCTCCTTCCTTGTGCCTCGCGCTGCTATTCTCCTCACTCTCCTTCCTTGTGCCTCCCGCTTCTCTTCTCACTCTCCTTCCTTGTTCCTCACGCTGCTATTCTCCTCTATCTCCTTCCCTGTGCCTCATGTTGCTTTCCTCCTCGCGCTGCTCTTCTCCTCCTCATACTCCTTCCTTGTGCCTCACGCTGCTCATCTACTCCTCATTCTGTCCTATTGCCCCATGCTGCTCTTCTCACTCTCCTTCCTTGTGCCTCAGGCTGCTCTTCTTCTCCTCACTCTCCTTCCTTGTGCCTCACGCCCCTCTTCTCCTCACTCTTCTTCCTTGTGCCTCATGCTGCTCCTTTCTGCTCTCTCTCCTCGTGCCTTATGCTGCTCTTCTCCTCCTCACCCTGTTCTTCTGCCTCCCGCTGCTCTTCTCACTCTCCTTCCTTTTGTCTCATGCTGCTCTACTCCTTACTCTCATTCCTTGTACCTCCTGGTGCTCTCCTCCTCACTTCCCTTCCTTGTGCCTCATGCTGCTCCTTTCTGCTCTTTCCTTGTGCCTAATGCTGCTCTTCTCCTCCTCACCCTGTCCTTCTGCCTCCTGCTCTTCTCCTCACTCTGCTTCCTTGTGCCTCACGCTGCTCTTCTCACTCTGCTTCCTTGTGCCTTAAGCTGCTCTTCTCCTCCTCACTCTCCTTCCTTGTGCCTCATGCTGCTCTTCTTATTACTCTCCTTACTTGTGCGTCACGCTGCTATTCTCCTCCTCAATCGTTCCTTATGATTTATGCTGCTCCTTTCCGCCTCATTCTGATCTTCTCCTCGCTCTCCTTCCTTGTTTCTAAAGCTGTTATTTTCCTCACTCTCCTTCCTTCTTCCTAAAGCTGCTCTTCACCCTGCCTCCTGTGACTAACAGTGCCCTAGTCTCACTCTACTTCCTTGTTCTGAAAGCTGCGCAACTAACCATACCAATCTAACCCACATAATTCCACTACATACCACATACATAGATTGCAGAATGCATGGGTAAACAACATTGTCATTTACAATGCCAATAGTTCTAATTAAAGCAAATGCAAGACCTATTGCATTTTCAGTGCTTGTTACAACTTGTGGAGTGACATGCTGCATGTCCTTGTTCTGGCTGTGATGGGCATCTGAGTTTAGCATCAAGATATTACATTCCATCCACTGCAGGAATGGCGTGGCGTGTAATTTAATAATATATCGCTTATTACCCCGACAAGGCACTATACCAAATAATATATTACAGAGTAGTATTTTGCTTCAGGATTTTTCCTGTTGTAGATTAGTCAGTTGACCTGGAAAGACCTTTCATATAAAAGTCGAGTTGGAGTTTAACTTAGCAATGCAATATCTGTGGTCCATTTATCAACACTTTGCACTGGAGTAACATGAAATTACATTAAATCCAGTATTTGTAAAGCGCACAATTACCCGAGGGTGGCAAGGCGCTGGGGGCCGTCTGGAAGATTAGGTGCACTATTGCCCAGACTCGATTGGTTCTGGGATAACCTGCCGCTGGCACCGGGGATCGAACCGTGAACCCCCGTGGTCCGGAGTCAGGCACCCTGGCCGCTGCACCACACCTCTTCACTGAAGTGATGCAAACCTGCATAAAGTATTGAATTTGGGATTCACTTATGTGTTGCGCTGGAAAGTAGCCCCGAGATTTACAAAAAAAAGTAGAGCTTTGTGCCAGGGATCATACTTGGGCTGTGCTATGCAGGCACCCATGGATGTTGATGCAAATCCCTTTCTATTGACATTGGTAAACAGCCATCAGCACCAAGAATTTACACCACCTCGAGGCAGGGATAACATTAGGAAAAGGTTTTCTTTATTCAAAACTTTTTCTAATCAGCACCAAGAACTTACACCACCTCAAGGCAGGGATAACGTTGGAGTAAGGTTTTCTTTCATCAAAACTTTTTCAAATTTTGCACGTGTGCTGTACTGTACAGCACACGTAAGAAGTTAGAAAAGTGTTAAACTATGTCGAAGCATCATATCTTGTACTGACGTATAAAACCTATGTTTGACATTATATAGTGCTAGAGCTTGTATGTTAGCTAAAGTGTGACAGCTGTCTCATGGAGAGAGAAAACAGCTCCATAACTTAGATATGGTGCTGTTCTGCCCTCTCCCTTACACATAACTGTGGTTGTTGATATGCGTTGCATGAATGCTTTGTAAATTTGCCCCCTGGTTCTTGTTCACCTTGCTGGCAAAGTGGAACTAAGTGGGGTTTGTAAAATGTAGTCCATATGACACATACAATATGTCAATACAGCTTTAACATTGTATTTATACTTGTCAGTTTCTTTTGGAGCATATTTTATAATAAAAATTCTGTCAGGGCCGGAGGCGAGGATTATGCCTTCTCTCTTCACTTTATTCTTGCACTACCATTCAAAACAACAAGACTACTATTCCCACGAACACTAAGGAAATAAGTAGTCAACAAAAACTGTCCAATCAAGCACAGTCCTGGGTCCACCAATCAGGTCCCTCCAGCGTCCACATAGCCTGCTCTCACTGGCCCTTCTTCCTCTTTCTTCGCTGCTGTGCAGCCCAGATAAGGGCTTTCTGTGTTTCCTTGTCAAATGTTCATGGTTATGCTATACTAGTTATACTAGCTTTATAGTACACCGCTATACTAGTTATACTAGCTTTATTGTACACTACTATACTAGTGTTAAATACTTGTTTCCTTCCTGTACTTGGTCGTACTAACTTGACTGTTGCGTGTTTCCTTACGATACACGTTCTATTACCTTTGCGGTGTCTGCATGCACGTTTGCGGCTATTTCACTGCGGTGCGGCATTTCTGTTTTGCTTCGCTCCTGCTTGTTCCTTCTTAATAGTTTTTTTCTTTGTGGACGAGTGCCGCGTCCATTGCTTTGGGGCCGCGGGAGGTTTCCACTCCTACACGGCTCACCTGGTGCGCTCGCGACCTCCCGCCGTCAGGGGGCGTGTGAGGTCTCTACTTTGTTTAGGTACAGCACATGCATTAAAACCCTGAAGGGTTTGTGCGGCGCTCCGTAGCGTCGAGCCCTGGCCTGAGGAGAACGCCTCGCTTTGTCAGCGCGATCGGACCGTTACAAGCTCAGAGACTGATCGCGTTTTCATGCTTGGCTTGGCACTTAACAGCAGAATCTGTATTGTTTCATTTCACACCTATTGAGGTCTCATATTACTGTCCTTCCTTCAGTGGGCACTTCCCAGGCTAGCTGAGTGTTTTCTCTGCGTATCTCTTTTCGGCACCAGACACACGTACTCAGGGCCTTCCCCTTTGCCTTGATTGCGATTTTTCGCCCATCACACAGGCTGACACCCAGCCCTTCACAGACTGTTTATTCTGTTAGCAGTCCGGTCTGCTACCCAGACCCCTTTAATTAAGGCTCATCACTACTTACATCCCTCATTCCACTATGGAGTTTGAATATGAGGATGATTCCCAGGGTAGAGACAATGCCCTGACTGACCTCCAGTGGGATGAGTTCTTTGAGGCGGTTGACGCCTCAATTTACAGGGCTGTGGGTGAGGCTATATCTCCACTGGAAGAGCGGCTAAGGCAGAAAATAGATCAGGCTCTTCAACGTTCCCACCTCTCTGCATCCAAAGGGGTTTGTCAGCAATCTCTTCCTGGTGGACAAGGTCGACGGTGGCAATCTGAGCTAGTTCAACGAGTGGCTGGTATACCGCCACTTCAAGATGGAAGGTATCCATCTCCTATAGATATCCTGCGTCCGTCAGACTGGATGGTCCATCTAGTTCTGAAGGACGCTCATCTAGTGGTTCCGATCGTTTCTCCACACCGGTGTTTCCTCCAGTTTCTTTGGCACAATCAAGTTTTCGAGTTTGTCTCCCTCCTGTTCGGCCTCCCTCTTGTTCGGCCTATCATCTGCCCCTTGGTGTTTTACCAAGGTTCTCAAACCAGCGATAGAGTGGTTAGAGCACGGGGCGTTCGGATGATCGTCTACCTCGATGATCTCCTCCTTATGGATGCTTGTCCTCGTCAGCTCCATCAGTATCTTCAGATGACAGTCAATCTTCTCCAGAGTCTTGGGTTTGTCATCTACGAGGCAAAGTCGATGCTTTCCCCTTCTCAATGTCTGACGTTTCTCGGGTTTGTGATAGACTCGAGGTCCTCCACTCTCAGCCTTCCGGCAAAGAAGATGGCGAAAATCCGGCACAAGCTGCAACTGTCACTCGCCAAGAATCAGGTCTTCCTCCGAGATTTAGCCCTGTTAGTGGGTCTGCTCTCGGCTTCTATTTAAGCGATCTTCCCGGGGCCCCTCCATTATCGCATGTTACAAAGCCTCAAGGCGTTCTATCTCCAGAAGGGGCTCCCATACTCTCACAAAGTGGTCCTTTCAGAAGACGCCAGAGAAGATACGTTGGTGGCTTAAACACATGGAAGCGTGGAACAGCAGAGCGATTTTCGGCTCCGCTCCAGACCTCATTATAGAATCAGACACCAGCTCCGTGGGTTGGGGAGCCAGGTGCGGAGAGTTTTCCACAGGAGGATTGTGGTCTCCAGACGAACACAAATTACCTATACTACCAAGGAAAGGGGGTCAGAGCTTTAGAGGTCCAGCACCAAACATCACTACCTGTCAGGCCTCTTAGATCAGCACTATACCTCGGTGCAATGGGTCTGGGATGTGACCCACATACATCCCAAACAGGTGTTTATGAACCACCACTATCAACAGCTAAAGATTGACCCTGCACTCGAGAAGGATAAGTATGTGTCCTAGTACATCACGTTTAAACAATAGAGAAATATATTGAAAACAAACTAGCGTCCCAGAAGAAAATATAAAAAAGTCATGTATCTTGATTGTAGTCAGAATGAATCTTTTGTTGTAAATCACTTGTTCTTTCAAAAGCACCACACAATTGCTTGCCAACGCGTTTCATCCCTCTTGGAACTTCTTCAGGGCTTAATCAAAGTCTGTGTCTGCTGTTGGTGTTAAGTGTAACATTGAGCCAACCTTAACAGCAGCGTTGGTGAAACTGTATATGGCCAACTCTAACACCGATGCCAATAACATATTCCTAGGAGATTTCAACTTACATTGGGATGACTGCAATGACAAACTAGTTAACACGCTTAAAGATTTCCTTGCCGAGCTAAACCTCAACCAAGCATGCACGCAACCCACACACTCTAAAGGAGCAACGCTAGACTGGATTATCTCGGGTTACAAAAATACATCAATCCTCTCAATAGCCCCGTGTGATTGGTCGGATCATTATGCAATAACATTCCTGGTACCCATATTTAAAAAGGGCAAGACCGTTCAACCTGGCAAATTCAAAAAATGGATCCGAGACACAAGAGAGGCTAATATTGAGCTACTAGTAGAAAGTTGTGAGAGAGACTTAAAGCCACCTAGCAACCTGCAGAATGTAATTGAGCTGACAGACCACTATATAACTTCAGTCGGGAATATCGTCAACAACACCTTGCCATTGAAACTAAAAAGAATCACGGAGAAGATGAAAAATCCATGGTTTAATGGATCACTGAACGAAGACAGGCGCAAACTGAGAATGGCCGAAAGAAAATGGAGACAACACCCATCATCCCCTGAGCTGAAAGCCCTCAGAAAAATTAGAAACCAATATAACAAAAAGATCATCAACTCCAAAAAGGAATTTATAAGATCAGAATTGGATAATGCCAAAAACAGACCACGGAAACGCTTTGAAATCCTGAAGCAACAATCAAACAAACTAGCCAAAACCGCTCATGAAAACTCAAAAACATCTCTAAGCAGCGAGGAATTTTCAACCTTTTTCACGAAGAAGGCCAAATCGCTTGAAACAGAGCTCATAAGCGCAGCGGTTAACCTTCCCATCCAACCACTGACTACGAGCGATCCCAACCTGACAACAGTGTGTAGCAAGACAAAAAACAAGGCAAATTGGGACACATTCGAACTATATGACCAGGACACGATCGCCAAAACGCTCTCGAAAATCAAACCTAACAACCACTACCACGATCCTCTACCCGCGAAATGCTTAAGAGAAATCAGCCATATTGTGGTGCCAGACTGGACCAAAATAATAAACGCATCATTATCACAAGGGATCCTTCCGGACTGCCTAAAAACAGGTCAAGTTGTTCCCTTGATCAAAAAACCGACAGCGGATGCAACAGATCCGAATAACTTTCGCCCAGTGACCAACATCCCTTTATTGGCCAAACTAATTGAGAAATGCGTGCAGGGTCAACTGAGCCAACACATCACTAAGTTCTCCCTACTAGATGAATGCCAATCAGGATTCAGATTAGGGCATAGCACGGAAACAGCGATCCTCCATATTGTTGATGACTCGCTACAGGCCCTTGACCAAAATCAAGCATGCTTACTGATTCTCCTGGACCTGTCATCGGCATTTGACACAGTAAATCACAAAGCATTACTGACTAGGCTACAGGACAGGATGGGATTGTCTGGAAATGTGCTGAAATGGTTCGACTCTTTACTACGGAACAGAACACAACGATTCCTGGTCAACCAATCAATTTCACCACCATGCCCTAACTCAATCGGAATCCCACAAGGATCAACGCTATTCCCTGACCTGTTTAACTTGTATGTCGAAACATTTTACAGAAATTCTCAGAAACTCACAGATATCCTCAGAAACTCAGATATCCTATCTCAGAAACTCACTGATATCCTATCATATGTATGCGGATGACACGCAAATATATATATAAAGATCGCCTCCCTTGAAGACATTGAGCTAATGAATGAAACATTAAAAATGGCATTGCAATGGTTAACTACCAATCATCTGAAGCTAAATGCTCACAAAACAGAGTTCTTACTAATTTCACCACCAAGGAGCCATACGGAAATAAAGGAATGGACCAAGTTGGTGACTGCGCTCAACTGCACTCCAACTCTAGTCAACTCGGCTAAGTCGCTAGGAATCACTTTAGACGAGAATCTCGACATGAAAGCTCACATTAATTCAATGGCTAAAAGCGCCCGTTTCCACCTGAACTACCTAAGAAAATTGAAACCATTCATCTCAGAGGCCGATCTTAAACTGGCAATCCAATCTTTAGTTATCTCTAGGATTGAATATGGTTGCACCACCTTAGCGGGCTTACCAAAAACATCCACAGCACCACTAAAACCTTGCCTCAACGCAGCGGCGAGACTCATCTCTGGATCAAGGAAATTTGACCACATATCTCCTCACCTGAAAGCATTAAACTGGCTACCCTATGAGGCCAGAATTCAACTAAAGATAGCATGTATCACCCATAAAGTGCTCCACTACAATACTCCTGGATACCTATCCAAGAAAATTGAGCTGTCAGGAGGCAACAGACCAGCTAGGAGTGCCAAGGAGTTGGTGCTGCGGCCAGCCATCTTCCGAAAGAAAAAAACTTATGACAGAGCGTTCTCGGGAGCTGCCCCCAGAATCTGGAACTCACTCCCTCCAAGCATTAGGAAGACTCATAATACTGCAACATTTAAGCGAGAAGTGAAGAGCTTCTTGATGAGTAAATACCTTACATAGGGAAGTTTTATGGATCATTATTGTGATCTAATGCTGCCCTAAAACAGAACATTTACGTCATCAGAAAGGGAAGGCTTGACGTGAATAAGATGAAAGATAAATGATGGTACGAGACCGACGCCACTCCTTGTGATTAAGCTGTATACTAACTGCTACCCCATGTCAATGTGAACTCATATATTTATCTCACATCCTGAAACCATATAACCTCCTACCTCATATATGTTGGCGTAAATGGCAAATGATATAAATTCAGCCTTACAGTACCTCTTAATGTAAAGGACTCACTCGAATGGAATGTAGATATATAAGCACCCCCCTAAAGCCATATAATTATCTACCTCATATCTATATGTTGTTTAATGGTTACTATTCTTGTTAATCTTTATCCTACTTCTATGTAAAGTGCTCTGATACCCACGGGTCTTGTTCGCGCTATACAAAACTTTATAATAAATAAATAAAGTATATTGATCTTAAAGTTTGCGTTGTCAGTATTATATCATTATATACCGCTAGGCCTCAAAAGATAGTTCGTATATTGCGATGATTTGAAGGTAGCCGATATGTCAAAGTGAAAACGTGCTTATAATTTCGATTCCATAGTTAGAAGTGGGAATCCAGATCTTTTTCGTATGACCCCTATTATAAAAAGGTAAAGTGGCGAACCTTCTGTGTAGACGCGGACACCTGGTTACTCCAAAGTGTAGGCAGATTACATATCAATTGTCTGGAGCTCCTGGCGGGCTCCTTCGCAGTACACTGTTGGATGAGAGACTCCATTCAGTCCTCAGTGCTTCTGAAGATGGACAACGTATCTGCAGTCCGCTACATCAATCACTTGGGAGGCACGAGGTCCAAAGCCCTCTCCGATTTGGCTGCCGGTTTTTGGCAATACTGCCTGGATCACCATGTGTCGGTGACTGCGGAGTACCTCCCAGGTCGAGAGAACCTGGTGGCGGATTTTCAGTCTCACAACTTTGCGGATTCGAGTCAGTGGAAGTTGGATCCAACAGTTCTTCAGAGCCTGAACAACATTTGGGGTCCGTTTTCGATAGACCTGTTTGCCTCGAGGCTCAATCACCAGTTTCCCCTATTTTTCAGCTGGAGGTCTGATCCCCTGGCAGTGGCCATGGATGTCTTTCTCCAAGATTGGAGCCTGGAGAGGGGGTACACGTTTCCCCCCTTTGCAATGCTCACTCATCTGACGGCTCAGGTCAGGAGGCAGAAGGCGGAGTTGGTGGTTCTCTCCCCTTTATGGAGATCTCAAGTGTGGTTTCCAGTTCTTCTGGAACTTTCCTGGGATTCTCCAATCCTACTCCCCCTCTTTCCGGAGCTCCTTCTGGACCCACATCTCTCTCCTCATCCTCTAGTCCTGCAGAACTCGTTACGGCTAGTGGCATGGCGGATTATAGGTGTCGCTGGGAAGTCCCAGGCCTTTTGGCAAAGGCTGAGGAACTCATGTCTAAGGCATGGGCGGACAGTACGGTCAAACATAGATCCACATGGAGCAGATGGTCCCGTTGGTGTCTGTGACAGAGTGTGGATCCCTTGGACGTTGATGTTGTGTACATTCTGAATTTCTTGGCCCATTTGGCATCTTCTGGCTTGGTTTATAGGTCTATCTATACCTTTCGATCGCTATTTCAGTGGGAAACTTGCTGATTAATAACGTCCCTGTTGGTGTACACCCCCTTGTCTTCAAACTTCTTCGGGGCATTCGTCTCTCTTTGCCTCCTGACCCTCGTTACTCTGGACTATGGGATGTAAATCAGGTTCTGAATTGGTTTTTGTCCTGGCAACATAATCGGTTCTTGCCACGGAAAGAACTGTCAGCTAAGCTGGCAATGTTACTTTGTCTGATTTCGTGCAGACGGGTGTCTGATGTTAGGGCCCTGGACATCACCTCCAGGATGTTTACGCCCTCGGGAGTGACTTACACGTTGCATAGACGGACCAAGTGTCACACGAGAGTGATCTCTTATCCAGAGTTCCCGAATTCTCCAAAGTTGTGTGTAGTTCGTTGCTTAAAGGCTTATGAAGAAATGACGGAGGAATTCAGACCTCCGGGGGAGCGCCAACTTCTCATTGCCCTTCGCAAACCTTTCAAGGCTGTCTCCTCCCCTACCATTGCCCGGTGGGTCATGCAGGACGCCGGCATAAGCCTCAGTGGTTTTGGAGCACATTCTGCTTGCGGTGCAATGGCCTCAAAGGCTTTTGGCTCGGGTGCCCGTTTGGAGGATATTCTGAACAAGGCTGACTGGTCTTCGGACTCTACCTTTAAGAGGTTTTACTTCAAGCCAGTGCTGGATATGGCTCACCTCGTTGTGAGCAAGCTTTAAACTAGCATATTCCTCACTTCCAGTCCTGACATAGAATGAAAAATGTCCTAGCTATCGTCACGGAAAGTTTGAATTCTATTAAGGACTCTGAGGCAAGGATTATCCCGTCCTAGGATTTGTCAGAGTAGACCCCACCCTGTACTTCAGTAAGTAAATCTGTTTGCTGAGGGTTTTGAATCTGTAATTTTTCTCTGTAGCCAATACCAATGATGCTACTATTTGCCGGTTCTGTTCTCTATTTGAGTTAAGATGCCTGAGGAGTGGTTACTGGCTGACTTCGCGAAAAGAAAGAAGAAGAAGAGCCAGTGAGAGCAGGCTGTGTGGACGCTGGAGGGGCCTGATTGGTGGACCCAGGACTGTGCTTGATTGGACAGTTTTTGTAGGCTACTTATTTCCCTAGCGTTCATGGGAATCGTAGTCTTGTTGTTGTTTTGAATGGCTGTGCAAGAATAAAGTGAAGAAAGAAGGCATAATCCTCTCCTCCGAGTCCATAATAGAATTGAAACTTTCTGTTACGATAGCTAGGACATTTTTCATTATATGTGCTAGCAGACCATAGATGTTAAACTGGCTGTCACTTAATGCAACCATTCTGACTCTGTCCTGTTTGACCCCCGCCACCTGGCTGCTCTGCCCCATGGACCTTCACTTTTAATCCCGCCTCCACAGTCTCCCTATTTGAGGGTTCCCAGAGTTATGTTTTTCCGTTCTAGCGCTGGTTCCATCTGTGATCCCTTGACAAGAGTCGCGGCTCCTCCTCTAAGGCGAAGGAGCGTCGCCTCACCGATGTTATGCAGCGTCACTAAAGGAAAATTAAAATGATTATTACTCTTAAGTTATTATCATTTTATTTTTCCCTTGTTTGCAGCAGCTTTGCAAGCGGGATGTGGTGGGCCTGCTCTGCTGACAGAGGCGTGGAGGAGTGATTTGCATTCCCTAAAGTGCGCATGAATGTTTGGCTGGCCCGCTGGGGCTGGCCAAACATTCATGCGCACTTTGCATGTTCTCCATGCAGGCTGTATTACAGACTGCATGGAGAACATGCCCAGCCTCCCATTCCTTGGCTGAGCGCTGATCCACGGCGCTCAGAGCAATCACAACACTGCACTGCACTGCAGCATTGTGAGTGGCTATCGGGAGGTTGGGAGCCGGGTGCGTCCTGCTTCCTGCCCTGGAAGCGGGGAAGAGGACTGAGAGGAGGAGGCGGCGACAGTGGGTGACAGACAGGTAGGTGTGTATTTTTTTTTATTTCATTCCTCTCTCCCCCCCCCACGTCCCGACTCCCCACCGCATTCAAATACCAGCCGCCACTGCATACCACTCCTCTCAGCAATGTCAGACAAAAGGAGCAGCTGATTGCCTTTTTAGTGTGTCAGCCCCCATTTAAAAGAAAGTTGAAGAGCACCCCCTGATATCATACAGGCACTGAAGGATGCTTCCCGGTGTACGCACACTGCACCGTGGCACAGTAAGCTTCAGGATAACTGCTGGAAGACACAGTGAGACAAGTACTTGAATTCTTTCATGCTCCATATGTTGTTACCCATCAGATATTTAATTTCTAATCGGAAGGAGGGAAATCAAATTGATTAAGTTTGTCACACAAGTCCAGAAATGCAAAATGTAATTGTATTATTCAACGAAAGGGATTTGTCTACTAGCACCGAGAAACTGTTTTGGTGATTTAACCATATTTTAAATATCCTTCACTTAAGGACTTTTCACACTTGCTTCATCAAAACTACGGAAAAATGTTTAACAAATTGGTCAGTTAAATGGTGTTTGGCTTTTGCCTTTATTATAAAATTCTGTTCAGGAGTTTACCGAAATATTCAGCATAACTGATTTCCTTCTCGCATAAATCTCCCTGTACTAACAATTGTACATGAAAGATAGTTATCAACTCTCTTTAAATGAAAATGAAAGCATATCATTGTAAATCGCTTCACATTTATTTTGAAAGCAAATGATTATTATTGTTGCAATCCTTCTAATCAGTTTGCCGGATACGTTATTGAAGCATCTTTATCGCCAAGTGGCAGCATTTAATTCACTTTTGACATGGTTTACGTTCACAGAACTGTTCGATTTTGTGACTTTTTTTTAAGTGTCCTAATCTGCATTTGTCTGATTTCTGTCCCATTGGCCTAACCTTTCCTCTCATCTCCTCCTAGTAGTCTTGGCATGATGGAAGAAATGACACCTGAGGTGAGGGTGACCAATACGAACCAAGAGCAGTTCCTTCTGCTGGCCAAGTCTGCAAAGGGCTCAGCCCTAGCTGCCCTCATCTCGCAGGTCCTGGAGGCGCCCGGGGTCTATGTTTTTGGAGAGCTTCTTGACATGCAAAATGTGAAAGAGGTGAGGGGACGCTCTGCTGTTCCAGTACTATACATTGCTGCTAGAGCACCTCGACCCTCGCCTGTAACCTTTCCTGCTATCCCACTGTGGAGAAACAACCACAGGTTTGCCAAAAGACCATAGTTGTGACCTATAACACTCCTTCATTTCCAATATTGCACACTAAACGAGACTGAGTCTGTGCTCCTCAATCCTAACTCGTAGCTCTCCATGTTATTTTATAGTGAGACCTGTAGCTGTGCCAATGCAACTCCTTCCTAAATTCGAACAGTGTTTGCTATTCCAGTACATCAGTGCCAGTCTGTTATTATTTTCAATGCTCTGGAATAATTTTCGTGCTTTTGTTGACTTTTTGCAGCTGGCGTCTGGGGATCACGCTGCCACCTTCCGGCTTCTAACAGTCTTTGCCTATGGGACGTACGGTGATTACATGGGTATGCATTCACTTTTTTAAATTCCACTCAGAGATAAGCTCTAGCATCTATTAATGAGAAATACATTAAATAAATAAGTTCCAACATAGGTATTAGCTCATTGTAGATACATTATTGACAATGTGTTCCAAGTGCGTTTGACTTCCATTCGGTGTAATTCTGCACAATAATGAACTAAAAAAGTAGTTCGTTTGAGACTTAAGTCAGTAATTAATTTTAAAGAACACTCCTGCAGAATGTCATTTCATTTAGTCTGGCGAAATCCGTCTTTGTGCTATGTAGTCTCCAGTGTTAATTTGTATACTACAGAATTTGATTAAGACTCTACAATCACAAATTATCATTGGTAAATCTGTAAACCTATTCGTTATCCTAGAAGCCAATACTGGATTGTCTAGTGGTTAAGTTTAATGTGCGCTTGGAGCTCGGTGTCGGTGTTCTTCAAATGCTAATTTGTTGGCTGTAAAATTATAGCCCGGTGTTGTAATTCAAGGTCCTGAATTTTAACTTGGACGGTTTACCTTATAGATAGTGGTCTCCGTTTCCTCGAATGGCAAACTCTAGAGCACTTAAACATTAGTGTTGTTTACTTAGAACAATGGACATTGACAGATTGACCCCCTATGACAATATATTCAATAAAAGTGGTTTTGAGACTTGTCGAATAGGTGATAAAAACTGTCTTTTTTTGCACACATAGGGAGTCATCATTTATGCTTGCTTTTGTGTTAGTCCCTCCTCCCTCTCACCCTGTCATTTTGTGCCTAGGGCAGCAATTGTCAGTAGTCTTGTAAGTAATTTAAAGATCTAAAGGAACTAATGGATGTAATATTGTAGGCTACACATAGGCCCCTCCTGACTAGTATTATTTACATTTGTTTCCCATTTATTAGTATCACCCCCTCCCCCATAAGTAGTGTGTGATGTTTTCTGATTTTCTGTTTATTTTTAACTATTCTTAGTTGGGTTGTCTGAAGCTTTCTGCTCAGTGTTAACTGTACAAGTAGATTTTGTAGTAGTAGTTGGTGCCTTTTTAGAGCCTCTTTTTATTCCTTACCTTCATAGACCTAACACCTGCCTCAAGTTTTCTAAACTAATAAATAACATAAACATTGACTTCATTTTCTTCAAGTGTACAATACTCACCTCACTGTCCTTAATATTACACATCCACCACTGAATTGAAGCATCGAGTTTCGCCTAAAAACAAGTATCAAGATGCTGTCTTTATGGGATACAGATCCTTTCCCAAGTCCACGCCATGATTGATGCCTCACATCGCAAGCTTAGACTCTGTGTTTGTGCCTCCACATCATACCATTCTGTAAAGGAGATGTTTGTATCTTGGCCTTAATTCGACGCGGGCCGGATTATGCATGTTTAATCTGCATCTGCCGGTGATCGGAAAAGTGCCTTCATACTCTCAGGTCTGTGGCAAGACTGTGGTCAGATCAGCAGAAACTTTGGGTAACACATCAGCTGACCTTAAGCCATATAGGGATGTATGATTCCACTAAAATCCAATATAATGTTGAGGCATTATAAATTCCCACTGTATCTCAATTTGAAGAAAAATTGTACATTTGAATGACCAGATGCAATAAAAAAATCAACTTTCAGTGCAACCACAACAAGAGTCGAGGAACGTTATTTTTAGCCAGACTACATATTCAGATAATGAAATGGCAACTATAGTGCATTATATGAAACCATATTAACCATTCAGCCAGCCTGAATCTCCTCACTAATGGATCTGTGCACAAGATCTTTTATTCAAAACTCACAGTCTGGTTCATTTTGCTCTTCACGTCTTTAAGACTCCCATTGTTGCTAGCATATACTTTGTACATCTGTGCATGTGAGGTAGTAGGAATTCAAGATTGAGGAAAGATGGCGGCTCTTGGACTCTTATAAAGGTAAGTTTCACTTATTAGTTCCCATCTACCAAATACATCCAGTCAGCATGTTTTTAACATTTATCACAACACCATAAAGGATGTCTTGGAGATTCACCTACTTTCCCACGGTCCTGAAAAAACATCTGAGTCTTGCATTGCATATTTCCACATTCTAATTGGAGTCCGATGCAGCCTGAAAATGATCAGTCATTGAATATATCTGACATAACTACATTTTGTCAGTGAGAACGTGACTTATATGTGACCTGTCTTGAAAATGTATTCTCATTTACTGGGGGACAGTCAAGTACCCTATGGTCTGCGAGCGTATTAAGGGAAAAACAATTGAAAACTTAAATTAATGATTTACAATGGTGGGAGGTTAGTCAGAAAAGGAATAAATCAAAAGAAATGTGCAAAGGCCAGCACGTCCCTGAGGAGCAAACTGATGTTGCAGGTCTACTAATTTGCCTGTGCCTGCAAGAAGACGGTACACCTAAAGAATCGAATTGCCAAAAGAGGTAGGATGGAAGAGAAGGTGATGGAAAGAGTAAACTACGCACTGCAGTCAGAAAAGAACGAGTTAATTGTGTGTTTAAGGTGAAGGTTATCCATGAGAAATGGGCTGAAAGAGGGCATCAGAGGAACAAAGTGTGATGTGAGAAGGACCAATGCAGATAAACATGCTATACAAGTATATTGAAAGAGGGGGCTAGTAATTAGCCCTGCCGTAGGGGCTAAGCGAAAATAGAAAACAAAATAGCAGCCAAAAACCTTACCTCTCAGTCTTGTATACTAGGGGAAAATACTGCAGTTGCCGTATGTGGTGTCCGCAGAGTTAGCTCAATGGTAGGGCAACCGTACTACTCTGGGTGCCCACTGTAGTGGGTAGAATCCAGTAAGTTGTTGGTTTGCAATGATCTCTGACATAATGAGGAAATCAAAGGGGGCGAGAGGGGACCCAAAGAAATTAAGTATGTATCCCAGTAAATGGAAAAATTAGAATTAAAATTACTGGTTTTCTTAAAGTGGGGCAATTCAAACCATGCTGAGGGCACTTTTCTATTTTCTTTAATTAATCGTGGGCCTGTTGTAGATCCGAAAAGTCTGTCTGTAATACCCATGGACAGACTACAGTCTTGGATAGGGATCTGGAATCCTGTGATGGGGAGGTGTTTTGGTTGCCGGCTTCTCAGCATGCAGAATGTGGGGACCTGTAGCAGTGGCTCATTGCTGCTCGCTGTGTTCTGCATAAGAATACCTATTGAAATCAAGCTTGTTCCCGTTCTATACTACCACTCATTAAGTGCAAATCACTGTCGACCAACAAAAGCCAAAACAATGAACAAGGCAGATGATAATTATTATTAAAATATATCGTTTTTTTAAGTGGAGAAATTAATGTCTATGTTTTTCTAGTTGTCTCTGAATCCTTAACTTCATTATAAAAAAAATTTAATTGGCAGAGCAGTAGGTCTCGTCCACGAGACCTATTGGCTTTGTCAAGCCATGCTGTATAGCATGACTAAAAACATTGACCAAGCCAATAGCTCTTGTAGACCTGACGGTTTTGCCATTGTTTTTTTTAATGCCATGTTGCACAGCAATTATTTCCCTGCAATCAGTCCCGTGTTGGATATTTTCAGTTTGGTGGCTGATTTTTGGATTGATGTGTGCAGCAGAGCAGAATGGGCGTCCTCCCCAAGGCAGCCTGTTGTGGGTCCAGAGACGCTTCTCCTGTCTAGTTTGAAAGTGGATTTTCCATCCTC
Organism: Lissotriton helveticus; assembly: GCF_964261635.1. NCBI lineage: Eukaryota > Metazoa > Chordata > Amphibia > Caudata > Salamandridae > Lissotriton > Lissotriton helveticus. The sequence continues at coordinate 79,610,521 of NC_136068.1, read as the reverse complement.
TGATCACTCTCTGGTTCTAGCTACAGAAACCAAACATTGGCGAGTGTCTTCACGTCCATAACTAGATCTGGCGTGGAATAGCCCTGGGCGGAATTTTAATTGCGGCTCAGTAATTGGTGTAATTTTGCATAATTTCGGGAGATTTTTGAACACCAGCAGCATTTCACGTAGATTGAGCGGATCACCTGGGTAGTTTTTTGAGTGCCAGATGGTTTTTGCATGATTATGCGTAACTTCACATAATATTGCAGTAATTTCGCACAATAATTTTAGACGTAATTACGCGAGTTACTCCCACCCTTAGACTGGAACCATTAGCATCATCAGACTACCCTCCTTGTCGTATACAACATTTGTCACGACCGGTCACTGCTGCAGAAGTGTATTCCTTTAGCACACCATCATTCCTGGAAAACTGCCTCCTCGCTCCCCCGCCTGTCTCTCATAGGGACCTCAACGGAGAGATGCTTAATTGCCTTTACAATATATAATATTGGAAGTCTGGGTGTGCAAAGCCAATTTATCGAAGCAGCCAGCCCACTGTGGCATCTCCTTTATGATGAATGACGCAAAGTGTAACAGCTGTGCCCATTTTCGCTCTTACAAGAAATTAAACTCATCATGTGTGTACAGCACATCTGCTAAATCTCCAAGGCGCACTAAAGCCGTTCATCCAATAATAGACGCGTCCAATGAAAAGCGAATGCGCAGAATAAAACTCACCAAATGCCCATATAGGATCTGAACAGTTGTCGGGTATATTGCTCCCAGGGCCCCCTAAGGCACTGCGATTTGTTGCATTATTGAGACAATGAGTTCTATGGCTCATTCGCGGTATTGGTGTTGTATTGTATCTGTGAAGTGATACAACATCAGCTGTGCCTATCGAGATCTGTGCAGTGCACCAGGTCTCACTGAGCTGCCATGTCCATCAGGGCCTGCTGTCACTGAGCACCTGAGGAGAGTGATGGAGACCCGGGGCCATGCTTGTATGCACAGCATGACTGACCCCTTACCTTGATGGGGCTCCTGCCACTGGATGTGACGGTGCCAATGGCTTTCATGCCTGGCTCTAATATCTGGGCACGTCTCAACCCACCCTGAATGAAAGGGAATGTGGCGGTGGCACCTATGCGCAGACTTCCCCATCTGCGATCGAGTGCAGCTCTGGACGTAATGTGTTGGGTGCATGGCTGGCTGAGGGGTTTGATGTACTGGGAGCTTTGCTGATACTTACCAGGTAGCACAGTGCCTCTTAGGCGCCAGCTGGCTTGGAATGTGAGTCTTATGTATTTATGCTGCAGCTCTGATTCGATCTGCCAACACTGTGCAGTCACTCTCCAGTGGGCTCGTACGAGGAAATAAATGCTTTTCTAGCTTAAAGTATCTGTGATCGGACAGCTCTGTACTAAACCAGTGTGTAATGTGTTCACTGTTGTGCACAGCTGAACTGCAGCCAGGTGATAGAGGCATACATATGGCGAGAATGTCAAAAAATGTTCTTCTCCGCTTGACAGTTTGGCATGTGAGGTGTCCAGCTTTTTTCCTTAGTGCCTATGATTTCCTTACACTTCACATACAATTTCTCCCTTTCAGAGTCCACAAAATAGATACTGACAAGAACTGCAGAGGACCTAGTTCTGGGATACAAGTGCACGAGCAGTGACCACTGCTAAGAACCTGGTCCAGTGAGCAGGTTCAGGTCCTCGGTGTATGTGGGCCGTGCACTCGGACAGGCTCAACTGTCCTCGTGCATCAGTGTAGGCCATGGATACGTGAGGGACTCTACAAGTCACTTCCTTTCATCCATTCTCATCACACCAGGTGGTCATTCCTCAGATACTCCCTTACAATTGTGTGGGTTTGGATTTGGTGTATTTACTTCGAAAACAGGAGAGTGCATTTTTAGAGATGACAGATTAACACTGGACTGAAAGTTCAGGTCTGTAAGGCACTCCTGCCTGTTCTAGGTCTAGTTTTTGATTCACATTGTACAATGTTTTTATGTCTAGCTTGGGCAGCACAGGCGCTGCTCTGCGAGGCATGCTGTATTCGAGTATGGACTTGAAGGCCCGCCCATATTTGTCATTGGCTTGTGTCATTGTCTTTCGTACATGCTGGCTTTTGATTCATTAATAGGCTTGTTAGTCTCTCCTTAGTACCGCCTTGTCTTCATTTGTAACCTCGCATGAGGACTGGCCCTTTTACTTCTGTTTTTACACGGTATGTCTTATTTAGTCTGTAAGCACTATTTTCTTTAATGAGTTTCTTCTACTGCAGGCAACACATACTTTCTGCAACATTCAGCGCAACTTGCGTGCTTTCACTTTCTAGGCAGCCCGAGACAATGGCGGACACTTCTTTGAAATGAAATAGGTCTCGCATTTACAAGCGTTTGAGTTATTGGCATTGGAATTGACCATGCCTTTTATTTATGTGTTAATTATCAACACTGATAGTGGGCTACACTCAGGCTCTGTTTAGCCGACTATTCAGCTCCTGCTCTTGACCTGCCCAAAGGTGGATAATTACAGACACAATACAGATTTTACTTCTGTCAGGTAGGATATTGTCCTTTGGCTAAGGCACATCTCACAGCAGAAACACTAACACTTAAAACAGCGGCTGACTGACAAGAAAGCAACTCATCCAGTACTTGCCGCTGTTGGGTACCACTGGCCAGCAGAATATAAGGATGATAGCAAATGGAGATATGACTGTGTGACCGTGGAGATTGATGATACAGCTTATACCGGTTTCTTGACAGACCGTTTGACATTGGATGGAACTATGTATACTCATTTCATATAAATCTTGATACATTAGTATTCTTCACTACTAAGCCATGATGAATTTCTAAATTCTTTTGGAAAATAACGCGTTGGTTGGATCTTGTTACATATTTGGATTTAAGAAGAAACAATAAACACTTGGTGTTTGACTTTACGAATTGGACTCTTTATTGGGCTTGTGCAGGTGCACCTCTCCATTTGCTATCATATATCACAGCAGTTAAACATAATGAGAGTCAAAGTGGATGCTAAACCTGTTGCTTGGCACACTGCCATAACTTGGGCAATTGGCTAGTTGGTAATATGCAGAATTTACCACCACCTCAAATATTCTCTGAACTTCACTAGGAATGCCACCTACATAACAATGAAGTTTAATATTTTTAGACTGAAAGTAGTGGTATCTAAAAAGTAGACTCTCAAATAGAATGACCGACATTGTTCTGAGTCTTGCAAAAAATCCTTAAAACTGACCACGTGGTTTGCAATTTATATACAAAATCATTTAAACATGTGGAGAGAATAATGAAAGCATTGGAGTTGGTTTTGGCTACTAACGATCTGAATGTGAAACAGTGGGCTCTTGTCTGGTATTCAGCTTTCAAGTCTACAGTTTGTCCAACCTTTGCTCAAACAAACGTCTTGGTCCCTCCTCAGATTATATAATCTCGGGGTTATACCTAAAGATACATATTGGCACCGGATTTGACTGTTGAATTGGAAAGAAACCGATAGATTATTCCTTCACACATGGAGGGCCCGGGTTAGCTAGGTGGAACGTGAGGACTGTGGTGCCCTGGGCTTAATCAGCTGCAAGAGATTAGGGGGCATTGAGGGGAAGCTAGATGCTTGTCCTCAGAGCCATCAAAGTCTGTGAATATCTGTTCCTCATCCCTTCTCTCTATATTGCATTGTCTGCCTATGTTGCTCTAAATGCCTTTATCGATATGACCCCCCCCCCATCATGAATTGCTCTACCCTTTCACATTTTACTACCATCCTCTGATAGCAGTGTATTTTTAACCAATGGTGGTGCTGCAATCAGTTTACTGTATTTGACATTCTAACTGTGTTTGCACGTCATTCAGGTCTATTTGTCATGTTTTTGATTGTCTTTATCTATTGCTATGGAGTCATATCTGCTGCATGGCTATCAAGATGATTGTAATATTTCAGAGTCCAGGGTAGAGGTTAAGAACAGGGTCTTTCTACAAGAGTCTAGAGCCAGTCAGGTAGGAGGAAAGTTCCTTATTTCATGTTAGACCCTTAAATTAAAGTCACAGCAGATCTTCTTATTGCTCAATTTTCCCCCTAAATATAATCCGCTCCCATGCTTCACCAACACCAGCATTCCAAGGATCATCCCATTGTCACAGCTTCCGCGCTCAACTTCCTACAGCATGTTCACTCAGCCCTTGCATACAGACTTCTAACATGGGCTGTGGGGCAGGGACGGTCTATCAGCATGGCTACTACCTTTGAGTAAAGTACAATGTGTGTTATATTCTACATAGAGTGCATATTAGAGATAGTAATATGCTTTGCATTATATCTAACCAATTCAGTGTTGGCTGCAACAAGGTTTAAAGGTGTAATCTTCAAAATGGAGCAGATTCCTATAGTATGATGAGTTCCCACAGATCTATCCCAATATCTGTCTGGGGCCCAAGGTGTCCATTTTGTGAGTTACGGTGCTCACTGTAAACCCAGTAGGCCTCGGCTTCGAATACTGGGAAGACCTCAGGTGTTTAATGTGTGTTTTTTGCAAAGTGCTGACTGTAATCTACTGGTTGCAAATTTGAATCCTAGTAAGAGAGCTCAAACATTTCATGTTCTGGTTGCAAAGATCAAAGAGCAGCCTGCGGGTTAGAGGTTTCACTCGTGGTAAACTAACTCTATGGGATTTACATCTGCTTCACAGGTTTAGTTACCTAGAAATTAGCAACAAGTATTGAGCTTCAAGAAAGAATTCTGTTTATTTTGTGTGGTACACACATGGGCATAATTATCCGCCCAGACCCCCACTCTATTAGGCATGCGTCTGCTGTACTCACAGACCTCCAGCCCTTCATTTGCAGTCCTTTGGTGGGATTCACAAACATTGTGCTGTCTCTGGTTAATCACAATGGGGCAGTATACTACGAATCCTACCAGATGGCCATTTTGTGCTGCTGTAGATTGGTGCATCCACCACAGGGTAAAATGAAGGTCAGTCGCAAAGCATTGCGCCTGCATAAACCCTGGCTGCTGGACGACCTAACTTTTAGTACTCTGGCCTTTTATGTTACAAAATATGGTAAAAAAAAATAGGCGTAGAGATCTTCTTTCTTGAAACACTTGTCATGTTGCTACCAGGCTCTAGAAATGACTTCTGGAACTGCAGAACTACAGCAGGACCAGTTGTGCAAAAAAGTCATTGGGCAGAATCCTTTGGGAAACAAGTGCTTCCAGTCTGGAAGTAGGGTTTTCTGCACTGGTCTACCAAGGGACAAAACAAAGCACATGTATGACGTCCTCGACATCACACACGTCTGTACTCCTTCCGTCATCTCTCGCCCACAAAAACACCAGGTCGAACATAGAGAGCTGGACAATTCAAAACGGCAAGTAGAGGCTGCCAACTTAGTGCTTGGTGATTGTGGTCAGAGAACTCTGGAAGCCAGGTAGTGGCTTCGGTTCAATGTACGCAAATGCTTAGACACCAGTATTGACAGGCTTCCCTTCTTCTGTCAGTGTTGGGCACCACCACCAAGGTCGTTACGCTTTGCTTATCACCCAGATTCATAGACTGGGTAGTATCCCACAGCGAGAACAGCCCTATTCAGCCCTGCAGATCTTTCATGTGGGCACTCTAACCAATCTGTTTGGCCATGTGCAGCTGGCAGTCCACACACATTACAGATCTAAAGAAGGACCCTTGTTCATTACTCCAGAGCTCAATCAAGAAAAGATACTCGCGTGTATCTTCAATCAAACAGATGTATGTATGTCTTTTAGTCATTTATGTGCCTTTTTATGCATCTAATGCTTCCCTTTTTTGTTTGGGGTTTTATCAGCCGAATCCTCGACCCTTCCAGCACTTAACGATGCACAGAAGAACAAGCTGAGGCACCTGTCTGTGGTGACGCTGGCTGCAAATTTGAAGGTAAGCGAGTGTCTTTCTGCTATGTGGAGGTAGGGAGTAGTAGACAGGGCGATGATGGGTGTTGATTGCAACCCATCATCAGTATGTATGCCTGCAGCGCCGAGAATTTCTTCATTGTGCCCTGATTTCTTCTGCTCGCTTTTCTGTTCAGTTGCCTATCTCACTACTCCTGGCAGTCTTTAAATGTCAGTTTATTTTTAGGTCTCACCTAGACAGCACTTGTGCTGTCTCTGCGAGACATGCTGTATTCAGGATATGGGCTTTAAAGGCTCCACCCATTTTCAAGGACTGCCCCTGTTACATGTGTCGTTACTTGGAGCTTGTGAGCACTATTTCTTTCAACTGGAGCAGTCGAGACCACTGCTCATGGTTTACAGAGCTCTGTTATAAACAAGGCTGTAAATCTTGCTCTTATCTTGCCACATTTGCTGTACATTCAAAGACCGAGGTCTGTTTTGGCTGCAGTTGCCTCCTCCTCCCTCCTGCTTGTGAAACGCACAGTCTGGCGTCACGTACCCTGCCACCTCTGTCTCGGAGCTCAACAAGCATTTGCAATGCAATAGGTCTCGCATTTGCGAGAGTTTGAGCTATTGGCATTGTAAATGCCAATGCCTTTTTATGTATATGTTTTTAAAAAACTGCAAGCAGTGCTTAAAGACGCACTTTGTACTTCTAGTCATTGCTTATAAGAAGCAAGGCTGGCAGTAACTGTGCCTTTTACTGCCTGCCTTGCTTCTTGTAAGCAATGACAAAAGCTCAAAGTGCAAGTTTACGCATCGCTTGCAGGTTTTCTAAACACCTAAATAAAAGGCATTGTCATTTCTTGCAAATGCGTAGTAATTTTATGACTTTGTTTGATAGATGCCGTGTGGGAAAGATACATTATGCTTCGGTTGGTTATGGTTACAAGCCCATGATAAATGCTATAGGTCTGACTGATTCACTGGGAACGATTCACTGTGAATGATTATGTCAGGTGATATAGCTCTGATCTGTTTATTATGAAAAGTTATGTCAAACGAGTAGACCTGACTTATCGTGAAAAGCATTTGGTGAAGCCAGTAAGACTTTAAGGGTAGATTGTTCTTGTGCTGTGTTAAAGGTTGTCCTACAGGCTGTAAACCGATATTTGTTTAATCAAAATCTCGTTGTTTACTGTAGTTAATGCAGGTTTGGTGTTGGTTACCCTCTTTGTGCAGGCCATTGGGGTTGAAGATTTACAATATGATAATTCTTGTTAGGCTTTTCTGAGAGGTAGTAAATATTTTTTTAAAAAGTTATAAATGTGTACATATTTGTAATTTAATTTATTCTTGCCATCACATACACAATACAGTAGGCCTGAGTTGGGAAAGTAGACAAGCAAAAAGATGAATGCAATAACCTGGGAAAATATGTCAGATGTCACAGACCTAATAGATTTATTATAAAAAATGATGACCAAGGCAGTAGGCAGACTTATTTATTGTGAAAAGGTTATGTTAATATAGGCTTTTACCTCGGAGTTTTTTTTTACATCGGGAGTCATTAAATCACAGTCAGTTCATCAGAAGTGCCTTTGCATTGCAGTTTGTTACCTCAAGGATAACTTTATTTCTCCAGTATGTTGGTAAATATGAGGAGGAAATTCCACAACTTTGTCGAAGAAATTAAAAAAGCATAGCCTCCTTATCCGATACTCTACCTTTTGGAAATTTATGGCATAGTTTGGTTGGCAGATCTAAGGTACAGAAAATGTGACACTTTTTGAAACAGTGGGGGGAGAAAGTAGGGCCTCTCACTAATGGTGTACCAAGAAGTGCGAATTAAATTGAATTGGCTCTTTAACAGGAAGTAGATGCATCATTTTGTGAAGGAGGGGGCTGTTATGGCCTTGCTAGTGATCACTCAGGAGAGCTTGTACAGCCACATTTGGAGTCACTGAGTTTGGCCACAAGATATTTACTCCAAAGCATGCGATGTTTGCAAAGTCTAATCATCATGTTACAACTTCTACAAATTACCTACTTGATAACAATACTAGTTCATAATAATCTGATGATTCTGCTGTAAATTTCATCGCACAGCGAGACCTTTTAAGCAGTCTGTTTCATAAGAAAATGAGCTGCAGTTAGACTACAAATCTGCTCTTTAAGCAGTAATGGTACCTTCTTTGAGACGAAAGAAGATATTCATATACCCTAGCTAATCCGAGAAGGGATCCCCCATAAAACCTTAGACCCACCGATATCAGAATAGATCTTTGTCCAGTCTGTCATTCAAGAAAACAGTGGAAAAGTGACTCTTGAGAGCACCCTGGGAGACTGCTTTAGAAGTTAAACTTTAGTTGTAAAATGTACTCTAGGATACTGCATAATCGTGCAGATGTGCGTCTATTGAGAAATGTAAAAAAAACATGATCGGGAGATAAGAATATAAATAATGATCTTTTCTTTGATGACCATATTCTCTCCCTTTGCAGTGCATCCCATACTCTGTGCTGCTTGAAAAGCTGCATCTGAAGAATGTGCGCCAACTGGAGGATCTCATTATTGAGGCAATCTACGCAGATGTGGTGCGTGGTACCCTCGACCAGCGCAACCAGCGGCTTGAGGTGGACTACAGCATTGGGCGGGACATCAGAAGGGAGGACTTAAGCACCATCGCCCGCACGCTTCAGGACTGGTGAGGGTTGCACTCTGTCCCTGTCTTTGCCACTGTCTCTTTCACTGTTCATTCAGCTCTTGTTGCTCAATCATCTGCGGTGGAAAGTATATAGTTTTCCAGTATCACAGCCTAGAAAAGTACGTTCCAGAGCGACCCTTTCTAAACTCTGGTACTACAAAATCCGAGAAACAAAGAGCATCTACTTTGTACATCCAATATCTGTGCCCTGCTATACACTATATCCACCAAGATGGCTCAAATTTGTTGAACACTGATCACTGTGCTATGCAGTGATCAACTGGCCACAATTCCATTTTTCAGAAGATCGGTAGTTTGCATACCGCAGAACCGTGTAATGGTAAATTCTCGTTTATTCAGTGATTAGACATGGCAGAAGGGCGGTATATGGTGCTAAAGAATATACTTTTATTATAAAGCAACTTACGGTTCCAGAACCATGAATATTGCTTAAGCATTCAAAATTGAACACATTTTGCAACTAACCAACTGGATTTATTGTTCAGTTAGACAAATTAAATATCTTCCGAAAAAAAAGAAAAATACAGAAATCCATGACAGTTGCACAACAGCAGGCACTACTAGTTTCAGGTTGACTGATTTCTGTGCTGAAGGAGTTTGTAAGTAAATGTGATCTCGGACCATTGACTGTGTACCATGAAATCTTTCCTTGTTTTCTACAGGTACTGGGTGGGTTTATACTCTTTCCATAAGCCTGGCTGCATCCTTTCCTAACCTTTTTCTGGATTGAATTGTGTACAGTGACAAAGGTATAATAATGACAATTTCCTTAGGAGTTTGATCTAGAGATTTAGGAATGGCATGATTACTATAACACGCTATACACTATCAGTAAAGCTATGTCCTGTGGGGGACAGAGATGTGAAGATAAGTGATCAGCGCGTTTCTACTTTGTCGCGGTCCTTAACCCCTTCGATGCTGATGACGGCCCCCAGCCGTCATTACCATGAGTATGGGACCCCCTCTGTATTTACTTTAATGGTCAGGGAAAGAGAGGAACAACAAAAAACACAATAAGAAATATTCCCCCACGACCTCTATAATTTTAACGGTGACAACTCCTACACATTTACTGTTATACTTTAACACATTATGGCAACATCAAATTTTTTTCCCATTTATAGTTTTATTAATTTTTATATATTTTATAGTACAAAAAATATCACTTATCAATTTATCATTTTAACTTGTACATTTTCAGAGCTCATTTAGTAAAACACATAGTAATGCATTTAAGACAATAAAAGACAACCATTCCATGCAGAAAAACCATGTAAAACTAAACCATTCTTACAATTACACACACCAAAACTCTCTCATGCATACTACATTCACTCCTTATTCTGCGTCTGAGGGATCGCAGATTGAAGTGCGAAATTATACGCAAGGTCGACGCGTTTCGGCGGTATTAAACCACCTTCCTCAGGACCTTTCTTGCAGAATAATCAGATATTCAAAGAAATACTTTATAACCACTGCATGGTAGGATATCTTAGTATTTTCAATAGACAGGACCCTCGCTTCGATCCCAAATTCATAACATTCTCAGATTTATTTTAGGATGTTCCGAGCATGCCAGCTAGCTATTCTTAGGGCGATTGGTAATACGAGGGATTTCTGTGGGTATTTATCTTCCTTCAGGGAGTCGAGGTTTTTCTTGCCTGAATTTCTTTAAATCCTCAAGAAGAAGACTTCTTCTGTCAGCTAGTTTTTTAGGAGTGAGTCACGTCCGCGACACGTCCTGTTTAGTTTCAAAATTGTTTTTCGTTAGTTTATCCTCATTCCGAATGGGTTTGGTCCATTTCCTGCCGGTATCCCTTCGTAACGCCCTGTTAGCCCCCAGCCGTCATGCATCACGGGGCTCGTGTGCTGATGACGGCTGGGGGCCGTCATAAACCCGCCCACTCGCGATTCTGCCGCACAGGCGCAGACTCGCGGCCGCGCCCAAGGGGTTAATTTATTAGAATGTAAACAAATCAGTATTGTGGATCGATGGCTAAATTTAATGATTCTGAACATGCACACTTACTGGACTTCAATAACAACAAGCATACCAAGGCTACGTGGGCAGCTGCGGAGAGACATAGTAAACCAAAATGTACTGAGGAGGGAGACGCTTGCCTGTAGGCCCTGATATAACTGTCAGGACGTTCTAGGCAGCCTACCAACACATTTTAATCCTAGCAACACCTTTATTTGAACCCCGAAACCTGCTACCTATTTAGAATCCTTGCCAGGTCTTATGTCTAGATTGTGAAGCAAATTGCCAGATGAATCCACCTGCTAATATTATAAACAGAAACATTGGACCCTGTGGAAAATTATAGAGTATTGGGAATGGTAATATTGGTATGCACAATCGCAATGAACAAATGGGTTATAGCGATATCAAAATGAGAAGAACCGTATATGACTTGGTATTGAGCGTAGACAATAGTAGCTTTTATATAAAAGGGCCTGGCCCTTCAATCCGCACAATCCGGAGTGTATAAACATTTGCATAAGCAGCTGCACCGTCGTGCAGTTCAGTTTCCCTGTCATCTCTCCTCTTCCCTGGGAGCCCGGCTGGGACCTGTGTGAGTAATTGTTTATTTCACTCTTCACCTCCTGAGCTGCACACAAATCCCGATGACAGGCCATCCATCCTTTCAGATGTCCCCATATCGTTAGGTCCTGAAGAGACCCCTCATCGCCACAGGGGTCGAAACGCCGTAGATGAAAACAAAGCGAACCATCCCTACTACAGATTTCTTTGAATGGTCGACTGTAATATTTGCCTGGAAACCATTTATATTTGTCACAAATGTTGTAGGTTCCATGTTCACTGGGTAAACAATGCACTGTTCATTTTTGTAATTGTTTTTTCATACATATTTATATAAAAGCTACTATTGTCTACACTTAATACAGAGTCGTGTATAGTTCTCCTTTTGATATCGCTATAACCCATTTGTTCATTGCGATTGTGCATAACAATATTGCCATTCCCAATACTCTATAATTTTCCCCAGAAACCACTGTTTCTGTTTATAATATACGTACCCTGGTTCCCTCGTGAGTAGGGTTTCCTTGTAACTAATCCCCGCCTGCTAATAGGCACGAAGAGAGAGGCTCATGCTTCTTGCACATAAACCCACAAGATGGCAAGCATAAGAAGGCACTCTATAGGTTTTTTTTTTTAGGGCTACAAGTAATTTCAAAATGCACTAGTCATTCCAAGAGACAGGATGGAAATTACAAATGGAAAAGTTGGATCTAGCCAGGAGCACAATGTCCATTTTGGAGGTTAAGGTGACTGTGGGATCGGAAAGTGCGAAGGACAAGGCACCAGTATCTCTGAAAGGAACCCAAGGTAAGGTACAGGAATCCCAAGGTTATGAGTACGTAAGGTGAGAAATTAAAGCTCACCACATTTGAAGGTACTCCGTCAATAAGGAGGTTCCAGATCTATTCTTGATCAGAATTTTCTCAACTGAGCCTTCCGTGATGATCCCTGGAAATTCGAGAACAACCTGTAATCAGGTGGTGATATACTTCCTAGAACAGATGCTGTAAGGCAAGGATATGCCCGACTAGTAGGTGTGGCTGAAGCCTGATACAAGGAACTGCTGTTTGGTGGCGTTAGCATATCGCCCTGAACATGAAACTCTTATTTTATAAGGACTGAGGAGAATTGGATCTGAAGGTGTGGATATGGAAATTTTCCACATCGAAGGTGGCAGAAAGAAAACTTTCCAACTAGGGGCTTGAAAGTTGGTCCACTAATCACTATACTTTGATGGGCACCAGCTTGGCATTCCAGTTATCCAAAAGCCACGCAGGAGTCTAATGGTGTGTGCTATATTTTGAGGGATTGCTTGGATCAGGCAGTCATTAGCCAGGGATGTTTGGTTACCCTCTGCGTTGAAGATTCTTACCAAAAGAGCCAGGACCTTGCTGAACAGCTTTGCAGCTCACTACATCTCTAAATGCACAACCCTGAACAGCAACTTCCCACTGGAGTCCATGAACTTCAGAAATCACTAGTGGGCTGTGGATATAGGCACATTGAATTCCTTTTTGGAGGAGGAAAATATTTGGATGACCCCTTGAAAGGGACCATTGTGAGAAACATGCACCCCACCCCTCCACTGGGTTCAAGGATGCGTTTTAGTACACAGTTTCTCGCTTTGTCTTAAATGGGACCATTTGCCTTCTTGAAGTGCCCAATGATATTGGCAATATATTTAAAGAAGTCTGGACTATTAATCTAAAACTACCTAGGCTTTGAATTTAGAAAAGGGTCCTCCTGTTCTAAAGACATAATGAGGTTTCAGTCAACAGCTTCTTTTGTAAGAGGCTCTAGACCAGTTTTCCCAGTCATAACCCAGTACTACTGTGGGTCATCTAAGTACCCAGGAGTCGATTCTGGGCACTTCAAAGAGGAAATAATTGTGTTCTGTTTCTTTATTTTCCACTTGCATAGGCTCAATGACATCATGCATATCCATCCGTGTGATCTGTCGGAATTTCAGAAGACTTTCAAAAATGTCCTTCTATCCATCCAGCAATACATATTCCATTAGGATTTAAACAGACAAAACCAACACAATATACTCTCCCAACAAGCAAGGCTGTCAAGATTGAGGGATCCGTTCACGGAAGCATAAACCATGTTGTGCTGGCTGATGACAAAACATTTCTGAAGTGTTTCAACAGGTATTATTTAAAGGACCGTCATATAAAGCATGCAAAAGAATTGCTCGAGAAGGAGGGACAGGAAGGCTTGAGTGGTGGTTTGAATAATGCAAGGAGCTAACTGTATTTTTAGAACGAAGCAGGAAAAAGGGGCAGTTGCAGCACTATTTATAATTGATGCTAAAGTAACCAGTAACAAAAACTTGTGCACGTATGTGCTAGTGAAAAACAAGTTGAACGGCGCATGTGACAAGTGAAGCAGCGGAGAGTGGCGCATAATATACAATAATTACTATATATACAAGAAGTAACTTTTCGGTTCGAAATAATTTGTTCCAAAGATTAGACCTTACGGTTCATCAAATTGTCAATTTTCTCTAATCTATGTAACAAATTATTTTGAACCGAAAAGTTCCTTTTTGTGTATATTATATATCCTGTGGCACTCTGCTGCTTCACTTGTCACATGCACCGTTCACCTTGTTTTTCACAAGCACAAGTTTATGTTACTGGTTACTTTCGCATTCATTGTAAATAGTGCTGGAACTTCCCCTTTTTCCTTATTTGTTCTAAAGATACAGTTTGCTTCTTGCAATATTCAAACCACCACTCAAGTCTCCCTATCTCCCCTTCTTGAGCAATTCTTGTGCATGCTTTATATAATGGTCCTTTTCATAATACCTTTTGAGACACCTATTTGTTATAAACTCTAATCACCCAGATCTGAACTGGGTATACTGGTTACATTCCTGTTTGGTTTTGTTAAAATATTTCTAAAGGCAGCTTATAGTTGTTGCTTGTTTTGAAGACTTGGGCAAAATAAGCTGGCACTCTAGTGGTCTTTCATCTTGACGCCTGGGGACGGGTATGTATTTTTCATGGTGGTGAAGACTGCCAGGAACGGGAAGACATTGCTGACCCATTTTGAAAATAGCAGGGCCCTGCGGACAAGATGGCAGGACTTGAACCAATTCTAGGGGCCTTTTTAATTTAGACTTCACAACATTGGCAGCTTCTAGAGTAGTGTGATAGCGACTGACACAAGTGGCTTCACCAAGTTCTTGGACTAATGCTGGGTGGGGCTGTATCTTGAGTGGTTGCAAAATATTCATGGTCTCCTAATGGATCTGATTTTGACATATACAACCTTCAAACCTGGTGACTTACAGAGAGCAACCATTGAGTAAGCCTGTAGTTTTGACCTAGTATAATGGGAAGGGTTTTTTAACCGTGCTTCGCTAATGCACAAGTACGTGATGGGCTACAAAGGTTCTCCTAACACAAAACCAGTTACAGAACAGGCAGTAGCTGCAGCTCAACAAGACTTCCTCTCACTCTGTTTCTCTTTTGCGCTTTATCTCTCTGGCTCGCTCTAGCTTACTCTCTTCCTCATGCACTCACTCACAAAATACTCAGCATATTCATTAGTAGTGCAAACTGACTTCCCTCCCATACACAAAACAGGAGTAATATGGAAAGCAACTGTGCCTGCTACCTCACAGAATAGGTACAACATGTGCAGCAGCGGTGTAAGCTTTCCTCTCATACGCAGAACAGAAATGGCACAGGAAGCAATAATGAACAGTGTCTTACACACTACTAAAAGGGACATCCTGTGCAGCAGCATAGAAAGATGGCTGCAGCAGTCAACGATTCCCAGAACCGAAACAGTCAGTCATGCCTTACCTACACACAACACAACCGTAATGGTGCCGGAAGAAATAGTACAAGATTCTCTGAGCGTGTTCGTGCACGCAAGTTTGTGACGGTGTCTGTTTGAGGGCCTGACATCACAATGTAAATGTAAATGTATACTTGTAAAGCGCACTGTCACTCCATCACGCAGTGTCCTGGCGCTATATACCGCTGGGGAACCCGTCCTGGCTTTCCCTGTGAGATGGTCCCTCCTGGGCAGCCCCAAGGTGAAGCCAGGCATCCCCAGGGCTGATAGGGCCGTTATGGAGATTAAGCAAGCTATTGCCCAGAGTGGGACCCATGGTTAGCTTAGGCACCTAGGCGAGAATTATCGAGTCCGCGGACATTGACCCAAGACCCTACCGCGACGGGAATTGAACCCTGGTCCTGGGCCTACCTCTGCTTCAGGGTCTGCCGCTTCTAACCAGTGAGCCACACCTCTCCACTATGCCACCGTATATAGCGCCTTGAGACCCTCACGGGTGGGTAGCGAGCTTTATAAACCCCTGATTGATTGATAGATAAAGGATTCAATCGAAATTAACAGACTAACATGTTCACTTCTCAAATTCCATATTAAACTATACTAATATACTACCCAAATAACTGAATAACATATCCACTACTCAAATTACTTCATTTTTCTTTTTTTACTATACTAATTTTCAACAGTAATTCTTTATGGGTACCGCCAGAAAAGTGATTCAACACCCATCAGGGGTAACAAGTGCTATATGAATGCAAATCTTTCTTCCCCTTTTATCCCTCCGCTATCCTTCTCACTCCAAGTAACTGACTAATATCCACCAATGAAATTACTTCATATTTCACCATATTAATTCACCACTAATCCTTTGTAGGCTTCGTGAATAGCGTGCGTCATCAAGCGCTATATAAATACAAACCTTTGTCCTCCTCTATCCTTCTGCTATCATTCCAAATAACTGACTAACCTATCCACCACTTAAAATGCACTTGCATGTTTCACTATACTAATTCAACATTAATCCTCTATGGGTCCCGGAGTAGTGTGCTACCCGCCGAAAAAGCGCTTTGACGCCTCGTCAGGGGTAGTAAGAGATATATAAATGCAATTACAATACAATAGCGTAACCGAAACCGGTTTGGGGGTGCTTGTGTTTTCTTTCAGACGGTAGCATAGCCTAGCAGGTTGTGCTGAACTGTTTCTAATAGAGCAGGAACCAGGCATATTTGAATATGGTTTGTCCCTTGTTTGCGATGGCGTAGTGAATAAAAAGCATTGGCTGCAATGTGGGCTAAATGACCCGTGTTTAAGAATAATTCAAGCATTCCTCCACTCAGTACCGTGGAACTCCTCCAGTTACAGATAGATAAGAGTGTAATCATAATCATAGAAAACGGATGAGACGAACAAAAGAATCTTTTGACGTTTTGAAATAATGCATGAAAAAGCAGAAGCTGGTTCTTTCAAAGAGTTCATTTAGTGAAGCAGGATGCTAAAGCACAGAAATATGTAAAGAGTTGTAGCGTTTATGACCATTTCCACAGATTAAGAATTCATTCACTGCAATGAGAAATGTTTATCTAAGCGATGGAAGGGAATTTATTAACATTCTAACACGTCACTTTCCAAGCTCTTTATCAGTCCCATAAATAATATAAATAGTTTTATATGGTTCTATTTGACACAGTCCGGTTGCTTTAAAGGTTTAAGAATAATAGGTGCTCTTGTTACCAATTCCAGAGGGATAAAAGGCTATGTTGGGCCCACTAGGACTGAAACTTTTTATCTGTAGTCCATACTCTACAGAAGGCTTGTTTTCTGCCTATTTTCACTAGACACCAGCATGCTCTGCATGCCACGAAGCCATCATGCTGTGACTGACGGACTAAGCACTAGTTAGAAAAGGGATAGAATGGGACACAGGTGTTCCAAACAAGACACAGGCCGAGGAATAGAGGAGAAGGACCAGGCAGCTTTATCCTTATGTTTGTTTGGCACCACATAGTTGCTATGTAAGAGCAAACCATACTCGTACCAACGATTTCGTAAAGAAGAGTTGCAGTGTGTGAGAGTGGTGTTTGCCAAACAGGGCGGGGTAGGAATGAGAGGTACAGGCGGAAATTATCAAAGGGGTTAAACTGTGGTCCTGAACAGGGCACAGACAGAGAGGGCCAGACACTGAAAGCAATGTGGATAGAGCAAAACAGGACACAGTTGAGGGGTGTCTGAGCGAGACTTAAGCAGGGTGGGAGTTTTTGGGAAGATGAAGCACTATGTGAATGCAAGTGAGATGCAAGCAAGAAGGCAGGGTAGAGTAGACTGGGTGTTTTTATGCCCTATCGTTTCCTGAGCTCTCATTTTTAGGTCCCACCTAGGCAGCGTTTGCGCTGTCTCTTCAAGACATTCTGTACTCTGGTATGGACTTCAAGCTTTGCTCACTCTCCGCCCATCGTTTTAATTGCTCCAGTGACTGTTCTTTGTAAACGTTGGCCTTTGATTTGTTAATAGGATTATTAGTCCCTCCTTAGTACCTCCCTGCCTTCGGTTGTTATCTCCCATCAGGACACACTGTTACATGTGTTGTTACTCTGTAGGTTTCAAATACAACCTTCAAGCACTCTTTTGTTAAATGGCTTTCTCTAACCTGCTAAAGCAGGCACACTATCCTGCAGTGGTTTATTTATTTAAGTAGCACTTCAGCCTTAGCACTAATAATGGTCACTGCGCTTTTCTTTTGCTTCTTACGATCGTTGCATGCCTTTTTTTCAATGTATTAACTTTTTTTAACAATGCTAGCACCCACACTTTAGCTTTAAACATCTTAAGCTAAAGCAAAGGTGCCAAGATTGCTTCCAAAGAAAAAAATAGGAAATAAATGTGCATTATTTTTCTATTTCTTTACTTTTGAAGCAATCTCTGCACCCACGCTTTAGCTTAAAATGTTCAATGCCTAAGCGTGGGTGCCGCCATTGTAACAAAGGTAAACAATTAGAAAGAAATCACGTGGCAGCCATTTTGTTTCTATTTGCTTACTTTGTTACAATCGCTGCACTTGCACTGTAGCTGTAAACATCGTAAGCTAAAGCGCGGGTGCCGCAATTGAATTTATTTTCTATTTCTTTACTTTTTAAGCAATTGCGGCACCGCGCTTTAACTTACGGTGTTTACAGCAAAAGTACCAGTGCCACAAAGAAACAAAGCTGTTAGCTGCAGGCAGGAGGCAAGGCCCAGGGTCACCAGGTCCGATTAACAAAGGAGGGCCGGGAGAGCAGGGCAGGTGGGCAAAAGCCTCCGCCTTTCAGCAAACTAGCATTGCCCATTGGCAACAAACCCCAGCTTCTCATCTCTCGCGTGGCGCTTCCAAACACACTCAAAAGTCACACTTCTTCGCCTCTGTAACGCATTTGGAAATTACGGCTCTGCAATGTACACAAGTTGCGTAAATAACATGTACACAACTCACTTCCGCTACTAACACACTCTCACCTTTATTCCCTTGAAGTTTACGCATTCCTCCATTAAAATGTTATCATGCTAAAATCTGTAGTTAGCCTGCAAGTATTCTTTAATTCAGACCCTCTGTAGACTACTTTGGCCAGCATTATTTATTTTTGGCGTTATATTTTTTTTAACCCACCTTTTGATGCGGCTGCAGAGTGTCAGTCGTGCAAGCACAGCAGGCAGGATAAACAGGCTGGCAAAGTGCACGGAAGGTCACCTCACGCCTCGCAGCAGCAATTGGACTCTGCAACCCAGCACGCCAAATACCAAAGAAAGAAGAAAGTAAAACAATGATACAAAAAAATGAAACCTGACGGGGAAATCTTCTCAAAACAGACAGAAACTGTTTGTTTTTAACTCTGCATCTTTGGTTTCCTGGAAGTGGAAACTGTTCCAAAGCAATACAAATGAAATGTCCAGAATTCCTTGTGTAAAGTAATCTCGTGTTTTGAAGGTTCTGTCTGGTCTGCTTACCATATCTGATTCCAGGCTGTCTGCATAGGCTGTGGATGCTGCTCGAGTGCTGAGGAATAGATTTCTGTAACAGGGGGAACTACTTTCATGACTGTATTAAAACGGCATCCGGTAAGACCGCTCACTAGGTCAATGTACCTGCTGCATTTGCATACGCATTTAACCTGTAGATGAGACTAGATTTCCGGCACAATAGTCCAGTAGCTAAACCGCTGAGATAGGTAAATAATCTGAAAGTGACAGTCTCCATCCGCAGTAACGGGCCTTATCTAATCTGCCTGTTCTAAACTATTTGCTATGCCCCTGTGCACCTGGCTACTGGAATTAAACAGCAAAGAAAAGACAAAGTATGCAGTGTTACAAGGCACATTGAGATCCAGTAATATTTTTATATTTTAGCACACATTAATAGGGTCTTGGCAAAAGTTTCACCTCATTAGTGCCAATTCCACACTGGACCACAGTAATAGAAGTACCTTTAGATTCATATGAGATTGAATCAGCTTTTGCTATTGAAATCAACAAACTCTGAAGCAGACGTTGGAATCTGAGGCTAGTGAAGTCAATTTGTATTCATCTGGAATCAGAGCAGCCTTAGAATCGCATAATTCCACTGGCCATACCTAAATTTCTCATGTTAAACTCTCAGCCCAGGCAGCATAGTTCAGTTTAATTAATCAATCGATTGTAATGAATTACAAGTAAACTGTTGGCACCATATTCCCATCCTAGTAAAACAGTTCATGTTTTTGATAGGCCTACTTAAGTGTAGGTCGTGAATATCGAGTAAGGAATATTGTTATTCTTTATTATCGTAGCCATAATATTTAGGACAATTTTTTTTTTCGACCGGTAAGTATGTAACATAACATAATGCGTACTTGTAAAGCGCACGGTCACCCCTAGGTATCTTGGCGCTGAATAAAAATGTTCATTGTTACCCAACTCAATGGAATTCATTTTATCGACCTAAGATGGATGAAAGGCTGGGTGGACCCGCCAAGATTTGAACTTGTGACCATGAGGTCGAACACAGGCACCTGCAGTGGACTCATTATTCCACTGAGCTACCAGACCCGGCATGTATAGATTTTCTATACCCAACTTCAAATATATGAACCATGTGTGTATGTATATGTATATATATATATATATATATATATATATATATCTATATATCTATATATATATATATATATATATATATCTTTTTTTTGTTTGTGTGTGTATATATGTTCATGGCATGTGAGCTGTAGATTCACATGCTTTGCATACTCCTGCCATCTAGTGTTAGGTCCGAATGTTTGCAAATAGTTTTTCTTCAAAGAAGTCTTTCCAGTCACAAGGTAAGCTGACTCCTCCTTTCAGTGATAGTGCGCATGGGCATCAACTCCATTGTTAGATCGTTTTTTCCACAATCTGGTTCGTATATGTATTGCTGCGCTCCGGTTCTAAACCGTTCTTTGGGGTTTTGGGGTTCCCCTCAGCGCGCAAACCACTCTACCCGCTACGGTAGTGTTTCGTACGCGTATCCCACTTCTCCGCGTATCGTATTGGTTGAAGAAAATTTCTATTTCGATCTGAAGACTTGATAGGCCGTCAGACCTAACCGGGTCGGTCCACCTCGGAGATGATAGAACAGACTCCATTCAAAGTTTGTCCTCGGTGCCACGCAAAGTATCCGTGCACTGACTCGCACGAAGTGTGCAACTTGTGCTAATCTCCGGAGCACAACGAACAGGACTGCGACATGTGCCGATCGTTTCGATCGAAGAAAACGCTCTGCGATCGTCTGGCTCGACCTCGTGAACTGCAAAGCCAGGACATCAAATACATGCTGGACATCTTTAGTGGAGGATCCAAGCTAGAAGAATTTGATGCACAAGGGGCTGAAGAAGAGCAGGAAGAACCTGTATCTATTCCGGAATCGGACTCCAAGATGGAAGACGACATACTGTAAGGTCAACGTCTGGTGCAAACCAAAGAAAAGGCTTCGGTTCCACCTCCGCGCCACGGTCGGCACAGCAAAGATGTTTCTAACTCAGCCCCCCCCTCCCCGGCTCAGCACTGAAACACAACTTTCAGCGTTCCGGCTCGGATCGAGTCAGCCAAATTCTGGCACTGAGGCGAAACCTTCGGGCTCGGCGCTAAAATCGAAAACTGCTTCGGAACCCAAATCTTCTGTGCCAAAAAGTAACTCCACCACGCACTGAAGTCCTCTGGCCGAAACTGAAAAGTGTTCCTTCACAGCTACAAGATCCGATTTTCGACGTCCCACTGCCCAAATCGGACCCAAAACAAAAGGAACTTTACGTTAATCCTGATACAAGACATATTCTTGCTAAACTGCCTCAAAAGCGCAAACCTGAGTCAGAGGACATACATTATACGATTCCTTTAAAGAGGAAGAATGTCGGGACTAACCCTCCTCCACCACGTCCCCCTATACATTCACCACCTTTTTCCAGCATTAGGACTTTACTGATCACACAAACTAACTCTCCACCACCACAGCCTGATGATGATGGTGATACTCATTTACCTGTAGATCTCTGGAAAGACTACAATACTGATTCACCTACAGAAAGTGATCCAGACCTTTACCCTGCAATGCCTTCCACTCCTGCTGACAATGTGGGGTATTTAGAATTACTTGGTAGAGCTGCAAAATATCATGGGGTACAATTACACAAAGAATCCCTAGAGGGAGATTTCTTGTTTGAAACTTTGAGTAGTACACACAGATCTAGTCAGACTCTCCCTATGCTCAAAGGTATGATGAGACATGCCGATGATATATTCAAAGATCCTGTTTGTGCTCGTATTCTCACTCCCAGAATATGCAAAAAAGATAAGCCTGCTCCATCTGATCCAGTCTTTATTAAGGGGCAGTTACCACTAGACTCTCTGGTTGTCTCTAATGCCCGTAAACGGGCCAATTCACAAACCTCTGGTAAACCAGTAGCTGCCCAGGCAGCGAATCATTGGTGCATTGCCAACATCCAGGCCCTATTAGCCAGGTATGATTGGGTGCATTGGGACGAAATGGAGAAATTGCTCCAAAGCTCCCAGATGAGCACAAAGCTAAAGCTCAAGATTTAGGGGCTCATTAGGATGGCCGTCCGCCACCCTAGAGGAGGAGGGACCGTCCGCAGGGGCAGCGGCGGTCCCTCCAGTGCAATTAGGATGTGACCGCCAGCCTGGCGGTCACATCCTCAATATTTAACATTGCGGCGGGTGCTGCTTGAAGCAGCACCCTCCGCAAGGTTAAATATGCATGCTTAGCATTTGCATGCACAAAGCAGCAGGCACCGCGCAGTGCCTGCGCTTCGTGCACGCAAATGCAGGGGGGTACCATAGGTGCACCCCCCACTCACCCTGGGGGCCCGCAACGGGCCCCCAAAGAATTCACCGTATGCCTTTCCACGGCGGAGAATCCGTTTTCCACCATCCTAATATGGCTGGCGGTGTCTGATAGACACCGCCAGCCATGTTAAGAGCTTTTCCGCCGCGGTCGGAAGGTGACCGCGGCGGAAAAGCTGCGGACCGATTTTGAGACCCACCGCCATCCTAATTTGGCGGTGGGTCTTTTGTGCCTCCCCAGCGGTTTTCCCGCATCCTCCGGGCCGGCGGTGGCTTCCGCCGGCCCGGAGGATGCGGGAAAACCGCGATCCTAATCGGCCCCTTAGCACGGGAAGGAAAGCTCATCTCTAATTCCTCTATTAGATGTGCATTAGATGCTGCAGACACCGCAGCTCAAGAGATTAACACTAGTGTGTTACTCAGGAGGCACACCTGGTTAAGGATTTACGGTTTTAAACCTGAAGTCCAACAATCCATCTTAAATACTCCAGTTGATAAAAAGCATCTCTTCGGGCCTGAAGTAGATCAGGCATTGGAGAAAATGAAGAAGGCAATGAGGTAGCTAAATCAATGGGAGCCCAACAATCTCCTACAAATCGTGTCTCCTGTTCGTCGCTCCTTCTACCGCGGGGGGGTCTAAGACCACATCCTCAGAGATAGGGGCAAGGGTTCCACACCATGTAATTCCACTTCACTTAACAAGCAGTGGCTTACCTATCCTTCCCTCCGGTCATTTAACACTTTCTGAGGGACGTCTTCTACAATTCCTCCCCATTTGGCAATCCATAACTACAGACAAATAGGTGTTAGGAATTATCCAACATGGTTATTGCCTGGAGCTTACCACCAATCCTCCAAACATTCCACCTTGTTCTCACAAAATGTCACCGGAACATTTACACCTGCTCAAACAGGAATCCCAATATCTCTTGCTAAAAGGATCCATTAAGCCTGTACCATTACAATATCAAGGATCAGGCATGTACTCCCTGTATTTTCTAATTCCCAAAAAGGACGGCTCCTTGAGACCTATTCTGGACCTCAGAAAACTAAACCACTACATACTTTCAGAACATTTCCACATGGTGACACTTCAGCAAGTGCTCCCACTTCCTCAGCAGGGCGACTTTGTCTACTCTAGATTTAAAGGATGCATATTTCCACATTACAATTCACCCCGCTCATCGCAAATATCTCAGATTTGTGATAGCGGGTCAGCATTACCCATTCAAAGTACTACCATATAGAGTAACCACTGCTCCCAGAATATTTACCAAATGCCTGGCAGTAGTCACAGCTCATCTGAGAAGACAGCACATCCATGTCTTCCCATATCTGGACAACTAGCTCATCAAAGCCAGCACTTACCAAAAGTGTTTCCAACACACTCAAGCCACATTTCACTTACTATGCCAACTAGGGTTTACAGTGAATGTGTTGAAGTCCTATCTGCAGCCTTCCAGCGTATAGACTTATCTGGGGGCTACCATAGACCCTCAAAGAGCTCTAGCCTCTCCCATTGATGCCAACATTCTTCGTATTCAGACTCTTTTCACTCCTTTTCAGCCCATCCAATCATTACCAGCAAGAGTCTTCATGCATATGCTAGGAATGATGGCCTCTTGCACCCTAATTCTTCCCCATGCAAGACTTCACATGTGTCAACTTCAAGAATGCTCAACAAGTCAGTGGAACCAGCCACAGGGTCAATTGACCGATCTAGTGTTGGTAGATGGCAGCACCCATCGCTCTCTGCAGTGGTGGAACCCACAAAATGTATCCAAAGGGCGGACCTTCATCGACCCTGTTCCACAGACAGTGCTAACAGCAGACGCTTTGCTCACTGGTTGGGATGCTCACTTACACATTCATACAATCCAAGGATTGTGGGGTTTAGAGCACAAAAGCCTCCATATAAATCACCTAGAACTACTAGCCGTGTTTCTAGCGCTCTAAGCCTTTCAAATTCAGCTCATAGGCAAAATTGTCCTAGTCCGCAAGGACAACATGACAGCTATGTACTAGATACAAAAACAGGGGGGGCACACTCTATCCAACTGTCATGCCTAGCACAAGCCATTTAGAAATGGGCTATACACCACAAGAGGTATCTCCTGGCAGAGCATCTTCTAGGAGTAAACCTTCTCAGCAGACAGAAGCAGCAAATCCACGAGTGGGAACTTGATCCTAAGGTTCTCCTCCCCTACTTTCAGGAATGGGGATTTCCTCACATAGACCTGTTAGCCACAGTACAAAATGCAAAATTCCCAAGCTTTGCCTCCAGGTTCCCACACCCGCTCTCCAAAGGCAATGCCCTAAGGATGGATTGGTCAGGGATATTTGCTTACGCTTTTCCGCGTCTCCCACCCATTCCATTGGTAGTTCGAAAGCTCAGACAAACATCCCTCACACTGATTCTCATAGCTCCCACATGGGCACATCGACCTTGGTTCACCACCCTGCTGGAGTTGTCAGAAGTTCCCCACCAAAAACTGCATCTCATCTTCAGTCTCCTCACTCAGAGCAATGGAGAAATCAGGCATCCAAATCCTAAAGAACTCAACCTGGTGATTTGGCTCCTGAAATCATTGAGTTTGGTTATTTACAATTACCACCAGACGGTATGAATATCCTAGAAGAGGCTAGAAAGCTTACTACTAGGGCAGGTAACGCAGCAAAATGGAAACGGTGTATCTATTGTAGCAATATCAATCCTCTTGATGCTTCTATGCAGAACATCATCGGTTACATTTACAGCAAACTGGACTAGCCTACAAATCCATTTGCTTACATCTAGCAGCAGTAGTTGCATACTTACAAAACATACAACACTTCTCTCTATTCAGGGTACCAGTGATTAAAGTCTTTATGGAAGGATTAAAAAGAGTGTTACCACCCAAGAGTCCCACTTTCACCAGTATGGAACTTAAACATAGTCCTTACACGGCCAATGGGTCCACCATTTGAACTAATGCACAGGTGTCAATTAAAATTCTTCTCATGGGAGGTTGCTTTTCTCATTGCAATCACTTCACTAAAAAGAGTTGGTGAACTCCAGGCATTAACTATACAAGAGCCATTCTTTCAGCTGCACAAAGACAGAGTGGTTCTTCAAATCAATCCTAAATTTCTTCCTAAAGTTTCTGCTTTTCATATCAATCAATCAGTTGAGTTACCTGTGTTCTTTCCTCAACCTGATTCTGTAGCAGAACGAGCTCTACACATACTTGATGTTAGAAGAGCTCTAGTATAGTTTGTAGAAAGAACAAAAGAATTTCGTAAATCAAAGCAGCTTTTTGTTGCTTTTTCGCCACCACACAAAGGCAATCCCGTATCTTATTCAGGCATTGCAAGATGGAACGTGAAATGTATCCAGACATGTTATGGAAAAGCAAAAATACCCCCTAGAGCGCATTCCACATTCAAGTTAGGGCCAACTATGGCCTTCTTGGGGAATATTCGCCTAGCTGCCATCTGTAAGGCAGCAACATGGTCTACACCGCACACATTCACCAAGCACTACTGTGCAGGTGTGTTAGCGAGGCAACAAGATAATGTAGGCCAGGCAGTACTTAAAACACTGTTTCAAACTACTGCAGGTTAGCCACCGCTTTGGGAGTATACTGCTGTATAGTCTATGCAAAGTATGTGATCTACAGCTCACATGCCTCAAACGGATAATGTTACTTACCCAGTAAGCATCGGTTCTTGGCATGTAGAGCTGTTGATTCACAGTGTCCACCTGCCTCCCCGGGTACCTGTAGTTCTCTTCCAGGGGATCCTCATCAATAGTCATAAGCATTAGAATATTCCCGCCCATGCGCGGGACCCCGGAAACAATATATTATATGTGCCCCACATATATATAGACATATATATATAAATATATATATATATATAAAAATAAGCAATTGCAGCCAAATAAAACAATAGAGCTGGAATATGCAGTGAAGAATTTCCACAATACAGTGTATTTTGCATTAGAAACATGAGAAACAACACCAATGTTTGTTTAGAAACTGTTTTAATGCTTAGAAAACAGTAGAAATTCTCATAACACACTGTAAGCATATACAGCTCCCAGGCTGCATTGCAAAATCCCAGTCTAAAAAGACTGAAAAGCTAACCTGTAGCTGAATGTACTAAAACTGACACTGTGCCTTTAAGGCACCTCAGCCCCTAGCTTCCCATCATGCCTCAGGGGTTACAGTTAGGTCAGTTGTTCTTTCCGGCTCCTCCAGGAAGGACCCTGGATACTCGGCTCCACATTTTTCTGCCTTTTTCAGTCAGAAAATCTTCAAAAGAACAATTTTTTGATTTACTTTGACTTTTCACATCAGAGTCAAGTAAATAACTGCTTAGCAGTCAATTTTTTGTGAGGTTTTCCTTTCAGGATGCCCTCATTATTTGATGATTGCCCTTCTTGTGGCCACAAGAAGGCAAAAACGGACTCTCATGAGGTCTGTATTTTATGCTTGCCAGAGGATCATGATCCTAAAGACTGTTCTCATTGTAAAAATCTGTCTGACAGAACTCTTAAAGACAGAGAGAGGAACAGGCTCTATGGTCTGGCCCAGAGATCCATGAGAGGAAGATCTGCAGAGAGGAAGAGTTCAAAGAGACCCAGAACTCCCTCCAAAGGCAAGTCAGAGCGTCCATCAACCTCAGCACCGGGCTCGGCGCTGAAAAAACGACATCTGATGGACAGTTCGAGAGAAAAAGCTCCGTCGACGTCGAGATCGGCGTCGATGAGGAAATCGTCGTCGAAAAAAGGTTCGCCGTCGTCGAAGAAAGCTCCGCCGTCGTCAACTAGGCGACGATCGGCGTCGAGAGAAGCCACGAGATCGCCGTCGACGAGAGGTTCGACGTCAAGACATAAGTCAACTCCGCCGCCGTCAACCAGGCGACGGTCGGCGTCGAGAGACAGATCACACTCGCCGTCGTCTCGACGTCGACAGGCTTCGAAGAGTGTGACACCTCCGCCGACGTCTCCACGGAGGCGCTCGGCGTCGAGGAGCAAGAGCCCCCTCGGACGATCGTCGTCGAGGAAGGGATCATTGAAGGCACGTCGGCGCTCGTCGTCGAGGATGTCCGATCCTCCGCCGTCGCCGCATGCCAGGTCGATGACATCTCCGTCGCCGACAGATCAACGTCGGCCGACGTCGAGAGCTCCGTCGACGGCAGGACAACGCCGTTCGGCGTCGAGGGAGAAGACTCCGTCGTCGGTGCATCATCGCCGATCGACGTCGAGGGACCGCAGATCATCGTCAAAGCATTCAACGCCGAAGGTTATCACCCCGTCGACGCCGCAGAGGCGTTCGACGTCGAGGGAAAGGCTTTTGAGACGTCCTCCAACACCGGTGAGACGGAGATCTCCTTCGGTGCCTTCGACAGTCCTAGTGACACAATCTGCTTCACTCCATTCCTCCTCAAGTGCCTCGGGTTCAACTGGGTTCATCTTCTAGGAGTAGGAGTCCGGTTCAGAAGAATCCCCAGCGGGGTTACACTTCACATATAAGACTCTCGCCAAGATGGTATGCTCCTTTGAGTAATTGGAAGGATTCTAAGGCACCAGATAGACTTCAAAGGTACTTGAGTCCAGTCCACGGGTCTCCTCTTCAACAAGCAGAAGAGGCAGATGGACAGAGTCCTGCCATTCACCGATCACGCTCACGAGAGAGAAGAGCGGACAGGTCGCATGCCCCTAGGGTCTCCCGATCGCCAAGGAGGGAGCAACCCAAATCTCGAACACCGAGAAAGGAGGTACGGACTGAGAGATCGAGATCTCCAGTACATCAGAGGGTATCACGTTCTCCTCAAAGGGAGGAACGACCTAGGAGATCACCGGTGAGGAAGGAGCATTTTCACCACAGGAGAAGAAGAACTCCATCATCCTCTCCTCCATCTTCGCCTAGATCTTCTAAAGGGGACTACTCTCCGACGCTGGCAGACAGCCCTCGCTCAAGAGCTTCCCCTCTTGACAACGTCAGCACGTATCTGGACGTTTTGCAAAGGGGTGCTCACAAGCTGAATATAGAAATGACCACTCCAGAGGTGTCCACTACTGTGATTTTTGAGACTCTTCATCACAAATCATATACACGGCCGTTGCTCCCATTAGTTCCAGGAATAATGGACCCAATCAAAGAGGTTTTCCTCACGCCAGCAACGATCAGGGCAGTACCGGCACGTATCCAGAAAAAATATAGGCCGGCTGACTCAGATCCTATCTTTGTTAAAGGTGAGCCTGCGGCGGACTCAGTTATTGTAGCCTCAGCTAGGAAGAATCACACAGTCGCTCCTTCTTCATCAGTTCCTCCTGACAAAGACAGCAAGATGCAAGATTCTTGGGGACGCAAGGTATGCAGCACAGCAGCTTCATCCCTGAAAGTCTCTAGTGCATCAGCCCTTCTGGGAAGGTACGATAGAGCCCTATGGGACTCCATGGAACAATTCAAAGGGAAATTGCCCAAGGAGGACCAGAAGGACTTTGAGGAGACCGTGACGGAGGGCTGTTTGGTGGCAAACCAAATGATTAGTTCATCAGCAGATAACGCCCTTCTAGCTGGACATAACTATTCACATGGGATATGTGCGAGGAGATCCTCTTGGCTGCGTTTAACTGGGCTCAAACCAGATGCACAGCAACGCATCCTCAATCTGCCTTTTTCCGGATCTTCACTCTTCGGGGAGCATGCCGATCAGGAAATGGCCCGTATGAAGACTGAGTTAGACACAGTAAAGGCAGTAGGTCTGGAAAAACAGAAAGCACCGTTCAAACGACGCTTCAAGACCAACAAGAACCGGGGAGGCCAACAGAGGGTTCAAACCCCTCAATGGTCTCAAAACAAGCCACAAGGAAAGCCACAATACAGAGGTGGAAGGTCGAGCAGAGGTAGAGGCGGACATCATCAGTCCTCTACCACACCTAGAGGAGGCAAGGCCTGAACAGTGGCTTCCTCTGACACCGTTACCCACTCCAGTGGGAGGAAGTGCTGCACAACATCTGGCAGAGTGGGTCAGCATCAGGAAAGATCGGTGGGTGCTGAATATACTGCGCAATGGATATGCGCTACGTTTCAGGAAGAAACCACAACCGACTCCTCCAAAAAAGTCTCGCTCGTACCAACTAGAGCTCCTCAAAAGGGAAGTGAGCGTCCTCTTACAGAAAAACGCAATCGAAGAGGTACCCCTATCCCAAACGGGGAAAGGAGTGTACTCAAGATATTTCCTTGTCCCCAAAAAAGACCAAGAAGGAAAATTCAGACCGATTTTGGATCTTCGACTCCTCAACAAAGTGGTGGTCAAAGAGAAGTTTCGCATGTTGGCACTCCACCAAATATGTCCTCATCTACAAATCGGAGATTGGATGTGTTCGGTGGATTTACAAGACGCGTACTTCCACATTCCTATTACACCAGGTCATCGAAAGTACTTGAGGTTCCTGGTAGGATCCAAGCATTATCAGTTCAAAGTGCTTCCTTTCGGACTCAAATCCGCACCAAGGGTCTTCACCAAGTGCATGGCAGTGGTAGCGGCGTGTCTACACAAAAAAGGTCTCTTTGTGTACCCATATCTAGACGACTGGCTCCTGAAGAGTCCGTCCCCTCGTCAAGCCACCAAAGACTGTCACCTGTGTCTCCAACAACTACACAGGCTCGGCCTCCACGTGAACACAGAAAAATCAGTCCTGCAACCCACGCAAGCTATCCACTATCTGGGTGCAGTTCTAGACACAAAGTTAGGAAGAGCGTTTCCTTCGCAGGAGAGACTGTCTTCCATGGGGCAAAAATGCAAAAAGTTACTTCATTTTCCTCGTCCAAAGGTGCGAGAAGTAGCGTCTCTTTTGGGCTCCATGGCGTCCTGCATCTTCCTGATACCGAACGCCAGGTTGAGGATGCGGCCTCTACAAGAGTCTGTGGAGGATCAGTGGGACCAAGCGACGGGAGATTGGGAGGACCGAATCATCCTGTCTCAATCAGCACTGACCTCAATAAAGTGGTGGACTCGCCCTCGGAATGTCCTGCAGGGAGTCCCTTTTCAGCAACCTCTTCCTTCGCTGTCTGTGGTAACGGACGCATCTCTAGAAGGCTGGGGTGCTCACATGGGTCATCTTCAGATTCAGGGTCGCTGGTCGACCAACCTTCAGACATACCACATCAACATGCTGGAGCTTCGAGCAGTTCATCTGGCGCTCAAAGCGTTCTTTCCAGCAATATCAACGGACAAAATCCTGGTTCAGACGGACAACACTACAACTATGTTCTATCTGAACAAGCAGGGAGGAACTCGATCTCGCCCTCTGTCTCTGGAGGCCCAGACAATCTGGCACTGGCTTCTGGCTCGGGGTCTGTCGGTGGTGGCAGTGCACCTTCCAGGCGAGCTAAACACAAAAGCGGACGCACTCAGCAGGCACTTCGAAGATCAGCCAGACTGGGTGCTACACGACGAAGTGGTCGAAGAACTCTTCCGTTGCTGGGGTCGTCCAGACATAGACTTATTTGCGGACGACGAAAACGCCAAATGCCACGCCTTCGCGTCCAGGTTCCACCGGCCAGGGACGCAAGGGAACGCTCTCCTGCTAGAGTGGACAGGAATGTTCGCTTATGCTTTTCCCCCTCTGGCACTGATTCCGAAGGTGGTGGCCAAGCTCATCAGATCGAGCATGGACATGATCCTAATTGCTCCGGATTGGCCGCGACAATGGTGGTATCCAGACCTGTTACATCTGTCGCTGTGTCCACACAGACGTCTTCCGTGCAGGCCAGACCTGCTGAGCAAGATGAACGGGAGGATCCTGCATCCCAACCTCCCGTCGCTGAACCTGACTGCATGGCTCCTGAGGTCTTGCAATATGGACACTTAAATCTGCCTCCGGAATGTATGAATATTTTAAGAGAGGCAAAGAGACCTTCCACAAGGGCGTCTTATGCGTTCAAGTGGAAACGTTTTTTCATTTGGTGTAAGGACCATGGCTTTGATCCCACCAAAGGACAAGAAGAGGTAGTTCTTCCATACCTCCTATACTTAGCGACATCAGGGTTGAAATACGCTTCTATTAGGGTTCATCTATCCGCCATAGTAGCGTACAGAAAATCACCTGCACAAACATCGTTTTTTCAAGTCCCAGTGGTGAAAGATTTCCTTCAGGGATTAAAGAAGGTCTATCCCCCTGTGAGAAATCCTTCTCCTCCCTGGGAGTTGAACCTGGTTCTCTCCAGGCTGATGTCTACACCGTTTGAGCCTATACACAAGGCCTCCTTGCAGCATCTCACTTGGAAGGCGGCCTTCTTGGTGGCAATAACCTCTGCGCGCAGGGTTAGCGAGATACAAGCACTCTGCACCAAGGAACCTTACACTGTGTTTCACCACAACAGAGTAGTAATGAGGGCTCACCCATCTTTTCTTCCAAAGGTGGTATCGGATTTTCATATAAATCAAACGATTACCCTTCCTTCGTTCTTTCCTAACCCATCAACCCCAGCTGAAAGGTCGTTGCACTCGTTAGATCTTAAACGGGTGCTAAAGTTTTACCTAGAAAAAACTAAGGACACCAGAAAGACAGACCAACTCTTTGTCAATTATGGTGCTATGAGGACCGGGTTTGCAGCAGCCAAAAGATCCATCTCCAGATGGATTGTCTCTTGTATCAAACTAGCATACCAGCTGGCTGGCAAACCTTTGTTGCAATCACCCAAAGCTCATTCCACTAGAGGGAAAGCAGCCACAACAGCTTTTTTGCATGACATTCCTATGTCAGAAATATGCAAGGCTGCGACATGGAAATCAGTCCATACCTTTACAAGGCATTATTGCCTAGAGTCTGATTCCAGAGCGGATTCTCAAGTAGGGCAAGCCTCCTTGAGAAACCTTTTTGGGTAGAGTAAGGCCTATTCTTGGGCCTACGGATATGAATGTTATCTGTTGATTCCTTTGCCCGCAGGGATGAGGTGAGGCTCGCTACTCTATTCTAATGCTTATGACTATTGATGAGGATCCCCTGGAAGAGAAGGATTAGTTACTTACCTGTAATCCTAGTTCTCTTCCAGGGGTATCCTCATCAAAGTCATAAGCAACCCTCCCGCCTCCCCGGGCAAAGGACTTTGTTTATTACATAGGAGATGTTTTTTAACCTGTTATTACCATGGTTTGGTTTTCAGTCTCCGAAAAGAATAACTGACCTAACTGTAACCCCTGAGGCATGATGGGAAGCTAGGGGCTGAGGTGCCTTAAAGGCACAGTGTCAGTTTTAGTACATTCAGCTACAGGTTAGCTTTTCAGTCTTTTTAGACTGGGATTTTGCAATGCAGCCTGGGAGCTGTATATGCTTACAGTGTGTTATGAGAATTTCTACTGTTTTCTAAGCATTAAAACAGTTTCTAAACAAACATTGGTGTTGTTTCTCATGTTTCTAATGCAAAATACACTGTATTGTGGAAATTCTTCACTGCATATTCCAGCTCTATTGTTTTATTTGGCTGCAATTGCTTATTTTTATATATATATATATATTTATATATATATATATGTCTATATATATGTGGGGCACATATAATATATTGTTTCCGGGGTCCCGTGCATGGGCGGGAATATTCTAATGCTTATGACTTTGATGAGGATACCCCTGGAAGAGAACTAGGATTACAGGTAAGTAACTAATCCTTGTTGCAGTTCTCACTTTACATAAATATGCATGGACATCTCTATTCTCCACTTACTAACTCCATTCTCACCCTCTGTGGGAAAACAATCTAACAATGGAGTTGATGCCCATGCGCACCATCACAGAAAGAAGGAGTCACCTCACCTCGTGACTGGAAAGACTTCTTCAAAGAAAAACAACTTGCAAACATCTGGACCCAACACTAGATGGCAGGAATATGCAAAGCATGCAAATCTACAGCTCTACATGCCACAAACAAATAATATGTATATCTTTAAGGTATATAGATGTGGAGTTAAGAATAGGACATCTATACTTCCCTATATTCAATAACCATTTGATATTTTTGTTTTCTACACTTTGTCTACACTATTAAGGTAGAAGGCTATGCCTACTTCAATATTCCAAATTGGAAACATCTACCAAACATATCCGAGATCAGAAGGTTAGAGCACCTGCTGGAAATCTGCATGTAGCCTCTTGGTCACAGATTTGAATTCAGGTACACCAGAGTAAGCCCCTCTGCTTGTAGGTTTTCAAAACACATAAATAAAAGGTATTGTCTTTTACAATGCCAATAGCTCAAACTCTCGCAAATGCGAGACCTCTTGCATTGTAAATGCTTATTCATATGTGCCACAGTTCAGAGCATCACTTTCAGGCAGAGTACTCCAATAAAATGAAGGACTAGAAGGAGAAAAATTAACTTTTTGGTATTAGCCAACAGAGCAATCACCATACAAAGTCTTAAAGCATTCACACAAAAGATGTCTATGCACCACATCACTCCTACTGCAAGGTTCAATGTTCATGAACATTCCACCCCCTAGTCTTTCTGTTTTTCTCACTGTACCTTAAATACTCCTCTCACCCTTTCAGGTGCCAGGGATGTGAGGCTATGCTTGGTGGAATCGAAGAGCAAGTCAGCCGTGCCAATCATCAGAAGGAGCAGCACCTGAGCGTCACCCAGCAGATTGAGGCAGAGGTGGGTATTCAGGGTGATGATGGTATAGTTTCTTTGGGTGGCATGGCATGTATGATTGTTCAGAAGAGGTGTGGTATCGCCATTAAAAGGGGCTTCCACACATGTAGCAGTAGGTACTTTTTGAGAAGTGTCAGAGGTCATTTGGTAAGCAAGGATGACAAACTTACTGATAGCTATTGAACATGAAAATATACAGAGTATTATTGCTTACTGGTGACTATTAATCATGCATATAGAAGAATGTCCAGTATGGCAAAATTCCTTTGTAGGCCTTGGTCGGTTCTGTTTACAGGAATAGACTGTAATTGCAAACTCAATGGTAGCCATGAACTAGGTTTAGATGGAGTCTCTGCATACAATTCAAAAGAAGAGATGACAAGCTATTATATGTAACTTTGCTATAAAAATAGAAAAGGGGCCAGAATGGCAGCCTCCATGTAGACAGGCAGCCAAACAAATATGTAATGAGCTTATTTCTAAGAAGGATGTTTTTAAGAGACGAATCTTTGGTTATATAGACAGATAAGCTTCCTATGAATCCGCAACCAGAAAGACAGGACATTGAACTGAACCGAAGGGTAAGCTTCCTAGAATGTCTTCATTTTGGAGACAGAAGCAGTAGAGGGGAACAATTTATTTGAATCTTTGGCCATAGAGAGTTGCCCTTTGGTTTGGCACTACTGAGGCAGAAGAGGCTTCAGAAGTGAGTGCCAACAACAATAGAGGCAGAAAGAGCCCTGAAAGGGCAAGCTCATGCATAGCAAAAAGAATAACTACCTGTTGTACATACTATTTGATTTAATCTATGCTAACTCCCCTTAGTATGTCTAGGATAAGTGACATCTATTGTTCTTCTCAAGTGTGGAAGCTATATGGGAGTTTTCCACTGTTTAGATTGTAGAAAGGCTGGGATGGGATGCTGCCTATCAGTTGATCAGCCACGGATATGAGGAAGACTAAGTGGCCGATTAGGATGGCGGACGGACTTGCATCCGTCCGCCACCCCCGAGGTGGAGGGACCGTCCGCAAGGGCAGCGGCGTTCCCTCCATGCCAATTGGGATGTGACCGCCACCCTGGCGGTCACATCCTGTATCTTTAACATTGCGGTGGGTGCTGCTTCAAGCAGCACCCGCCACAATATTAAAAATGCATGCATTGCATTTGCATGCACAAAGAGGCAGGCACCGCGCGGTGCCTGCCGCATTGTGCATGCAACTGCAGGGGGGTACCATAGCTACCCCCCATGTTGAACCCCACTGCCCTTCACCCTGGGGGCCCGCAAGGGCCCCCCAGAAGCAAAGGTCCACATGCTTTTCCACCGCGGAAAAATCGCTGCGGAAAAGCATGTTTACACACGCTTTCTAAATTGGCTGGCGGTGTTTTGCAGACACCGCCACCAAATAGCAGGCTACACCCCGCGGATCAGCGGCGGACGGACCTGCCGTCCGCCGCTGATCCCACCGCCATCCTAATCTGGCGGGTGGTGTTTACAGGGACCGCGGCGGTGAATCCGCATCCTCCGGGCCGGTGGTGGCTTCCACCGGCCCGAGGATGCGGATTCACCGCCATCCTAATCAACCCCCTAAGTACCTAGAAATCTTTGCAGGTACAGGAATGTTTTGTTTTTCATAGCAAGAACACGGTTGGGATGCGTCGGGAGGAAAAGAGGCGGTTGCCAGGAAGTTCTTACAGTTTCCGTCTTTCATCTACAGGTGGCAAACTTGAAGAAGACCATCAAGGTGACAACGGCTGCAGCCACGGCAGCAGCTGTGGCAGTGACCTCGCAGGATCCTGAACAACACATGGTGGAAATGAGGGAACCCGCTGCCGCTTCCAACCAGAGGCAGCCCAGCAAGAAAGCTGCGAAGGGCAAAGGGTGAGGCATGGCTATAGCCCTCTACCCCTCCCCGCCCCCAACAGGAGACTCTTCACTGAACAACTGATGGGGGATGGGGACGTTTGTCACCCTCCCCCCCCCCCCATATGCTCTCCTACCCCCATGAACTCTTAGCATGAACCAGTCTGGACTCTCTCCTCAGGTGCCATCTTTGGTACCAGTGCTCCTTTAATGGAGTGAGGTGATTGGCACATGCCTTTGTCAAAGAGTACTTGCTAAATGGATGAGCCAATGTGTTACTGTCTTTGCATAGAATGGAGTGTTGACTGATGTTTTATTGTACAATTAAGTCTGTCTGTTATTTGTGAATTTTCATAGCATGAGGTGAGTTAAGATATATTTATATAGAGTGCAGCATCATGGGGAGTAATTGAATTTCCTTTGGCAAGACTATTAAATAGCATGGAGGGAGACAGTTTGTCGAGGTTTGTAGTGTTAATGGAGTTTGCGTTGCTTAGTTGATCTGCAGAGTGATGAGACTGCCAT
Source organism: Lissotriton helveticus (assembly GCF_964261635.1). Classification (NCBI taxonomy): domain Eukaryota; kingdom Metazoa; phylum Chordata; class Amphibia; order Caudata; family Salamandridae; genus Lissotriton; species Lissotriton helveticus. The sequence goes on along the minus strand of NC_136068.1, from coordinate 79,574,171 downwards.
TGTCTTTAAGTTATAAAAGGAGCACTTGCTGAAGCATTTGCTTGTACTCGTTGAATTTTGTTGGCTCTCCTCTTATGAGAATCAAACGACCCGATTGACAGATCTTTGTATAGAAGTGGTTAATGAAGAAGAATTTCGCAGGTCTGCATCTCTGGTTAGCTGAGAGATAGAACTGGTGACATGTGGAACATTCATTGCTCAAGTCAATTTAGAGTAGCAAAAGAGTAGAATTCAGGTGCCTGATTGGTTGATGTTGTAGAAGAGGTGATGGCATGAGTGAGTGAACAGAGGTTATTATGTTTTATTAAAGTCCATGAAAAATGCATTTATGATATTTCTTTGGTGCAGTGTGTTTTGTTTTTTACGGCTCATTCCTTTCCCACCTTTTGTCTGAAACCTGAGGCGTTCTGGGGATCCCAGGGAAATGTTACTGTGGGGCAAGAGCAGGCCCTTGTGTGATGTTACCCTAAATAATAAAGGCCTATAAACTTGCTAAGAAAGACTCCTTTGTGATTGAAAAAGCACTCTGTGTGCAACAGGATAGTCACTTTGGATAATCACTTAAAAAAAAAGTGAGGCGCTTCAAAGCTGACCTCCTGATGTCA